>NC_082688.1:105362552-105680320 GCF_949987515.2 Delphinus delphis
GGCAGGGTGCCAAACAGGTCAAATAATAACAGTTCTCTTAGAATGGTGTTTTGGGAGAACTCCAAACCTGTCTTTCCCTCTCCAGTGGCTAATAGACCATTCTTGGTTTTCACTGTGATTACAAGAATATAGTCTACTGCAATGCTGGGATGATGGGAATGAGTATTGTTCAAGTTAAAATGTCATATAGCTGGTCTTACTAAAATTTAGCTTTTTTTTTTTTTTGAATAAATACTCTTTGGATTGTTGCACACCTTTGGTTAATTTCCAGAGTTCTGAAAAAGTTGATTTTGACTTTTGCCGGTGCTTTTATGGTAGAGCAGCTTTTGCTATCATTGCGTTTTTGGGGGACTAACTTTTCAGAAGGCCTTACTCTGCCACCCACTGACATCACGCCAATTTAACAGATTTTAAAGGAAAGTCTAAGCCCCCCCAAAATTCCCCTGTAGTATTGTCCTTAAAGTATAAACAGGGAAGACAAACATACAGGCATACAAGCACTGGGGAATGCAGCACCAATAAACCTATACTGGTAAAAATTGCTTGATGAAGAAATCTTACTAACCAAAAATTAAGTTTAAAATATAAAATTTAAGCATTAAGTGAAAAGAGGACAAGGGGAATCTTTTAGGGAGCATGGAAATAATTATACACTTAAGAGCAGTGCACTCACTGTATGTAAAATATGCCTCAGTTAAAAACAAAAGCAAAAATACAGAGCTTAGGAATGGAAAAACTGAGAAACTGTATGGTAAATCCTGAATTCATTTAAATCTACGACTATGAGTAAACAACTATGGGAATTATGAGTCCAGGACAGAATGTAAATGTTGACTACACAAAAATATCTTCCAAATATCAGGAGTTGGGTGTACAGGCTGGGAAGGGAAATGGGGAAAGTATAGTATATGTATGTATATTAGTTATCTATTGCTGCATAAGAGATTACATTGACTTTAGCACCTTGAAACAACCTAAATTTTTATTCTCTCACTTAGTTTTTATAGGTCAAGCAGCTTAGACAGGTCATTCTGATTCAGGGTGTCTCAGGAGGCTACAGTCATCAGCAGACTTAACTAAGGCTTAATTAAGGCTAGGGGACTCACTTCCAAGATGCCTCATTTGCATAGCTGTTAGTAGAATGCTTCAGTTCTTTGCCACATGGATTTTTCCATAGGTCTAATTGAGTGGTCTCACAACATGGCAGCTAGCTTTCCTCAGAACCAACTATTAAGAGAGAGCAAAGCAGAAACTTTTCATGACCTATCCTTAGAAGTCACCATATTCTGCCGTATTCTGTTGTTTGCACAGACCAATCCTAAAGCAGTGTTGGAGGGGATTACACAAAGGTAGGAAGACCAAGAGGATCATTAGGAATCATCCTGGAGACTAACTATCACAGTCTGCTAATTTCCTTAGCTTTTTTAGCCAGGAGCCATTAGATACTGCCCACAAATTAGAAAACAGTGCTTCCAACCTCCCAGTGTTTTCGTATGATCCTTTTTTCTTGCTTTATTGCACTCTTAGGAACCTCATTTCCCCTATAGAAGCATTTACTAAATTTGAGTAGATCCTTCTCTCTAGTTTATTTAGATTTATCTTCTTGTGTTAAAATCAAATCAAACTAAATTTGGTGTTTTTACATTTAAAAATTCAGCATGTAGTATTATCTCATTTTAGTAATTATTTCTGCCTATTCTATGTCCACGTATGCTTGTAGTGATCTTGTAATAAGTGCAGTTATTTATAAGTGGTAAGAATTTGGATGCTTTTTTTTTTTTTTTTTTTTTTTTTTTTTTTTTTTTTTTATGGTACGCGGAGCATACCCATCCCCGTTGCGGAGCATAGGCTCCGGACGCACAGGCTCAGCGGCCATGGCTCACGGGCCTAGCCGCTCCGCGGCATGTGGGATCTTCCCAGACCGGGGCACAAACCTGCATCCCCTGGCGGACTCTCAACCACTGCGCCACCAGGGAAGCCCTGGATGCATTTTTTTTATTAGCTTTCCTCTTAATTGTTCTACTTTCCTCTGAATTGTGTAGAATTCTTTTTATAATGAGCATGTGTTAATGTTTACAAAAAGAAAGTCAGACTCTAAAAATAAATTTTATAAGCAGCAATGGTGAGGATGTAGGGAAAAATTCTCATCACTGTTGGTTAGAATATAAAATTGGGTACAGTCTTCTTTAGGGGACAATTTGGTAGTATCCATCACAAACTTAAATGCCACTCGTATGCTACGAATCAAAGTCCATTCCTGTGAATTGGCCCTAAGATATTTCTTTGTATACACAAAGATAAGCATAGAGTGTTCATTGCATCACTTATAATAGTAAAATGTTAGCAACAGTTGAAATGTCTAATAACAGGTAAATGTGTAAGTGGATTATGGTATATTTCTGATATAAAATACCAGGTAGCCATTAGAATGATGAAGGTTCACAATGTGATACGTGAGAAAATTCCAAGACATTATGTGAGAAACATTGCTACTTATTATGTATAGGATAACTCCAAATGTGTGTTTAAAACAAAAAAACCCCAGGGCTTCCCTGGTGGCGCAGTGGTTGAGAGTCCGCCTGACGATGCAGGGGACACGGGTTCATGCCCCGGTCCGGGAAGATCCCACATGCCATGGAGCGGCTGGGCCCGTGAGCCATGGCCGCTGAGCCTGCGTGTCCGGAGCCTGTGCTCCGCCAACGGAAGAGGCCACAACAGTGAGAGGCCCGCATACCGCAAAAAAAAAAAAAAAAAAAAAAAAACCCTAAATATATATATGTACATGTTTGTGTATTAAATGCATCGTAAAGAGTTTGGAAGAATTCACACCAAATAAACAGGGATACTTCTAGGGAATGAGAGAAGGGTTAGAGATGGAGGAAGGGCTTTTTTCTCTGCATTTGTGAGTTATTTTTATGGAGAATGGTTGCATGTGTTATAACTTAAATTTTTTGAGACATATCTCTCACACTGGAAGGTGAATTGCAGAGATGACTGCAGCTCTCAAGTAGGAAATTGAAGAAGCACATTTCACATTTTCATCTGTGAAGTGATCTTCTAATTAAAAAGGATCTGATCATGAGGATTTTGTACTTTGTGGATCTTAGATGACTTGTTCTTTTCATCAGAGTTATTTCAGTTATCTAGGCAAAAGAGGCTGAGATTCCAAACTGCTGGAATGAGGATTGGAGAGACGAAGAGAAATTTTGGAAGAGAAAGGGATTGGATTTAGTAAGCATATGAGAGTTGGGGGAAGGAGTAGAATGGAACATAAAATTGAGATGGGGGACACAGGAGGAAGAACAGATTTAAAGGAAGAGGATAATGAATCAAGTTTACTACGTTGAAGACCTGTGGGAAATTCTCATGAAACTGTCTAGCAGATGGTTTGAAAGACCAGTCTGGTGTTCTGGAAGTCATTGGTATTTAGATATTTTAAACCCTGATTGTTGATGGTTGAGATGATCGAAGGAAGAGTGTGTAGAATGAAAGAAGATGCTTAAACATGGAATCTTGGGGCACTAACATGTAAGGAGATAACAAAGCAATCCCTGAAGTTGACTGAAAAGTTGCGTTGGAGAGTTGTATCCAGCATTCCAAGGATGAAGATGATGTGAGTGGGTCAGTAGTGTCACGTGCCAAAGGAAGTTGGAGGAAGAAGAAACATTTAAATTTGTAGTACTAGGGACTTTGACAAGAATGGGTTGTGGTGGAGAGCCCTCTGGTGGAAGGGAGCATAGCATTTGAGGAACTGGAAGGATGGAGCTGAAGCTCAGAAAAGAATGTGAATGAGACTGGCAAAAAGGGTTTTTCATCCTTTGAACACAATGTGATCACTTTCTTATTGGAAAGAAATTAATCAGGGGTTAGTTTTAGTCTCTCAGTGTATGAAGGTTATATGTAAATTTTTCTTTTCTTCTGCCCTGTGAAAGGTAGAAAAGAGCTTTTGAGGAGCTAAAACTTGTGGAGAATGACATTGTGTTCAGCAGTGGGAAGTAAAGGGAGTTAGGAAAATTTTCTCTGAAGGAGAGGTACCAGAGCTGACAGTAAAGAGAAGCTGCAGGGCCTTTTGACACCTAGCTCAATTGAAGTTCCAAAGACATGGACCGGCCCCAGAAGGAAAAGTTAAAGGAACTCTACCGATCAGCAAGTTGCTAACGAAGAAATATCATTGTAAAATGTATTATTGTACGTATTTAATTTTTTTTTTTTTTTTGCGGTACGCAGGCCTCTCACTGTTGTGGCCTCTCCCGTTGCGGAGCACAGGCTCCAGACGCGCAGACTCAGTGGCCATGGCTCACTGGCCCAGCCACTCCGTGGCATGTGGGATCTTCCCAGACCAGGGCACGAACCCGTGTCCCCTGCATCGGCAGGCAGACTCTCAACCACTGCGCCAACAGGGAAGCCCCATATTTAATTTTTATAGTGCCTTTTCTGGAAAAACTGCTTGCTTTATTACTTTGTTTTCTTATGAAAACTGAGATTAAGTTTACAGGGAAGAAGTTCCTTGTTTGTTTCCTCCTCTCATAAAAGACTAGACAGGAGGATATTCTTTATTACTTTCTCGCCCTTTGTTTTATTAAATTAATAATTACACATAGAGAAAATTGTAGAACAACATATATTAACAGTTAACACTGATTACCCCAGAGTGGACTTGGCCAGGGAAGGCTGAAATTAACTTCTTTTCACACTTCTGTTTTGTTTAACTTAATTACAGTGTTTATAAAGCAGCCAATAAAGTGTGTAGTGTTTATAGGGAAAGGCTAAAATAAAATAAGTTAATATTTGTAGACAGATTAAGAAAACGATATAGAGGTGTACAATGGAGGGAGAGTCTGCCACTCTAAATTCGTATTGTGTATCTTTGGCTATATATGAGCTTTTGTTACTGTACAAAACAACGTAGATTATGTAAAAATATATGTATTCATTAAACTATATACTTTTCCATTTATATCATGGGGATCTTTCCATATTGATACATATCCATTTGTTTTTTTTTTAACACCTCATAGAATTTTTAAAACTTTCTTGGGAAAACTTCATTGAAATACAACATAGAGAAAAGTGTCCAGTTTAATGGCTTTTACAAAGTGAAGACACACATGTAACCACCATCCAGATCAAGATCAAGAACAGTGCTGGTCACTTCATGGGCCTTACTCATCCTACCTCCAGTAATTAACCTCCTCCCTCCTAATGACAGATAACCACTATTCTGATTGTCATCCATATACATATATATAATTGTGTCTGTTTTTAAACTTTATGTAAATTGAATCATACAGTATTGTGCATGGCTTTTTTTACCTGTATGTGTGACTATTTTTGGCCAACATTATTTTTGTGAGATTTATCCATGTGACTTCATGTAGCAGTAGTTTTCCCTTTTTCTATTTGTTGTAGTAGTCTGTAGTAGAATACATAAATACCACAATTTATGCATTTTCCTGTTGATGGGTATTTGAGTTGTTTCAAACTGGGGACTATGATTAGACAATGCTCATATAAGCCTTCCAGTACGAGTTTTTTGAACATATTCTTTTGAGTATGTACACATTTCTGTGGGCTGTATACCAAGAAAAGAAATTGCTAGATCATATGGTATGCGTATGTTCAGCTTTAGTAGATATTGCCCAGTTGTTTCCCAAAGGGGCCCTGACACTTTACCCTTCCGTCAGCAATGAGAGTTTCATATATGCCCTGCCAACACTTGGAGTTGATGGCTTTTTGTTTGGTTTTCTATTGTTTGGTTTTGATGGCTATTTTAGAACATTGGTCTGCACAGTATCTTATTGTATGAATATACCATAATTTACTCTCCTTTTGCTGGGCTTTTGCCCTCTTGCCCCACTATAGCACAGCCAGAACCTGGACACCTCTAATGTCTAGTAGACTCTGTGGTTTGTTCTATGTGTGATCTGACTGTTTGAGGAAGATTTAATACTGTAGGTAACAGAACCGATATATTTGGGGTTTTTTATTAGCAGATTTTCCTCAAATTCCCTCTCTTTTTGAGTAGTATGATACCAATGTAAGAATCCATGTAAAATGGTTTCATTTTGTTGACATGAAAATCAGTTTTGATTTCATGGTGGTACATGGTTGATTTCTTCACTCTTGTTAAAAACTCATGTGAGGGCTTCCCTGGTGGCACAGTGGTTAATAATCCACCTGCCAATGCAGGGGACACGGGTTCGAGCCCTGGTCCAGGAAGATCCTACATGCCACAGAGCAACTAAGCCCGTGCACCACAACTACTTAGCCTGCGCTCTAGAGTCCGGAGCCACGACTACTGAGGCCTGCGCGCCTAGAGCCCGGGCTCTGCAACAAGAGAAGCCACCGCAATGAGAAACCCGTGCACCACAACGCCGCCAAAAAAACCCAAAAAGTCATGTGAAAAATAGTATAATGTTTGAAACTAGACTTTTGGTGAAAGTATTGCTAAACATGGCCAATTTAATTATACTGAATAATTTGCATTCTCTTAGAACAAGCATACAGAGATAGCTGCCAGCACCTGTATCACATAGATCTTCAATCCATTGAAAAACTGCTGTGTGAATGATTTGAGAATATAATCTCTTCGGTTTTGGAAAGACTCTTTGAATTTCACCCTTTGAAAGTGAAAGGTGTTTCCAATCAGAGAACCATGCTTCTCAGCCCAACTTTTAACAAAACTGCCCTCCCCCATTTCTGCAAATTTTCTTTTAACGTAGGTTTTTAAAAGTACAGAAGCTAGGGGCTTGGTTTTAATGAGTTAAATGTGATAACCAGACCTCCTGGTTCTTCTTATGTTAGGGGGCGTGATTACTTCATGATAACCACTCTTTCTGTTGTGAGTTACAGCTTTAAACAGGTGCTGGCACAGGTGGTATTCATTACTATCCAGTTACCATAAGTAATTCCTTGGGAGAGTTTATATACTGTTAACCCTCTATGGTAGCTGAATGGTCTTTTGGAAAGTGCCTTATGGGTGTATAAGACAGTTTTACATTTCCTATTATTCTTTGCTTTTGCCAGTTGTATGTTGAATTATTCATTTTGGAATAGCTATAATGACCAGAAGAAGCATGTTATTCTCATACTCTAGTAAGTTTTAGACATGCTTTTTTACCTTCCACATGGAGGTCTTTCAATTTCTTATTTATTGCTTTCAAGAACTTGTTAGTAATAGCTGAAAACTACTGCTTTGTATTGTATTCAGTGTTTCGTTAAGTCTGTTAGAAGAACATCTTTACCTCTTGAGATTTCTTAAGAGGTCCTATTGTAGCATAACTCTAAAAGTCTTCCAACTGTTAGCTATCTATACTAATGAGCCTGAAAATTAATTAACAAATGAGTTAGCCTGAATGAATTAACAAATAATCCAGAAATCTTATTGAAGAGAGTATTTTTCAATGACCTCTCCTTTCCCAGCCCCTCAATCTTTTTATCAGTATCAATAATGAGCAGCAAAATGTGCTGGCTTGATTTTTTTTCTTCCAAATATCTGGTAAAAGTTCTAATGTTCTAAACCAGGATCGGGGTGGAGGTGGTGATGGTGGTTGAAGGAGCACAAACTTAATCAACTTCTGACAACTGTTATTTAGATAGCTCTTCATTTATCTCACATTCATGAACCTGGTTTAGAGATTAATTTAGAGACCATTTTTAAGTCTTGGTAAATAAAATGCTTTGACCTCTTATAGATCATTTCTGAATATATCCTTGCAGTCAGCTTTTACAAGGAAGCCCAATATTAAAAGCCTTGCTCAAGTTGCAGCTTCCTTATAGAATTAACAGAGAATAAAGTACCCAATAACCTAGAACCAACAGATCCCTCATTAACTTCCCTGTAATTGCAGTATCCACAGCAGCTGTTTCTCTTTCTCCACAGGTATCAGTCAGAGCCGGATCTCTCACTGGCTGTTGCAGCAGGGATCAGACCTGAGTGAACAGAAGAAAAGAGCGTTTTACCGATGGTATCAGCTTGAAAAGACAAACCCTGGTAAATATTTTTTCCTTTTTTTATTGCATCTGAAATGGGACAGATATAAATTAATTACTTTATTGACTCCATAATTGGATTCCATTCCACTCCATAGTGTTCCTTGGTTTGTCTTCCCCAAGGTAGTTTCATACTTTACTGTTGTTCCTTTATGCCAAAGAACACTCTCAACTGTAAAACCTAAGCCCTGATTGTACCAATTTTTAGCTTAGTGTCTAATATTATCTAGTCATTTTCACTACTTCCTCCAAGGTGCCTCTTTGTTTTCCAGGTTATATGACATTTCTAACCGTAATTTGAAAGAAAGGTCATGATAGTCAGTAGCCAGTTTTTTTTTCCCTCACCTATAGGTATTGGTACATATAAGATTCCATACCTGGTTTTATATGTGTTTTTGTAAATCTTGTTTTAGTTAGTAATATAAATTTAATACTTTTATTTTGTTCATGCTATACCATATCCAATGATTTCTGCTAATGATTTTCTCTTTCTAATTCTAATTTTGGGTAATGAATGTGTCTTTGGACTTTAGGGTGAAGCTGCCCTGTTGACTTTGGGGGCAGCATTAGGTTGGAAAATAGACTGAAATCTTTAAAAAGATCACAAAAACCTTTGTGTCAGAAGTTGCCAGGAAGAGGCAAGATCTATTGCAGGATGCTTTTAATGGTGGTATATAAGTAAAATCTGAAGTTCGTGATGGACTCCCTCAATCTACACATTACACAGACTGGTGGCAGTGAGATCTGTCTCAAGTTTAACCTTGTGATTGAACTATCTTCTGTAGTACTACAGCATTAAAGCCTTTGCTTACAGACTAAATTATCAATTCGAATATCGAGTATTGAAGGCTCTTAGCTAATAATAGCATTGGCTCTGAGGTAGAAATAATGTTATAGAGACATATTTGTGTGTGTGTATCTGTGGTTAGATTTTTTTTCCCCAAAGATCACTTTGAAAGGCTCAGGCAGACAAAACAGAACAGACTGTATCAATCTCTTCGCAATGAATTTTTTAATCTACCCAGCCCCCCATTTTTTATATTTCAGATATACAGAAAAATTAAAAGACCAGCACAGCTAACACCTGTTTATCCTCTTCGTAGATACAATAATTGTTAACATTTTGCTATATTTGTTTTTCCCTATAAAATAAATAAATGAATAAATTTTAAAATGTATGTATGTGTGTATACAAACACATACTCTTTCTCTCTTTAGCATTCGTCTCCTGAAAAAAGGGTAATCGCCTACATAACCACAGCCCCTACAATCACATCTAAGAAAATTAATTTTAATTCCGTAATAACACCTAATATTCAGTCCATATTCACATTTCTTTGGTTGTTGCAAGAATGTCTTTGTAACTTTTTTTAGAATTTTTTAATTGAAGTATAGTTGATTTACAATATTATGTTAGTTTCAGCTGTACAGCAAAGTGATTCAATTATATATATTTTTTCAGATTATTTTCCATTATAGGTTATTACAAGATATTGAATATAGTTCCCTGTACTATACAGTAAATCCTTGTTGCTTATATATTTTATGTATAGTACTTTGTATCTGTTAATCCTGTACTCCTGATTTATCAGCTTTTGTTTTCATTAAATAGTATGTGATTTAGGTTGACAGATTGGAATTTGTTATGTCTCTTTAGAGTCTTAAAACTAGTCACTTAAAATTTTTCTTTCATGACATAAACTTTTTAAACCATGTCTCACGTTCTGGGCTTTTCTATATCCTCGTAGTGTCGACTAACTTGTTCTTCTATAGCCTGTGTATTTCACATACACTGGAAGTTAGGATTAGAGGCTTGATTAGATTCAGGTTAAATAGTTTTTGACAAGAGTACTTCATTGATTGTTTAGGGAGGACATTTACTAATGGCTGCAGTTAACTTCGAAACACATCAAGATAAAATGAATAGGGAGATGGATATGTGATAAACTAGGTATAGTAAAATATTAGATGGTATGGGTACAGATTTTCACTATAAAATTCTTTCATTGTTGCTGTATGTTTGAAATTTTTCACAATAAAACATTGGGGCAAAATGCTTTGTAGGTAATGTATACCTCACGTTACCACATGTCAAGAGGCATGTAGTGTCAGGTGGTAGCACTACTCATTTGCTAAGTTTGATTGTTTGTTAAAGTGGTGGCCACCAGATCCTATTTTTGCAGCTTTTAAATAATCTGTAGGGCATTACTTTGCCGCTGGATGAATAGCCTTTTCTGCAACAAGCTTTGCCAGTGGTCTTAGCGTCCATTGATGATGCTCACCTGAATCAGTTATTCTGATGGGGGATTGCAAAATGGTGATGATGTAATCTACCATTCCTTCAATATTTACTAGCTGGCAGTTTTTCTACAAAGAGGAACTTCCATTTTTAGATATTTTTCTAATGATATCTAGATATACAGGCAAACCTATCAAAATAATGACTCTGTTGTTGCTGCCATTAGTTAAATGTTCTAAAACAGCACAGTTTAGTAGAAATATAATGCAAATGACATATGTAATTTAAATTATCTAGTAGCCACATTTTAAAAAGAAGAAATAGCTAAAATTAATTTTGATAATGTATCAATATTTATGCTTGTATTATCACTTCAACATTTAATCAACACTTCAAAAAATTACTGAGAGCTTTCCTTCTCTCTCTTCCTTCAGTCCTTCCTTTCTTCCTTTTTTTCTCTCTTTCTCTCTCTCTTTTTTTCCTTTTCTTTCTTTTTCTTTGAAATACAATGTGTATTTTACACTTAAAGCACATGCCATCTGCAATCAGCCAAATTTCAAGTGCTCAATAACCACGTGTGGCTAGCGGCTACCATATAGGACAGCGCAGTCTAAAGACTCATGTTGAGGCAACACTTCCATCTGAGCTCTAAGCAGTCTTCCCAAAGAGCTGACTTCTCCCGTGACTCACAGCAGAGCAAATCAGATGGAAAGGAACAAAAACTTGGCACTTGGTCTGTTTAATAGAGCAGCTTAGGCTATGATATTGATAACAAGAGTTGGGCTAGGTAAATCAGGAACTGTGCCCAAGGGCTTCATAAACCTGGTCACATGCCAGCAATTGGCTACCAGGGGGAGTATCAGAGGGATTGTTAAGATGTTCCAAAATATATACAGCAGAGCAATGAAGAATTTGAAAGACAAACACAAATCTAACTGTGCCAGGTAATCAGCCTCCATAAGAGAAGGGATTTTTGTCTCTTGGATTTGGCACTTAGATCAGTGCCTGACATGTAATCTAATCATAGCTGGTAAAGCTAAATTACCACACTGGATTTCAGGGCTGGACTTCAATCTCAGACAGGGACTGGGATACCAGGAAAATGAATTCATTACAAGCAGGAAGGCGGACTATCATGTCGGCATTGTTGTAGCTGATCTGACAGCACTGCCGACTGTGGAATACTACTATTGGAATCCAGTTTTAACAGGAAAATGGGAAAGGGCTAACAGCATTCATCCAGCTGTTAATTAGCAGGTGTTTTTTTCTTTAAGGATATAGTGCCTCCTCCTTTTAACAGTAAGTACCCCTAATTATATGCATTTGCTTTTCTATGAAGTTGGATTACCAACTGTCCCCCTGTAAAAGGACTTCCTAATTTTTATTTAAGAATCAAATCCATTCTAGTTCTGAGTTCTTTCTAGCTTCCTAGTCCAGTTCTTTGTAGTCTAGTATCTAGTTTTCTGTAGGATGTAATTCAGAGTTAGCTGAAAAGAAGGGGATAAGTTTGTAATTGTCCAATTGGTCCTTTTTGTTGCATCAACAGTAATTGGATATTACCAGTTGAAATTTAAATTTTTAAGTTTTTCTTTGCACTTTCACCTTTATTAAAAGAGCTAATATGGTATAGAATTTTTTCTAGATAAATGCAGTTTTATTGAGTTTAAAATAACCCTTGGTTTTAGCTAAAGAATTTATTCTTATTTCATGGACACTTTGGAACTATTATATGATGATAGTTCCAAATTAATATTGTGTGATAAGATGCACTAACATTACATTAGCATCTAAGAATACCTTATCCAGTGTCTAGTCAGTATTCACTTTTATATAATACATCAGAATTTTCTTTGCAAGTCATTGCAGAGGTGATTGGAATCCAACTAAATGTCCCTCAGTCGAGAAGTGGTTAAATAAATTATGGTATATCTGTATAATGGAATACTGTGGAGGCTATATAGCTTTTTTTTTTTTTTTTTTTTTTTTTTTGCGGTACATGGGCTGCTCACCGTTGCGGCCCCTCCCGCCGCGGAGCACAGGCTCCGGACGCTCAGGCCCAGCGGCCGCGGCCCATGGGCCCAGCCGCTCTGCGGTATGTGGGATCCTCCCAGACCGGGTCACGAACCCGTGCCCCCCGCATCGGCAGGCAGACTCCCAACCACTGAGCCACCAGGGAAGCCCTATATAGCAATTTTTTTAAAGGTGGCTTTATATGAATTGAATTTATATGTAGGAATATCAAATTCATCAGTGAATAAAGTAAGGTAGAAAACAGTGGATATAGTATATTGCCATTTATGTAGGGAATACACACACACACACACACACACACACACACACACACACACACACACGATTATATAAACTTGGAACATCTCTGGAAGGGTATATTAGGAACTGATAAGAATAGCTCTGTGGCGGAGAACTGAGAGAAGGGGAGGATGGGAGTGGCAGGGACACTGTTAACTATGTAACCTTTTGGTGTCTTTCTAAATTTTATTCCATGCACTTGTGTTGTATATTCCAAAAATACATATAAAGTGTAATGAATATAAGAGAGGGAGGGAGGCAAAGAGGGAGAGAGGCAAAAAAAGAAATTAATCTACCTTGTTAATAGCTTTTAAGATATAAAACAACTGAAGAACCTAGGTTTACATAGTTCAGACCTGCTTTTGAGAGGCAGTTAGGTAGAGAAATTAAGATGTCAGTGATTTTTATCGATAGTTCTTTTATTTCATGTTTTTTCTCTGTCCAGGACAGATAGCTCATTGGAAGAAATGTAAATGGTACCATCACTTTGCATATATTCTGAGAAAAAATGCAAAATTAAGGACACTCACACGGTGAAAAAGTACTTTTTTTTCCCTCTAAATTTAAGCATTTAGAAAAAAAACAAAAAGTATTTGTACATTCTGTGCCTTTATCCCTGGGCTCAGAGCATTTCTCTCTGTATACGTTGATTGATGTTCTTCTCTTTTTCAACCTCTTCACTCTGGATCCATTTGAATAGGTTTTTCTAGTCTCTCTTTTAGTGGACTCAGCAAGAAAAATAATAGAGTGCATATTTAGGTTATTTTTACTGATAATCCTATAGATACAGTGTAGTTCTCTGCTAAACAGACCAATCACCAGAATTTCCCAGCATAATCTAAAGCCTGCCAAGGCTTATGAATAAAATAGGCTGATGGAAACTGATCAAATACATTTTATCTTGCTTCTTATGAAAACATTTACAAGAAAATGCCTATTTTTAAAAAGCAGTGAGTACTAAATTCAGTATGGTTGATATCAAGAGCCCCTTTATTTAATCAAATTAAGCTCAACAGTCCTCTCTCTTGTCTAATTTAAACATTACTATAGCAGACAGGGTTTGATGAGTTCTTCTTGGCTCATGGCGGTGATTCTGCATATTTCTAAATTAAACAATTAAATAAAGTTTGCACATGAAGTAAATTTGGAGAGCAGAGTATGCCTCCTCCCTTCACTGTTGCAGGGAGTAGAGCCTCAGGGAAATCATGTTTATGATGTGGGGGAAGATGAAAAATTACTTTTGGAGAAGCTAGTGTCTATGAATGGAGCAGTAATAACATGCTTGTAGTCATTCTTTTATTAGCTGATTGGCAAAGGCTCACCCAAAAGTAACCCTGATAAGCAAGAAAATGATTATAGATGCAAAGAGAACAGTTACCAAAATGTTAAAATCTATCAGCAAATTAGGAAGAGTTTTGTTTTCTCTGGGTTTAGATCTGCTAGATAAATCTGCAATATTTTGTCTTAATGGGGACCCAGATATAATGTGGAGAAAAAAACGTTTCTGTAGAGAACACAGGTAACACGCTTCCTATAGGGAAGAAAATAGTGGGTTCTTTAGCCAATCTAGAATTTTACTTCAGAGGGATTTAAATTCTTACATACATTGTTCCTGCATAATTGTGAACCCATTCTTGGGTTATTCATTGCTCTCCATCTGTTTCAACCAAAGCAAGAGGAACAGGTTTCTAGAACAAATCTGTTGTAGTGTTTCCAGAGTTTTTCTTGTGCTTTTTTTTTTTTTTTTTTTTTTTTTTTTGCCACGCGGCTTGCGGGATCTTAGTTCCCCAAACAGGGATCGAACCCATGCCCTCGGCAGTGAAAACGCAGAGTCCTAACCACTGGACCACCGGGTAATTAATTCCCTCTTCTGCTATTTTTTTTTTTTTTTTTTTTTTTGCGGTACGCGGGCCTCTCACTGTTGTGGCCTCTCCCGTTGCGGAGCACAGGCTCCGGACGCGCAGGCTCAGCGGCCATGGCTCACGGGCCCAGCCGCTCCGCGGCATGTGGGATCTTCCCAGACCGTGGCACAAACCCGTGTCCCCTGCATCGGCAGGCGGACTCTCAACCACTGCGCCACCAGGGAAGCCCTCTTCTGCTATTTTTAAATACTACTACATTGAAAAAGAAAAAGGAACAAGACAAAAACCTCAAAAGAAATATGATAATATTATGTTTCAAATTAAGTATGTTTACAAGTTTGAAATTATTAAGAGTTTCCACCTTCTATGCATAAATTGCCTTGATTTCTTTTAAAGTAACCAGGCCATTACTTACTTCTCTCTCTTCTTTTTTTTCCTCCTTCCCTCTCTCCCCCTTTCTTTGACTTCCTGACCAATTTTATTTCATCTAAGTTTCCTTTTTATAGAAAACCTGGACAATACAGGATATTGTAAAGAAGCATAGTTATATTACCAATAAACCCTAATACCAGGGAAGAACCATTATTATCAGTTGGCTCATTTCCTTCAACCTCATGACTCAGTTAAGATTCTTTGTATTCTTTGTTTTATTTGTGGCCATTTATCACTCTAAGAAAGCATGCCATAGTTACAGATATGGCCTACTAGTAGCAACTTACTGACGTATTTCTCACCCTCCACCCAATGAAGCCCTGAAACCCTCTATCCTTTTACCAGAGCCAGACCTTGGATGAGAGGACCTGGCTGCCTTAACCAGGTCATTTCTGCCTCTGTCTTTATTAGCCATGGTAGCAAGTTTGTCTCCGTTTTGGACCTTTTATCATGGCTGTAGAATAAAGCTTATATAATCTAGCTTAGGTAGATTCCAGAGCCCTCATTATACTGTCAATCCTGCTTGCATCCCGAAAAGTACCAAAACAAGGAGTTTGAAACCCTCTAGACCCATAGTTACTTCTTACGCCTAAATTTGTTAACTTTGAATTGAGCCCAGACCTAATTGCCAAGTTATTTTGGCAGAATGGAACCCTCTTTCTTGAACTACCTAAAGAAAGGTTTCAGTTTAGAGTTTCATAGTGTGTAGGACAGGAATTTTTTAAATCAGGGGTTAGCAAACTCTTCCTGTAAAGGGCCAGATAGTAAATATTTTAAGCTTTGCAAGCTGTGTGGTCTCTGTCACAGCTACGCAACTCTGCACTATAGTACCAAAAAGAGACAATATGTAAATGAACGAGTGTGGCTGTGTGGCAGTGTGGCAGAAGACCAGAATGTGCCACACCTTTTAAGCCAGTAGGTCTCTAATGTGTCGGTGACACACTTGCCTATTTGAGGAAGAGGTCAGATATTTACTTTACATCACACATGACGGGAAATCATATATCTATGAAGAGTTCAAACAAAAGTAAAAACTATAAAAGTATTCTGAGTTATATAAAATGCATTGACCATAAAAGAACAGATTAACAGATTTGACTGTACAAAAATTAAGATCTCGAAACATCATAAATAAAAAGATGAATGAAAAGCTGGAGAAAAATAGTTGCAATCTATATGACTAGCAATTGGTATGGTATCTACACACAAATAAGAGGAATAACTCAAAAGAAAAAAGGACAAAAGATATAAATTCACAAGAGAAGTAATTGTCAGAAACAGGAAAAGATGCTCATTCTTACTAATAGTGAAATCGTTATATAGTAAAGAGAATTTTTTGTCTGCCAAATTTATAAATGTGAATAATTAATAACACTTATAATACTCAGTGTGTCAGGGAATTGGGGAGGTGGTTGTGATGTCTTATACAACTGGAGGTGGTTGTGATGTCTTATATTAGTTCCATATTATTGTGTAACAAATTACCCTACAGGTTACGAGCTGAAAACAGCAAACATTTATTATCTCACAATTTCTGTGGGTCAGGAATTCAGGAGCAGCTTAGCTAAGGAGGTTCTGGCTCAGAGTTCTCATGACACTGTAGTCGAGCTGTCAGCCAGGTCTGCAGTCACCAGGGCAGGACAGTCTGCTTCTAAGGTCACTCCCATGAGTCTTGGAAAGCCCCAGGTCGTTATTGCCTATTGGCCAGAGATAGCAGGTCCTTCACATGGGCCTGGCCATTGTCTTGCTGAGTGTTCTTGCTACATGGCAGCTAGTTTTCCCCTGAGCAAGTGATCTAAGAGCCAGAGCAGCAACACAGACACCACAGTGTATTCTACAGTCTAATCCCTGAAAGTGGCATATCATTACTTCTACCATATGTTATTGGTCACATAAACTAATCCTGGTACAACGAGGTGAATACCAGGAGTTGGCAATCCTTAGGAGCCACCTTGGAAGCTGGCTACCACACAACTATATTAGGGCTGTATGTCTAGGGCCTTATTTCTGTCAGCTGGGTTCTACACTTCTCCACATGGTGTCTGCTGCAGCTAGAATGTCCAAACTGGCTTTTTTCCTCAAATGTCTGGCACCTGGGTGGGTTTCACAGGAGCACCTGGAGGCAGACTGGGCATCTTTCACTCCACGTGGCTAGCTTTGGCTTCCTTACAACATCGTGGTCTCAGGGTAGTCATACTTCTTATATGGCAGCTGGCTTCCCCCAGAACCAGCATTCCAGGAGATCTAGTCAGAAGTTGCAAAGCTTCTTATGACCTAGCCTCAAACTATGTCCATGTTGTCAAAAGGCGTCACAGGACCAGCTCAGATTCAGCGGCATGATTACCAGGAGGTGTGACTTATTGTGAAGGGCCATCCTTGGAACCTATCCCAGGGAATTATGCTTAGGAGAGATGATGCTGGCTTACTCTAAAGTGGTAGCAGTGAAGGTAATATAAATTCGTCTGATTTTGGATATAGTTTGAAGATAAAATTGACAGGATTTGCCTGTGCATTAGATATATAGTAGGTGGGGAAAAACAGCAGAGGCAAAGGTGAGTCTGAGATTTTTGAGCTGAGCAATTTAAAGAATAGGGATGCCATTTACTTGAATGGGAGAGAATGCAGGACAACAGGTTTGGAAAGGAAAATCGGGATTGGTTGAAATATTGGACATCTGTATGAGACAGTGCATATAAAGATGTAGCCATTAAGGGGACATCAAGAAACAAATCTGTGTGTAGTAAAGTAGAAATGCTACCCTTGGTATTAATTGCAAGGTACAATAAATAGAGTATAATTCCTGTTATGAAGAAAGAAATATATGCATACATGCATTATCACCAGTTCAGGCTGAGAAAAGTCTAGTCTGATTTAGTAAAATATCTCAATTGTACATTTTTTTCCATTGGTTTTATTACATTCAATAGGTAAAAAAATAGTATAGCATTAACAGGTAGTAGACTTATGGAGATCTGAATTAGTTAATAGACTAAAAACATATCAAATATCATCTCTTCTTTTGATGCTATATTTGACTTTTTTTTAAAGCGTTTGCAACAATTAGTGTTATTTTAAATTCATCTCCTACCTGCATACATTGATTAAAGGGCTCCATTTTCTCAACAACAAGAAGTCTTTTGAATGATAATGAAAGGTTCTGAACGTGTAGGATATATTGTTCAGAAAGATTAAAACTGTCAAGTAGGAATTTCAAGATAAATTTTTCAGAGGAAGATACTCTGATTAAGGGTTGTCACTGGGCCAAAGACCGTATGTCCTTATTCCCCTGAAGAGATAGATTTTGAGCTTTGTTTCAAAAATTGACATAAACAAAGATAAAAGACAAATGACTAACTGAAAAAAATGACATTTAAAATAATTAATAATGGGGGAGTTCCCTGGCGGTGCAGTGGTTAGGACACTGCACTTTCACTGCTGAGAGCATAGATTCAATCCCTGGTCGGGGAACTAGGATCCTGCAAGCCACGCAGCGTGGCAAAATAAAATAAAATAAGCAAAGTAAAGTAAAATAGATGGACTTTTTAAGGAAGAGTTTTTGTCTCCTTGGATTTTTATTTTGGTCAAATAATGTTTTTAAAATATAAATACCAAATGTATTGGGCCTGCAATTTCCAGTGAAGGGGCAAAAGTTTATTGTTGATTTCATGATATATTTGTCATATTGGTTTTAGTAAATTGCAAGATATTTGCCCAAAAAAGTCTCATTTATTTCAGGAGCTACACTAAGTATGAGACCCGCGCCCATTCCAATAGAGGACCCGGAATGGAGACAAACGCCTCCCCCAGTCTCAGCTACATCTGGCACCTTCCGACTGCGACGAGGGAGTCGATTTACCTGGAGAAAGGAGTGCCTGGCTGTCATGGAAAGGTACATGTCTCCTTTTCCTAGGAGCAATCTCCCAAACTTAGGACAGAGAAACTTAGGATAGATTTGGACACTTTTCATTTCAAACAAGTAATTTGAGATCTAGGTTTTATCTCTAAAAGTATTTTGGAGTACTATAAGTGCTGTATTATTGAAATAAAACGATCTTACCATTGAGAATTCATAAAACCAGAGTTAGTATCTATCAATACAATTTTTGTCCTCAGTAATTTAAGAAACTTTAGAATAATTTTTTTGAGTTTAGATCTTTGTATTATGTTTTAGAAAGACTCTTTGAAGTGTTATTTTCATAAAAAATATTAAATAATTGTGTAGGAGGCCACTGAGACTTAACTTTCTTTGATAAGGAGTATAGCCTAGATGAGCTTAGTCCCAGAGGTTAGAAGTACATGTTTTTGACTTTGATTTCATATCCTCTGACTCTAGCACCGGTACCTGATCCATAGTGGTGCTTTTTTTTATTTTAAGTTTTTTTTTTTTTTTTGCAGTTTAAAAAAAAATTAATTGAGTTATTTTTTTGTCTGCATTGGGTCTTGGTTGCCGCACGCAGGCTTTCTGTGGCTGCGACGAGCAGGGCCTATTCTTCATTGTGGTGCGCGGGCTTCTCATTGCAGTGGGTCTCTTATTGGGGAGCATGGGCTCTAGGCGCGAGGGCTTCAGTAGTTGCAGCACGCAAGCTCAGTAGTTGTGGCTCGACGGTTCTAGAGCACAGGCTCAGGAGTTGTGGCGCACGGGCTTAGTTGCTCCGCAGCATGTGAGATCTTCCTGGACCAGGGATCAAACCTGTATCCCCTGCATTGGCAGGCGGATTTTTAACCACTACGCCACCAGGGAAGTCCCGGTACTCAGTACTTTTTAAACTTGAATTTGACCTTAGCTTCAGTTTTTCCTATTGGAAATCATATAAGTTAATTAAATGTGGTTATGAAATGTTCAATATATTTAGGGTGGATCCTATAGTATAATTATCCTTTTAGTCTCCTACCTGTAAGTAATGTTTACAGAATCTTGGTTTGATGGAGTTTATATGCAATAAGGTAGTAATTTTCTATTAGAAAAGTATTTACTTCCTAAGATTAAAATGTAGAGAAAAAGAATATATTAGGCAGAGGTGAAAACAATTGAACTTTTTCATATTGTGATTTCTCAATAATTTAAATAATAGAAAAGAGTGGAATTGAATGTTTAAAACTAGATTTAAATTCTAAGCATGTACATATTTACACTGAGCCAGCTTCACATTTTTTTTCCTATTATCTAATCTGACCAATCGAATGGTATACTGAAAAGAGCATTTGGCTCAGAGTCAGAAGACCTGAAGCCTGATTTTGGCTTTGCCATTAACCAGCTGTGTAACTTTGTTCAGGTCAGAAATTCTGAGCTTTAGCTTCCTTATCTCTAAAATATAACTTGTTCTGCACATATAAACTTCGATTAACCAGGTAGTTTTTCCCTGAGGAAGAATTCCAACTAATAAATGGAAAAAAGATGATTAGAGTATCATTATTATCAGACAATAATCATTGATAGCTGCTAACATCCCATAAAGATATACAAGGAGGTATTATGTACTTAGAGGATGTTAAGACACCACCTACAGAGTATTCTTTCTAACAAAATTGAAGCTGAATCAAATCGAATTTCTAGATCCAACTCCAGGTTTTTAGGAAATATGGAACAAAATTCTGTTAACACCACAGGGGTTTAAGTCAACCAGATTCATGGTGTGAGAGACCCTAAGAATAATAACTCAGTTTCTTCAGGTGTTTATTTCTTTTAAAATCTTCAGACAGTTGAAGAAATTTGAACACTGGATAAATAGTGATTCTTGTTTCAGTTACGATAATGGTCACTTATATGTAAACGGTGCTACATTTATAAAAATTAGAGTTCTTGTCTTTTAGAAACATGTATTAAAATGTATAATAATATGATGAAGTGATATCTGGGATTTACCTCAGAATAACACAAGGCATAAAGGCAGGGGCAAGGGTGTGTATAAAACGAGTGGTATCAGTAAATTACTGATTTCTATAGTTAGGTGATGTTTACCTGGGGGTTCATAGTATGGTTCTCTCCACTTTGTATGTATATTATGTGCGTGTTAAAGGATGCTGTAAATTTTGGATCAAATCACATGGAACTAGGAGAAATGTAAAGCCTTCATATATCACAAAAACTCAACTACATGATGTTATCTAATAGTAACATTACTTAATAAATATTTGATTGTCACTGTAGTGACAGCAGTACAATAGTGAACGTTGCAAACTCCCTCCTGAAGAGTCAGGTTGGAGAAACAGAAGTTAATGAAACAGTCATACAAATCAAGGTAAAATTGCAATTGTAATACATGTAGGAAAGGAAAGGTACATTGTGCTTCAAGATCTTACATTGATTAAG
Source organism: Delphinus delphis (assembly GCF_949987515.2). Lineage (NCBI taxonomy): Eukaryota > Metazoa > Chordata > Mammalia > Artiodactyla > Delphinidae > Delphinus > Delphinus delphis. The sequence continues at coordinate 105,383,698 of NC_082688.1, forward strand.
AGAGGATGTGGTGATTTAATTAGGTCAAAAGGAAGGGGGAAAATATTGCAGATAGAAAGGAGAGCTATAATCATCTAGAACTGTGCTATCTGATCATGGCCACCTGTGGCTATTTAGATTTAAATTATATAAATTTTTAAAAATTTAAAATTCAGTTCCTCAGTCACACTAGCCACATTTCAAGCACCCAGTAGTCATATATGGTTACTGACTATAGTTTTAGACAACCCAGATATGTAACATTTCTGTCATCACAGAAAATTTTGTCAGACAGCTCTAATACAGAACAACTGTATCTCATCCCCAATAGAAAATAGTGGTTATATTTGACCCATAATGATTTGTTTCTATTTTTCTCTTTACTCAAAATTTTAAGGAAATACAAATATAAATTAAAAAGCAAACATTAAGTACATTGAAATATTTCAGAAAATGTCCTATGTGACCATGACAGAAACAGATAAATATTTCACTAATTCACGTAACAAAAGTATTGTGCTTCTGCATCCTTTTCCACATCTGGCCCTGCTTTTCAGAGTACAAGATTTAATAATTCATTGTTTATAATGATGGGTCTTTTCTCTCTAATTAGCATCCATTCATTCATTCCCCTGTTCATTAAACATGTATTTTTACACATGGCATTTGGTCTCTTGAGTCGCTTAATTTTAACAGTTTCTTATACATACATAAACACACATACACACACAGACACACGTTTTCCATGCTGTTTATTTGTTATAGAGACCATGATATTTTGTCCTATTGATTTTCCCACATTTTAGATTTGGCCAGTTACATCCTCTTACTGTCTCATTACATGACCCCATATTTTCTGTAGACTGATAGTTAGATCTAGAGCCCTGATTAGATTCTGGTTCAATTTTTTGGCACATAACTGGTACTTTGTTCTTCCTATTACATTGTATAAGGAGACGCATAATGTCTGGTTGTCTCCCATTTTTAGTAACTATAAGGTTAATCAGTAGATTCAGCGCTATCATCCTGATCCACTTATTAGAAAGGTCCCCATGTACAGCATAGTTTAGGGCAGTGATTCTTAACCTTGGCTGCATATTAGGATCATCTGTTAAAAAACACCAGTGAGACTGTACCCCTGACCAACTGAATTGTAATCTCTGGGTGGGGGACCTAGGCAGAGGTATATTTGGAAAGCTCCCAAGTGATTCTAAAGGGCACTCAGGATTGAGAACCACTGTTTTGTATCCATTGATGATTTTTTCCTAGTCACTTTCTTCATAAGAGGTTTGCAATATTCCAATTTTTTTTATATTGGAATATTCCAATTTTTTTTACTTCTTCTGCACTGATAAGCTCGAGTTCTTCTTCTATAAAGAAGAACTTTCCTCTCATTAACTCTTTAGTTGCCCAGAAATATATTTCCTCACAAACTTGGGGAGGTACTATGATATAAGCAATTATAGAACTGGGGAATGAATGCTATTATGAAAATGGGTAATTAAATTTATGGGATCATATGAGATGCCGGCAAGCAGAGGAGGGAGTCAGGAAGACTTTACCAAAGTGGTGACATTTTGGCTGCATTTTGATGGATGATGGATAGGAGTTCACCAGTTAGACAGTCATAGAAAGGATAGTATGATGTTAGGAGATTCTCTGTGGCGGAAGGTAGGGTTTTTCATCAGGAGCATCTCTACTTTGATTATACAGGACTTAGTCATACTATGCACTCTATAATTAATAAGACCATGTTTAATTATACCATAGCTTTGGTGTTCAGGCTTTATCTTAAAGGAGATTGCACCTGATCAGATTAGTCTGTTAGATAACGTTAGTAGGGGTATGGAAGATCGGCAAGAAATCAGCCAGCTAAGTATGCATTTGAACTTATACCAGATGCCTAAAGCCGAGGTAAAATAAATGTAAGTCGTAGTGTCTGCCCTCATATATCTTAAGATAATAATAGTTTACATTTCAGTAGGATTTTACAGTGTATAATTATTAATCTTATTGATAATTATCTATATGATAAGTGAGCTTATTTAATCTTAACGATTCTGTACTGTGGATATCTTATTATTTATAGTTTATATATAAGAGCCTCAGAGAAAAGAAGTGACTAGCTTATATGTAAATGGGTTGAGGAGGGATAGATGGAGGCTGTTAGGGTAATCTGTGCATCAGTGATGAGGGCCCAAGCTATAATATTAAAGCAAAGGGCAAGAAAGTGGATAGAAGATAATAGATATCAGAAAAAATTTGAAGAAAAGAACAACCTAAGCTAGTCACAGATTGAACATAGAGATGACAGAGCAGGAAGTGTAAAAGAGAGTTTAGCAATGGTGATGGTCAAAGAGCATTCATCTGGGAGACAACATCTGTACCATTAGAAAATGGTTTGACTTTGGGCAAATCATTTAATACCTCTTAACCCCAATTACTGTATTTATAAAAAGAAGAGTTAAGTACTATGATAGAGTGAAAAGTCAGAGTCATAGAGACTTAAGGTTTAGTCCCAGTTTCACCTTATATTAATCTTTAGGAATTTCAGTTTTCTGTAAAATGAAGTTGGTTATTATGAGAAGAGTTACGAGAGTTACGTGAGATAATATATGTAAAGCACATAGTAGAATGCCTTTCTCATAAACAGGATTGAACAAATGTTCCCTTTCTACCTAAATTCCTTTCACTTAGAGCTTTGACTGTGAAATCACCTCAAGATTTCTGTGCTAGGAGGTTTCAGTGGCTCTAGAAATGAAGATTTAGGAGTCATCCATATAGTAGGTGTAGTTAAAGCCATGAGTAAGAATATACCCTGTTTAAATTCATCTCTTCTGTTTCTACATTTTTGCTTATGCTGTGTTCATGTTTTTGCAGCTAAATATGGCTCCAGAAAAACTTAAAACCCTTCTGACTGATCTCATTTTAAATTCATGACCATGAACCTCAAGTGAGTCTTTAATTCTGCCAGACAATCATACTATACCTTCCTGGTTCATTCTTTCCCAATCTCCTAAATAATTATTTCACACTTTGTTCTCTCTGCAAACTCCCCATCCTCAGTCTCATGATGATCTTTCTTTCTATTTAAATGAGGAAAGTGAAGGACTCAGGAAAATTTCACTAACTACCCACCTGTTTGCATGTAACACACACATACTATTTTCCTACCCCTTACCATCCCCAAAACACTTCAGTAATATTTCCTAGCACATAACTTAGTGGTGCCTGCCTGGCTTACAGTAGATAGATAGATATATATCGATCCCCCTTTTTTTGGCCTTTTCCACTTCTCTGACCTCATTGCATTGTCTGTACCACATATTTGACTTTTAAAATATCTAGTTCCAGAAACATTTATTGTCACAAAGGACAATACTGTATGATTCCCTTTATATGAAATATCCAGTTTAAGTAAACCTATAGAGAGACAGAACGTAGATATGTGGTGTCTAGGGCTGGGGAGGTTAGGGATATTGTAGGGGAGGATGAAGGCTAAGGAGTGTTGGGTTTCTTTTTGGGGGTGATAGAAATTTCTAAAATTGTGATAATTTTCACACAACTCTGAATATGCTAAAAGCTATTGAATTATAAATGGGTGAATTTGGGGGTATGTGAATTTTATCTCAGTATAGCTGTTTTTTTAAAGAAACAGTTATTTAGTACAGTATTGGGAGTTCCACATATATTTATCCTCCACATTTAAGCCTCATAACAGTCCTGGTTTCTTCTTTTTCTAATGAGGCAGCCAAGCCTCTAAGAGGTTGAATACCTTCCCAGGACCACAAAGCTAATAAGTGGCCCAGCCACATGTCGACCTTTAGACAGAGCTAACCATGGATTTGAGTTTTCCTTATTAACTAAGAGGGGTATATTTTTATTTGGGTGTACACTGTTTTTAATGTATGGACTTGACCCTTATTAACTCTGACGTCTGATGCCACTAGATTAACATGTGATGTAACCTTCTATTTGCTTAAGAACATATGGAGATTGTAAAGAGGGAAAGATAAAACAAAAATGGAAAAATGATTGATAATTGTTGAAGCTGGATAATAGGTACATGGGGGTTCATGGGTATAGTATATTTGTGTAGTTTTGAAATTTTCCATAAAGATTTTTGTTGTTATTATTTAAAGGGGACTTGACTAGATTTTAATGGGCAAAATAGAATTAGATAATTGACTGATTTATTCATTCAATCATTTATTTATAGAGCATCTGTTATGTGCTAGCACTGAGCTAGGCTAAACTCAAGTAGTTTACATATTCACAAGGGGAAGGAGCGACATCTATATTGTATGTCTGAAATACCTGCATGTACAAATAATATAATGTAAGACTCAAATGTGATTTTTATTCAGCAAACCTAACTGTTCCTTTGTTCATTCAATAAAGTACTTACTAGGTATGAGGCAAAGTGCTAGGGATGGAGCGAAGGGATACACTTAAGGGTGAAGAAGTAAAGGATGATGATGAACCTAGCAGAACTGAATAGTCTTTAGAGTTTATGGTCAGAAGTTGTGGAGACCTTATGGCCTAAAATCAAAGCTTCTGATGTACTCTTTCCTTTTTAACCTTTCTGCCGTTCGGACTGGGTATTCTTTCAGCTTTGGAGACAGGTATGTCTTTGGAGTGTTTGGATATTTGACCAGGACACAAAAGCGTGAGACCTGGCTATTGTACCTATTCTGGTCTCAAGGGAGAAAGATGAAAGAAACCTTCGAATCGCCATATATAGGTTTTTCAGCCCAATTAAGCAAGATTGAAAGAGAAGCAACAACTTGAAGAAGGCTTTGACTAGATACAGGAATAAATAAGAGCACCCTGTGACATATAGAAGCAATAGAGTATAATGCTTAAGAGTACCCACTTTGGAACCAGATCTCTGTATATAGGTTACTTATTGCCGTTATTTTTCATCAAAGTAGCTGAATGATGAGTCTGTATCTGGGAGTGTCCAGGAAAATGAAGGCAAAATGAGTATCGCTGTGTGTGTTTGTAATTAAAACTATTTCATGGTTTTGTTTTGTTTTTTATGGAAACAGCACACCTATAATTTGTATTTTGTTCCTCTTAGATTCTTTTCATGTTCATCTTCAGTGAGCTATTATAAAACAAAATCATTTCTAAAGCCCAGAACCTTCTGAAATTATAAGGAAAACATTTTTGTTGTTGTTGTTTTAACCTTTGTCAATCTCCAAAACAACTCGAAAAAATTAACCCTAATTATTCTCCCCAGCAAGCAAAGAATCAGTATTAAAAATTTCAGCTTAAGCGTTTCTCTTCCCCCAAAATTTAAGCATCTAAAAATAGTTTCTTAGGATAAAAGTTACTCTTTATCAACAAAAATAACTTCACAACCACAATACTATAATGAACCAAAATTAAATCATAGCTCTAAATTTGGTGTCACTGCTATTAACCTGACATGTTATATACAGTCTGAATGTGTAATCTGAATTAGAGACCTGGGTCTAGTACACAAATGCATTTTATATAAGTCTGTTGTACATCCTGGGAGAATCAGCATAGAAGAGACAAATCTGTTTGTAAAGTGTGTTTCCAGAATTTTGCTTGAGGTTTCTGTAATTTAATTCTCTTGGTATTTACCACATTTTGGAATTCTTCCCAGGACAGTTTATTAGTACTTGGATTTTGGTTTCAGTCTCTTTCCTTTCTCTGTTTAACTTTCAATTTTTCAGTGAGTACTTGGACTGTGAAGGTTAAGAAGACCAATAGTTCCAGAAACTAAATTCTATATTTAACTGCAGACTGGGTGTGGTTCAGAAACTGCAATGCAAGCTTGCTAGTATTTTGCCAGTCATCAAAACCCTGACCTGCAGGGAACATTCCTTTTCCTAGTCTTCTGACTCTGAAATATGATGAATTTTGATGATATATGGTGTACACATTTGTATGTGTAACTAAAATAAAGACAGAGTCGCATAGGTTCAACCTTGAAGTGTCTCTGGAAGATCTGTTTCTTCTGTGTTCTTGTATAGTAGTCTCAAATGGTATTAACCTTCCCTAGTTTCATGGCGCCACTTCCCATTATTGTTTTATTACCTTTAATTACTACTGTGCGATTTAAAATTTTTTTTACACAGGAAGTATTCTCCACTTCATCTTTCTTAAGTCATGAAGCCACATTTTCTTCTAATGTTTTTATCTTGTTTTGCTTTATATAGTTTTAGACAGTTTCCTAATTACCGTAAAAATGGAGAAATAACTGCTTGTTCCACTAGTAAAAATTTCCCTCATTTTAAAAAAAGCACTCTTATCTCTTGAAGAGAATCCTATTACTTTGTAAAAGGGAAAAATAATCACCTTTTCCTCCTTAGCGGTATCCTTCTGTATTATTTTGTGTAGTGTAGTGTCCTAGTATCATTTGGTATCATTCATACTATACAGAAATCCATGGAGTAAGAGACTCTTCTCATTTCAGTAAGATTACACCTAACCACAAAAATATTGGAGCAGAAATGCTTATAAATGCTTTTGTAATATTGCTCTTCTGAGAGATTGAGACCCATCCAGATGTTTCTTTGAATGACAGCTTGAGCCATGTGAACAATAAAGGGACCATTTTACCTCTGTTGTACAAAAATATATAAATTGCATCTGCTGACCACTGATTCGGTTTAAGCAACATTTAAGAACCTTCCCTTGATTTCATTTACTTGTATTTGGTCACATTTCTGCAGAGAATAAGGAAAAGACCCTAAAGATCATCTAGTTCAAACAGTTTGTCTTTTAAAACAAGAACTAAGAAGTTAATTAACTTGGCTAAACTCCAGAAGAAATGAGTTTAAATTGCTTATTTTGAACCCATAGCCATATGAACCATAGAATTTTTTTAAGCATAATATTGATCTTTTCTGTTCTTTCTCTTCTTTATTTTTTGTTAGATACACATTTATTGAGTGTCTGCTATGTGCTAGGCCGTATGCTAAGAATTGGGATGCAAAGATGAATAAAAGGAAAGTCCTTATTGCATTTAATTGTCTTCTTGTCTGTGTTTCTTTATTCATCTCTTATTTCTTTCAGGCCCTCTTAATCTTCCTTTTTCCCTGCTAAACTCCTTTCTGTATCTTCCTCAAGGTTCCTCACTTTCTGTTCTTTAGTTTGCCAGAAAAATTTCTATTCAGTTTTTCTTTCTTCTTCTCACACTTTCTTTTAAGTATGCTTCCTACCCTCCCACCTCTGTTCTTCTTAGTTGCTTCCTAGTTGATCATAATGTAAACTTCAGTATATGCTTTAGTTTTTCTTAAACTTAGTGAATAAAGTATTTTTCTATTTCACTTAAAAAGCAAATTAATCAATATTTATTTTTCAAAGAATTAGTAAATGTTATATAATTTCTAAGGGCCCTTATAATTCTCAAAATTGCATTGCTGTATGATTTTAAGTAATTTCTTGGTATGTGTGGAGCCTTTGTTCCCTTTAAGACTGTGGCTTTTGTTAGGAAAATCTTCTCACCCTAGAAGTAAATCTTTGAAAAATAATTGGTGCTTTGTATAACTACATGAATGAATAGACTAACTTCAAAGAACAAAATCACCTCCATGATAACTGAGTTCTATGAGAAGACCAGTTATCTAGGACGTCATTCATATATATATATATATATATATATATATATATATATATATATATATATCCCCATTATTTATCTTGGCACCTTGTTTGGCAATCAGCTTGTACTTTGGTCCCTCAATTTCTCTGTTTATAGTAATGAAATACCTTAAGGGTATTGCAACCTGAAAATGCAAAGAAATCATTGTTCACCTACCTTTTATCAGTCTAGGTAATGAGAATTACTTCCTTTTTCCTTATAAAATGAAAAAACTAAAAGCATTTCTCACTGCTGAGAAAAAAATTTGCTTCTCCTATTTTTCATTTTATCTCTAAGAGTAAAACTTCTTTTAGTATTTTACAGCTGCAAAGAAACTTAAATCTTATTTTCTTCTTTGTTATGTTGCTGCTGAATTGAGTGGACTAGCTAAAGAAAATATCTTTTTCATATCTGGGATCAGAGACCACGTGTATGACCAAGAAAGTGACTTTGCATAGGAAATTCAATGAATTTTTTTTAGCTTCTTTACATTTAACCATGATAGCTTTTTAGCAAGCTGCTAAGTTATTACATGGAATGTAGTGGTAAAGTAACGGATGTGGCCTGTGTAAATTCGAAGAAAACCGTGAATGAAATAATGTTAAGCGATAGAAGAAAAATTGCATTATTACAATAATGAAAAAGGAATACACATACAAAGATAAAGATTGGGAGCAGCAATAAAACTTTTAAATAAATGGTTTGCCCTAAATGTCGAATAGTTTGCACATTTTATGTTAGTTTTTGTCTTTCTCTTTGTTTGTTTCTGATAATATAGTGGTTAAGAACACAGATTGTTTTTAAAAATTATTTTATTGAGGTATACTTGATCTACAACATAGTGTTAATTTCTGTTGTCCAGCAAAGTGATTCAGTTATACCTATACATATATTCCTTTTCATATTCTTTTCCATTATGGTCTATCACAGGATGCCAAATATAGTTCCCTGTGCTATACAGCAGGACCCTGTTGTTTATCCATTCTATATATACTAGTTTGCGTCTGCTAGTCCAAACTCCTAATCCATCCCTTCTCCACCACCTCCCCCTTGGCAACCACAAGTCTGTTCTCTGTCTGTGAGTCTGTTTCTGTTTTGTAGATAAGTTCATTTGTGTCATATTTTAGATTCTACATATAAGTGATATCATATGGTATTTGCCTTTCTCTGTCTGACTTACTTCACTTAATATGGTAATCTCCAGGACCATCCAGGTTGCTGCAGATGGCATTATTTCATTCTTTTTTATGGCTGAGTAGTATTCCATTGTATATATGTACCACATCTTCTTTATCCATTCATCTGTCGATAGACATTTAAGTTGTTTCCATGCTTGGCTACTGTAAATGGTGCTGCAGTGAACATTGGGGTGTTGGGGTGCATGTATCTTTTTTAAAAAAACTTTATTTCTTTTAAGTCTTTATTGAATTTGTTACAGTATTGCTTCTGTTTTATGTTTTGGTTTTTTGGCCACAAGGTATGTGAGATCTTAGCTCCCCAACGAGGGATCAAACCTGCACCCCCTGCATTGGAAGGTGAAGTCTTAACCACTGGCCTGCCAGGGAAGTCCCGCATGTATCTTTTTGAATCAGTTTTCTCTGGATGTATACCCAGGAGTGGGATTACAGGGTCATATGGCAACCCTATTTTTAGTTTTCTAAGGAACCTCCATACTGTTTTCCATAGTAGCTGCACCAGTTTACATTCCCACCAACAGTGTAGGAGGGTTCCCTTTTCTCCGCACCGTCTCCAGCATTTGTTGTTTGTAGACTTTTTGATGATGGCCATTCTGACTGCTGTGAGATGGTATGGTACCTCTTGGTAGTTTTGATTTGCATTTCTCTAATAATTAGTGATGTTGAGCATCTTTTCATGTGCCTGTTGGCCATCTGTATGTCTTCTTTGGAGGAATGTATGTTTAGGTCTTCTGCCCGTTTTTCAATTGGGTTGTTTGTTTTTTTGTTACTGAGTTGTGTGAGCTGTTTGTGTATTTTGGAAATTAAGCCCTTGTTGGTCACATCATTTGCAAATATTTTCTCCAGTCCGTAGGTTGTCTTTCCATTTTGTTTATGGTTTCCTTTGCTGTAAAAAAGCTTTTAAGTTTGATTAGGTCCCATTTGTTTATTTTTGCTTTTATTTCTACTGCCTTGGGAGACTGATCTAAGAAAACATTGGTACAATTTATGTCCAAAAATGTTTTGCTAATGTTCTCTTCTAAGAATTTTATGGTGTCATGTCTCTTTTTTAAATATATCTTTTTTTAATTAATTGATTTATTTATTTGGCTGCGCCGGGTCTTAGTTGCAGCGTGCTGGATCTTCATTGCTGCGTGTGAGATCTTCATTGTGGCATGTGGAATCTTTTTAGTTGCAACATGCAGGATCTTTAGTTGTGGGATCTTTTTTAGTTGCAGCATGTGGGACCTAGTTCCCTGACCAGGGATCAAACCTGGGCCCCCTGCATTGGACCACCAGGGAAGTTCCTGTGTTGTCATGTCTTATATTTAGTCTTTAAGCCATTTTGAGTTTATTTTTGTGTATGGTGTGAGGGTGTGTTCTAACTTCATTGATTTACATACAGCTCTCCAGCTTTCCCAGCACCACTTGCTGAAGAGAGTGTCTTTTCTCCATTGTATATTCTTGCCTCCTCTGTGGAAGATCAATTGACTGTAGGTGTGTGGGTTTATTTCTGGGCTCTCTATTCTGTTTTATTGATCGATATGTCTGTTTTTGTGCCAATACTATGCTGTTTTGATCACTGTAGCTTTGTAGTACTGTCTGAAGTCTGGGAGGGTTATGCCTCCTGCTTTGTCCTTTTTCCTCAGGATTGCTTTGGCAATTCTGGGTCATTTATGGAAGAACAGAATTTTTAGTTACAAAGACTGGGATGCTAGTCTCAACTGTCTTACTCACTAGCTGTGTATCCGTAGGCAAATTCCTTGCTATAAAATGACAGTAATAATCAAACTTATCTTATAGGAGTGCTGTGATTTATTACTGAACAATGGGGCTTCCCTGGTGGCGCAGTGGTTAAGAATCCACCTGCCAATGCAGGGGACATGGGTTCGAGCCCTGGTCTGGGAAGATCGCACATGCCATGGAGCAACTAAGCCCATGCGCCACAACTACTGAGCCTGTGCTCTAGAGCCCATGAGCCACAACTACTGAAGCCCACACGCCTAGAGCCTGTGCTCCACAACAAGAGAAGCCCGCACACTGCAACAAAGAGTAGCCCCTGCTCCCCGCAACTAGAGAAAGCCCGTGTGCAGCAACAAAGGCCATACATGCATAAATAAGAAAAATACTGAACAGTGGTGCACGTGAAGTACTACCTGTGGTACGTGACACACATAGTAGGTGTTTAACAAATATATTCCTACTAAACAAATAAGAACTTTCAAAAAGAATTCTGGGTTTCTTCAAGTGGAATTTTCTGAAAAATTACCATTTTCTGTATTCCTAAGCCTCAGCCAATAAATGTCTATTTAGCCTTTCTTTACTCAAAAGAAAGTCATTAATCACCTGTATGCCAATCACTACACGAGTGCTGAAGCATATTTAAAGATAAGGTTTTGCTCTAGTAGGTCTCAGTCTAGTGGAAGAGTCAGGTTTAAAGAAACTCAGAAGAGATAGGCACCAGGTACAGTAGGAGATAGAGGAGAGTGGTGTGAGGGAAGACAACACCAAGGTGACACTGAAGCTGGGTCCTGGAGAGCAGTATGATTTTGATGGGGTGGGGAAAGGAAGAAAGACATGCTTGGCAGTGGAAGCAGTATATGCAAAGGCACAGAGGCATGAAACATCAGGTAACTGGAGTACATGGTTAGTCAGGCAAGAAGTGAGGCTGGGGAAGTAGGATGTATCCAGATTGTAGAAAACCCTTGTCTTGCCACAGTTGTAGCATTTGTCTTTCTCAAGCATTCATATTTGCATCCATGCCGAAATATGGTTGTTCTAAAAATCTCTTAAGACATTTTTTAGGTTGTTTGTGCCACTTTCCTCTCACATATAAAGCACTGATAATAGTTCTTTTATGACAGGGACTCAAAATTATTTTGGAGGGTAGAGGTAGATTTTTGTGTCTAATATTTGTAAAACATCCTGGGGTTAAAAAATTGAAACTGTTTTGGGAATTCCCTGGTGGTCCAGGGGTTAGGACTCTGCGCTTTCACTGCTGAGAGGGCCTGGGTTCAATCCCTGGTCGGCAAACTAAGATCCCGCAAGTTGCGTGACCAAAAAAAAAAAAAAGAAAGAAAGAAAACAATTGTTTTGAAAATCTTCTCAGTCTTCCTTTTTAAAGATAGGAGCCTAAATGATATTCCCTTCTCTGTGGCAAGGAAATATGTTGAAATTCCAGCCATTTTCAATTTAAACATTTTTGACCCATTTTTTTTCCCCTGCTGACGTGGATTATTATAAAATTATAGAATACAATTTTCCTACTGACTTCTGTTATAGCAGTGCATTGTTAGGAAGAAAATTTGAGCTATATCTTTACCAGAATGAATTATTTCGCCATCTGTTGAGTAAATTTTACTTGGTACTTCAGTGACGTAGTTTATGTTCCCCTGCAGACAAGGGTTTGGTTACACCCAACGGGTTCCTAGGCTAGCACAGTGCTCTGCATAAAGTCTGGCATCAGTAAGTGTTGCTTGAACTTGACTGAATTGACTATTTAATAAGACCCTACAACTTTAAGAAAATTAGGAAGTGGTGTCGCCCATCTCCCCTGCCAGACATATTAGACTTGGGGTGGGGGTAGAGTAATACAGTATTTTCTAATTTTGTTAAAATTGTAAGGGCTTCAATTCAGTTCAGCAAGAAACAATAATTTGATAATTTAAAGTGATCCACTCAAAATGACTCAGAAACAGCAGAAAAATTACGTTTCAAGGCCTCAATGTCGTTTTTCCTTAGCCTGATCACTGTACTATTTTTCCCCCACAAAACCCACTTTGTGGGAGTGGAATTGGGTCCTGTAAAATCTAAGGGTCGCCTTGCCGTCACTGCAACCCCTGGCAAGCTGGTCTTCCTTTCCCTCTCTTCTGATGTCATTGCTGTCCTAGGATAGAAAATGCTGCAAGAATACATTATAAATTTTGGAATTAATGGATGCTGGAAGATGAATTTTAAAAAGAGTTTAACGTCTTTAATACTCCTTATGGAATGACTCAGGTGGAACATAATGAACTACACCTCCTGTATCTCTGCAAATAGAAGGAAGTTCTTAACATTTATTTAAGACAGCAGGAGCCTGAACATGACCTCATTTCAATCCATTAGACTATTTGAGGAAAAAAACAACAAAACTTTCCCACTTATTGACAGGTAAAGTTATCCCAATCCATTTCTCATAGCCAGTAAGAAGATGAACTGTCCTTAAATGCATTTTAAAATTGGCAGATTATACTTCCTGGTTCCCTTTTGGTCAAACAGAAATAGCCAAAAGAGAAATTATCACCATTTTTTTGAGGCTGATTAAAAATTCTCCCCATCCTTGTATAGAAGATATGCCAGCAGTTTCATTTTGTGCAAACAACAGACCCCTCATTTCTCTAGTTCCTGAGCTAATTAAACAGGACCAAAGACCCCATGTTCCTCATGTTGTTCTGTGGCCACAGTTTACAAAGACATGAAGCGTAGTTTGGTAAGTGTTGGTGTTGCATGTGAGGAGTCACCAATAAACATATGATTCATCCCAGAAGCAGAGTTATACACGTCATAGTATAAATATTAATACTGATGGAGACCAGGTTATAGACCAACTAGAAAATCTTCACAGAAAATGAGTGAGCTTTTTCTTTTATAAACTCAACAAATGTTTATTGAGCTTCTACTTCATACCACTCCTTATGCTAGATACTGTTTGGGATACAGTGATTAACAAGACAGATATGGCCCTTATAATAGTGCATTCGGAAATCATTTTTGATAGACTAAACATTCATAGTGTGTACCAAGGTTTGCATAAGTGTTTGATGTTTGAAGATCTCAAATTAGTAGAATATGAACTTGTGGGTAAATATTCTACTTCTGTTTTAGTTGCCTTTTGGTTGAAGAAGCGTGCATGCACCGTGTAATTTCAGTGATAGAAAGCATCTAAAAGTGGTCTTTTTGAAAACCTGTGTACCATAGAAATCTCAATCATAATAGTGCCTCATCCAAATATTCTGTTTTATTGGTTCCTACTTTGTCACGTCATCCACTTAAAGGCCAGACAGACCTATAGTTCTGTTTTGAGACTATCCTATAATTATCATCTTTCTGGGGGCAGAAACCTTAGTTTGTCATCAAAATACCTTCCTTGGGATATGACTATATCCCAAATTTGCTCTTGTATCACTGTGAAGAAATTTATTTATCTTGTGCACAATTGGTAAGATAACTTTTCAGTTCTGGCAATATTAATGTAAGTAGCATGTTTTTTGTCAAGTGTTATAAGAATTAATTCGACTTTTTAAAAGGCAGTTAGCAGTCATTTATGTATATCCTGGGTAGTTTGACTAAACTAAAAACAGCAGCAAACCCATAACACAGGAGATTAAAAAGTAGGTTTAAGAGAGAGTAGCAAGTACCTTTAAGTACAAGGTATTGTGTTTCTCCCCTCTTCAGGGAGGTATCAGAATAATCTCCAACCAATGTACCTCTGATTCTCTAAAGAATCTATGCTGTTGGCCATGTTTGGTTTGCTATTTGTTGAGACCTCCCCCAGGAGGACAAGTTCTCATTTTAGATACAGACCATATCCTTTTATGGTAGAGGTAGTCATTTTGCAGAAGCATAGTATTAATCATAAAAAAAAAACCATGCAGGAGACAGTGGATTGATTTTTATCAGTCTTGTTCTATTGATCTTCATATTATAGTAAACTGTTGGTCAGTAGTGTCAGATTGGTAAGTGGCCAGTTTATAATTCAGTGCTTTATATTTAAAAACAGGCTCCCTGCCTCAGGATAACTTGTACAGTGTAAGAAACTTAATTCCAGGTCACCTTACAAAACTTTTTTGTAAACCTAATTCCGACTAGCAAAGGCTGTCAAAAGAGAGGGGGGAGGATACAGCTGCTTCCAGCCAGAAGCAGAGGCAGCAAGAGGCATACCAGCTTTCATGCTTTGACAGTGTAAGTTCTGGTAGATGCAGTTCACTCTCCAAGGTACCACAGTTTCCACTGGTATGAACTTCACGTAATTATCACTCACATTCGGTAGTTTCATTAGGAAACTAGGAAATCCATGGACCAGCAAAACCAAACACTGCCCTCTTGTGCACGTTCTTTTTCTTATTAAAATAAAATGGAGGGTTGAGCAAACATTTAATGAATGCTTCAAGAGAAATACCATACCATTTCTCGGTTGTTTTTCTTTAAGGTGGTTAGAATTTGTCAGTTTTACTGTTTTGCCTGATGACTTCAAAACATTGTCTCCATTCTTCTTTTCACAGTCTTCATAGAAAGACTGATGACTAAAAAGGTAATACATATTAGAAGGAAAACTTGCTCTATATTGTCAAGTAGTAATAAAACTCACACCAAGTCTCTACTGTGGTAGGGCATCATTTAGGGCTGCATGTCACTGGACAAACGATAAGCCTGTGTTGTTTCTAAGGCTTAGTGATAGGCTAAAATGTGTTAAAAACTCAGTTCCTAAATTCACTGTTAGTCTTGAAATCTATTTATTAAATAGCAAGTAAGGTTTAGTGGCAGTTAGCATGCTGCAAGTAAATATAACATTTAAACATAGAATCTTTGCAGTGAAGGACCTCGGGAGATGAAAATTTTGTATTAGGGCACGTTTCATACATGGTATCCATAATTGTATCGTGTGTCGAATTTTCTTTTTTACATTAGTGAAGAAAGGCCATCCTGAGGAGGACTTGGAAGCTTTTTTTTTTTTTTTTTTTTAATTTTATTTATTTATGGCTGTGTTGGGTCTTCGTTTCTGCGCGAGGGCTTTCTCTAGTTGTGGCAAGTGGGGGCCACTCTTCATCACGGTGCACGGGCCTCTCACTATCGCGGCTTCTCCCGTTGTGGAGCACAGGCTCCAGACGCGCAGGCTCAGTAATTGTGGCTCACGGGCCTAGCCGCTCCGCGGCATGCGGGACACTCCCAGACCAGGGCTCGAACCCGTGTCCCCTGCATCGGCAGGGAGACTTTCAACCACTGCGCCACCAGGGAAGCCCCTGGAAGCTTTTTTTGGTGCTAGTGTCTGAAGAGGTCCTACTAACTCTTCTACGGTAGATTAACTGTGCTATATACATAGTCTTTAAATGTGTATGGATGTTGTGTTTCAAAGGAGAAGTCGTAGAGTTTATTAAATTCTCCTCTGCCCAGGGAAAAAAGGTACCTCAGTGTTATTATGGTTGTCTCCAGAGCAATTAGATTTCCTTTCCCAGGAGGAAAAAGCCCCTAGGTATAGTAGCTGCGGTCCTGGGGCTGTCATGGGTATCTTACTACTGCTGTCTCATCTTTGCTTCTGGGAGCGCTTGTGAAATTTATAGGAGTTGATTTAGGTGATTGATTGCCACAGAGATTTGTGTCTTAAAGGAAGTCTGAAACAATACTATGTCATAGCTAAATAATGACCACCATTCCTGTGAGCCCTTTGAGCCAGTGAACTCAGTCAGGAAACTTGAGTTCTGGGTTGTGTGACCTTGAGCAAGTCAAGTCTCCCTTCATTCTTTGTCAGGACCTACTGTGTGGTGTATCTAAAACCATGTGTAATGAACGGTGTTATGGGATTCCATTGCATTTATGAATTGGGATTCTAAAATTCAACTTCTCATATCTGAATCCTTTAATCTCTTCATAGGCCAATACTAATTTTTCCACTTAAAGTCTTCCCTTTTCACAGGCTTTTCTATTCTATAAGATGCGGCAAAGTCTCGAAAACTTACAGCTTCTTCTATAATAGAACTCATTCATATTTTAGCTTTTACTTGGAAGGTCATGTGAACCTTACAAAAGTCTGATTTGGAGGGAGCCATTATTTATTTTAATTCTGTAGAATTAAAAGTGAACTTTTATTTATAAAAAATACATTAGTGTAGAACATCTTTGTTTGTCATACTTTAGTGTGTTCGCAAAACAGATGTTTAAAGCGTGAATTTGTTGCCAAAACGCATTAATAAAAACTAAGAAATTTATTATTTAAAAATAATTTTGTGCAGTTCTATTTTGTTCATGCTTTGGGACAGCAAACTTTATTTTCAAATAATGCCTTTTTAATTACAAAATAAGCACATACTTATATAAAAAATGGAGAAATGCAAGAAAATATAAAGAGGAAAATTAAAATGAGCTTAATGAGATAATCATTAACATTTTGGTATGTTTCTTTTTCGCCATTTTTCTGTTACATATATATATCTGTATATCTTTCTAAGCAAAAGAATTTTGTATAAGAATATACCATAATTTGTTACCCAGTCCCCTGCAGTTGGACATTTGTGTTGACAGCTGTATCCAGCTAGCTCAGGTCCTAATTTCATAACTGCTTATGTTGCCAGTTTGTAAACAGATACAGGGATGGTAAAAGAAAGAAAAGTATTTTGAAAAGCAGTTATAAAATTAATCAGAGTTAGGTTTATGTAATATTACATAACCCAGTTTATTTTTATTTGGGGTAACATTTTTTATTAGAAAATTAATAGTAACACATTGTAAACTATTTGGAAAACAATGTATAAAGAAGAAAATAATATTTCCATTCATAAATAACCACTAAAAATATTTTGGTACATTTACATTTGGTGTTTCTATCTTATCTGTATTTTAAACACAATTAGAATAACTCATATTTGGTTTTGTAAACTGCTTTTTTTCACTGACATTTTCCGATGTCATTTAGTACTCTTTGAAAACACGATGTTTTTAAATGGCTCCTTCTTTTTTTTCAAATGCCTATACCATAATCATATTTAACCATTATTATTTTATTAGACATTTAAAGTCTTCCCAGTTTTGCCCTGTTAAATAGTCCTGACTCAGACACCCTTGTTCTTACCTTTTGTCTTAAGAATAATGATATGTTTGGCTATATTACCAGCTCCCTACAAAAAGCTGAATTTATTCACATCACCAACAGTGGCCTTGAGCATGCGCTGCTCCTGTCACCACAGCCCTGCCTTCCCTGCATACCGTAATCTTTTTAGTGAGTGAAAATCAGCTTCATTTTACTTATTTGGTAGGTGAAAAGCACTGTTTTAGTTTTGTCTACATTTAAACTTCTTTTTTTTTTTTTTTTTTTTTGTGGTACGCGGGTCTCTCACTGTTGTGGCCTCTCCCGTTGTGGAGCACAGGCTCCGGACGCACAAGCTCAGCGGCCATGGCTCACGGGCCCAGCAGCTGCGCGGCATGTGGGATCTTCCCGGACCAGGGCACGAACCCGCGTCCCCTGCATTGGCAGGCGGACTCTCAACCACTGCGCCACCAGGGAAGCCCTGGAATTTATTTTTTATTTAAATGTAGATAAATCCAGTGCTTTTATTCTTGTGTGACTGCCTCCATCACATATGCTTCCTCATTCAGATGTTTTCTTTTACATTTAGCCATAAAATATTGGGTTTATAAGGTGAAGGTCTAGTTTGGTCTTATTTTCCAGATAGCCAATTCTCCCTTTCTTCTTAGATTTAAAATTGTTTCTTTCTTGCATATAAAGTTATTATATTTGTTAGTTCTATTGATCTTATCAACAATTCTTGAACCACAGCTCTGATTATCATATAATTTCACAATATTTGACAAGAGAGAGAGCCTATTTATTACCATTTTCAAAATGTTCTTAACCATTTTCATCTGTTTTTTCAGGCAAACATTCAAATAGTATTGTTGACTCATAACACTCCCACTGAGAAAAAAAGAGGGAAGAAAAATATGTGATTGAAGTTAAATTTCATTGAAGTTAAACCTAAAAATTAATTTGGGAAGAAATGACATTGTCATATTATTCATTCTTATCTAGGAATGTGTTATATGCCTCTCATTTCTTGTGTCTTTTTTATACCTATCAGCAAAATGAATAACATTTTTTAGTTTTTTGTATGGTTTCTATATTTTTCTTGTTAGATATTTTTATTTTCTCATTTTTCTTGCTCTCATGAATAGATGCCTTTTTTTCTGTTAGGTTGTCCAATTGCTTATTATTGATGCATAGGAAAGTTTTGATATTTTTGTTGGCCTGTTTAGTACCCAACCATCTGATTGATTACTTCTGAGGCAATTTGAATTTATCCCTTGGCTTTCTTGGTATAATATAATATGCAATTGATATTTTTGTGGCTCTCCTTCCCAATTTGTTTCTTAATTCTGTTTCATGCCTTATTGTACTAGGACTTTCAGAAAAAACATTAAATTATAACAAAAGTAAAGGTTGTATTGGGGATGGTGAGCTCTGTTGCCTTGTTTCTGATTTAATGGAGATGCTCCTAGCATCTTATCATCTTATTAATGTTACCAATTACTGTTTTCCCAAGATTTTACTGTGAAAAATTTTAAATGTACAGCAGAGCTGAAAGAATTTTATAGTTATCACCTAGATTCTACCATAGTTTTAGTATACTTGTTTTATCATACATCTCTTAGCACATTTTTTAATATTGATAATCTCTGTTGTATTACAGAAATATTTATCTGTACTTACTGTTCCAAGATTTTAAAAAGTCAACGCTGCACTAATTGTAAAGATACAGATGAATACAGCAATCTCTTAGCTCCATTATCATGAAGTAGCCAATCTAAAAAAGTTAATAAAGCTTTGAATTGGGGGTTTAGTGTGAAAACTGTTCAAATGGAGGACAGTGTTAAGCATCAAAAGAAGGATAGCAGTCCAGTTTGGGTTACAGGAGGAAAAAGAAATGAAGTTAGAATTTTTCTGTATTTGACCAGACTTTCAAAGAATGTCTTATTCAGCTGCTGACAGACTACTTACTTACAGAAATAGCTACTTATTCCAGTCTACTTGCCAGGTGTATTCTATAGTGAAATAATGTCCATCAAGTTATGATAATTGAATCACAGTATCTCTTAAGACTATCCATTCTTTTTGTACTGATTCTGTTTACCCAGAGTATTAGTTTTCTAGGGCCAACATGACAAATTTCCACAAACTGGGTGGCTTAGAAGGTGTCAGCAGAGTTGGTTCCTTTGGGAGGTTCTGATGGTAGAAACCCTCCCACACCTCTCTTCTAGCTTCTGTCAGTTGTCAGCAGTCCCTGGCATTCCTTGTCTTGTAGATGTATCACTCCAGTGTCTGCTTTCACTTCCTCATTGTCTTCTCTGATTGTGTTCTTTTTTTTCTCTTGTAAGGACACTCTCGTTGGGTTTAGGGCCCAGCTTGACCTCATTTTGATCCTTCCCAAAATTACATCTGCAGAGACCCTATTTCAAATAAGATCACTTTCTGAGGTTCCAGATGGACATGAATTTTCAGGTGACACTCTTCAACCCACTACATCCGGCGACTTCTTTCGTAAGCAGCAGTGGAAAGAGCATGGGCCTGGAAGTTAAGGAGCTTGTCTGTAATGCTAGCCAGCTCTGTAACTTTGGGGAGCTTATTAAGTGTAAGCTTGTCATTGTCTCTATTTCTCAAATATGGAAGTTGATCGGTGAATAATCTTTCAAAGTCCCTTATTGTCCTGAAGTCCACAGTGAATGATGAAGAGTCATATGCATAGCTGATTTATAGCTCTGCCCCTCTTATTTCTCTCTGACCCCTGATGATTTTTCAGGGATATTTTTAGGTATGATTAGTATCAGAGGGGCTTTGAGATCTTTGGATAAAATGTAGGATATCACTGTCCAGGTGTGTAAGTGAACTGAGGATGTTCCTTCCTTAGACCTTTATGGATTAACAAAAGAGAGTTGCTGTACTTAAAGAAACTTTTCCCATTTTTTTCATCTCTGCCTTCACTCTGTTGTTTAAAAACAACCCCCCAAAAAAAGAAAATTTTAAATTATTTTGTTGCTGAAGATCATTTAACACATAGATGCTCTCAGAGAGGAGATGGGACAATTAGGTTCCAAAGTATTTTAGTTTAATGTTACTCTCTTTCCTGCCCTCTACCCAGTAATTTTACTTAGTGATGAAGAAATGCACACTGGATTGTAGATAGTGAGCACTGTATGACAATCCTGAAACCTTATTTTGAATTACTAAAATGGTGAGGTTTAAATATCTCTTCAGGAGGGATAGTTCACTTAAAGGCACAGTAGAAAAAAAAAAAAGTTCATTTACATGGCATTATCCCTTGCTTAGAGAGCCATTCCCTGCCTTCTATATGCTCACCAAGACACAATAGGAGGAACTTTCTGGCTGCAGTTTTTATAGACTTAGTGTTACTGAAATGAAGGTGCCTCAAGGACATTTCAATTTGTTACTAGCTTATGGTTTCTCATCTCATGTAAATTATTTTTCCACCTTTCATTTTAAGTCTTTGCTGTCAGGGTCTTGCAAAGCGATCATTTGGTTTCCCTCTGTGAAGATACTCACTGATCACTCAGCTGACAATGTCCTTTGTCTATAAAAGTGTAGTACCCTTAGGATTTATTTTATCACTCTTATATTACTACCTGTAGATTTCTGTTTGCATCTCTTTCCCTTTTTTGTCTTATAAAATGTCTAGGGCTATAAACATTCTTATATGGGACAGAAGAAGTATATTTCAGAAACAGGTCCCTTTTAGAGTCTTAGAACCAAGCTCTCCTACAATTTACCCACCTGGTAACAGCAGATATATCTATTCCTTTGACATAACTTAAGCTTAAAATGCTTGAAGGTGAATAATGAATAGTGCGTACTGTTCCTAAAGCTGTCTCTTTTGGTGGTGGGGCAGGGAGGGGGTGCCTAAACCCAGGAAGCAAGGCTGTCTTGAATTTTTATTACCATCCTGAAATGTCTCTCTCGCTCTTTTTTTTTTTTAATTTATTTTTGGCTGCATTAGGTCTTTGTTGCTGCGTGTGGACTTTCTCTAGTTGTGGCGAGTGGGGGCTTCTCTTGTTGTGGAGCTCGGGCTCTAGGCACGCAGGCTTCAGTAGTTGTGGCACGCGGGCTCAGTAGTTGTGGCTCACGGGCTCTAGAGCGCAGGCTTAGTAGTTGTGGCACACAGGCTTAGTTGCTCCGCGGCATGTGGGATCTTCCCAGACTTAGGGCTCGAACCTGTGTCCCCTGCATTGGCAGGTGGATTCTTCACCACTGCACCACCGGGGAAGCCCCTGAAATGTCTCTAATCTCATCTTTCCTCTCTATTTCCATGCCTTAGCCTACTTCAGATCCTCTCCTCAGTTGTTACCACAGCTTCCTAACTGGCTTTTGCCTCTAGTATCACCAGAGATACTGCCCTACAAAGTAAGTTTGATCATATAATACCCCTGCTTAAAAACCTTTGCTTCCAGTTGCCAAAAAAGTTAAGTGCAAACTCTATCATACTCTTTAAAATCTGGACCCAATATTTTTCTTTAGTTTGATCCCCAGTCTCCCCATCTCATGTATATTTCGTCCACACTGAACTCCTCATTCTCGGAACATTTTAAGGTCTTTCATGACTCCCTTTCTTTTACATATTGCTTCCTCTGCCTTGGGTTATTTCACTTTATCCACCCTCTATGATCTGTCTTCAAGAAGCGTGCACAAATGTTGATTCCTCTCTACTCCCATATACTACATTCATACCACTAATACAGTCCATTTTACAGTGGACTTTATAATGTGTTTTGTTACATACATACATCCCCAGTGATTACACTGGGAGGCTTTGCATGGTTCATCTTTTGCCACCATTTTGCCAATTGCTTGGTATAAACTAGGACTCAGTCAACATTTGGGGGTGACTAAATGAATGATTAATTATGTCTAAATATCGAAGTCATTAGACCTATTTCCCAGCTTCATTGATAGTCTATTGGTTATGTATAGTTGAAAAATAAACACTATACTAATGGAATTGTATTCGGCTATATCTGAATATACCTAGAGAAGACGGTGTACAGTATGGTGAGACCCCAACTAGCTTTCTCCTGAAAGAGGTATTCTTGGTTTCAGTAAAAGCCTTAACTGAAACCACTGTTTTCTGTTTTCACCTCTGTTTCCTACTTCCATTCATTCATTCTTTCATGTATCATTTATTCACCCATCTTTTGATCAGACACTTACTTACTGAATGTCTGTTACATGCCAAGCAGATTCCTTGGGCTTAGATAGCTCCTCTTGTAAGTAACTAGATAGAAACCGTAGTTATTATTTTCTTTGATTCAGCTTCCTTTGTTTTGACAATATCCAGAACACAGAGCACATGTGAAAAAGACATAGGGATTTTAGTTAACATTAAATTCAGATAAGTCAATAATGTGATGTGGTCCTGGGGTGACCATGTAATTTATTGTCTAAGTGGGATACTTTAGGGGAATGAGAGGGGGGTTTGTTAATAATCCAGGATAACAGCACTATTTCAGGCATACCCTACATATAATCCTTATAGTCTAATCAGATTGCATTACTAGTTGCCTTCTGTCTTCCAGGCACATCTTAGGTTTTTCTACCTTTATATTTTTGTCTTTACTGATAACTTTGCCCTTTCCTGTCCAATGCCTGGGGCCTCTGCATCCTGCAGAAGCCTGTCCAAATCAGTGAGCTTTGCCAGGTCAGCACAGTCCATAGAGATATCTCTCTAACCTGAATTTATTTAACGTATCATTTATATAGTTAATTAGCAGCTAGATGTATTCTGGTTTGTCACAGTTTTACTGTTTTGACCGTTTCTTTAACTCCTATTGTTTAACGTTTTTAAACCTGACGTCTGCAACTGAACTGTATATTGTTAAGGTCAGGGCCATGTTTTGAACTTACGTCTACTCAAGTACATACTCATACTTACGTAATACTTATTTGTTGCATATTTTATTTCCTGGCCTACCTTTGTCTTTCGTAAAAACTCTTCCACTTTACATCAGTGCAGTGTGTCTGTCTGCCACCCCTCCCACCATGACCAAGAAGAAAGCTTTAAGAGCTTTGTAATTTTTTTGCAAAAAAATTTTAACTATTACATTTTAAACTTAAATATTTACCATGAAGTATCTTAAAATATATTATTTTATCAGTTTAGATTATACTATCGATATTTAATTAATATTTTTTAAACATTGAAACATTGCAAAAAGATGAAAAGTGGTGCTCACAGCCCAGTGTACACACCTCCAGCTGTGGTAGCACATTTTAATGAAAATTGAAATATTCAATAGCCCTACATTTCTTAATTATAAAAATAATAGGTCTTTAACAGAAAAGAAAGTATTAATTGCCAGGCTTAGAGATTTAGAACTATAGTTAGTGAATTATATTCTTGAGTCTTTAATTTGGAAGATGTTACCAATTTATTTTTATTCTGACTTTATTTTATATAGTTAAATCCTAAAAATACAAATTAAATAAGATTTTAAAAAACTTTTAAACTCATTAATCATATATGCCACGAATCACTGCCAATTCTTATTTAACTTCCAGAAATACTACGGTTTTATTCTGTTAGTGACTAGAATGGCAATCACAAACCTAATATTTTCTAGCCAATCCAGATATACTTTCCAAACATAAATTGTTTATGGAGTTATTAATCAGTAAACTAGTCCTTAATTGTCTGAATGTTTTCCCAAAGTTCTTTTATTAAAAAGAAATTTATGAAAATAGCATATGTTCATTTCAGAAATTCAACAGAGACGTATACAAAGCAGAATGTGAAAACCGATCTTAATTACCACCAATATTTCCCTCTCTTCTACCCACCGCCCCCAGCATTCTTGCTCCCAGGAGATAATCATCACTTGTAACAGTTTAGTATGTACCCTTCAAGACCCTGTTGCAGTAACTCTATACCCTTGATGGTCAACAGTTCATTTACAGTGACATCCATTTCTTTTGGAGGCCCCTACACTGGGCTGGTGGGGACTTTTCCATTGTTACTGAGGAGCGCATATCATCAATGAGGAGTGCATGTGGGGATGAGTCAGACTTGGCACCCTGGCCTCAGGTGGCTTTCAGTGTAGTCAGAGAGGTGTACAGTGATAACTGTAATACAAGATGAAAAAGGTGTAAGAGAGGAACAGATGAAATGCTGTGGGATTCATGGGGTAAGGAAATTATTTACCTTTGAGGTGATATTTGAGCAATGATGTGAAAGACAGACAAGATGGTTTGGGGGCAGGGAGGCAAAAAACAGATACACTGGTAGGAGAAAGGCACAGAGATGCAGGGGGTTGACAAGGCTATTCCATTTTCCTAGACTGTAGCATGCCTGTATGAGAGTAGCAGCAGATAAAGATGCAAAGGTAGTTTGGGGGAGAACTCTAAACACCTCTATAATAAATCTTGAAAAACTTTTGAACAGAAAAGTGGCATGACTAGAGATGTACATTAGGAATATTAATTAGACATTAGAGGGAGTAGAGTGTCGGTCACAGGCTTTGCAGTAATTTGGAAGAGGAGTTACCACAATGAGGTGTAGTAGTAGCCATTGAGCTGTAGCTGAAACAGGAGCTCTAGGTCTTAGCAGCTACCATATTCCATCAAACCTAAGAAGGCTTTGACTGTATGACACACCTTTAGTTTATGTACTGGGGTGGGCGTGGGTGGAGGGAGGACACTGCCAGTTAATTTTCAGACACCACCAATTATAAGATGTACCTGATTTTAGAGATTATAATAATGAGGAAATGTGCATCATAAAATCAGTGAAATAGAGTAAATTGCATGTGCACAGGGAAAAGAAGGGGTATGCAAGAAAGAAAGGAGAGAGTTGAGAAAATGAAAGAGGGTGGGGGTGATGAGATCAAAGGCACAAGTGGAGAAGTAGACCTTGAAGAGGAGGATGCATCTTCCTCTGCCATGAGATGAAGAGAAGAACGTGCAGTGACTCAGAGACATGTAGAACTTGAGAAGCTAAAAACATTAAGCAAACCCATATTTAATAACCTCCATCTTGGTAAAAGAGGAGGCAAGGGCATCTGCGAAAAGAATGACGGTAGTGGGTTTGAGGGCTTGGGACTTCAGAGTGGAAAGGTTTCGGGTAAGTGGGGCACTAAAGATGGAGTATTAAAGACAGTTGGCTAGAAGGACAAAAAGCATTCCCAACAGAAATGAGGGGCCCAGTTAAGGTTCAAAAGCACAGATTTATAAAGAAACCAATTGGCCCTATTTTATGACTTTGTCCAGGAACACTTGGTACCCTGCGAGAAGGATGGAAGAAAACAAGAGGAAGGTGCTTTCTGCAGGGTGGGAGATTGGCTGGATAGGTATGGTGGAAGGACAGAAAAGCTGAATAATCAGAATTTCTCCTAAGAGATACAGTTGATTCGGCTTGCCATGGAGTTCAGGCTGAGAAATGAGAGGTAAGGCCAGAAGAAGAGTAATAGATGAACAGATTTTTAAAGTTGCAGTAGGGTTTTAAAGGATTCAAGATTATAAAGAAGGTGAAGAAAAAATTATTTTGGAGAGGTGGAGTAGGTGAGTAGAAGGTTGATTGGGGAATTTCAGAATTTCAGATCATAGGGTTGAGTATTGAAGATATGTTACCATTCTCAAACACAGATGGGAGTATATCTCTGTGTGGCCTGAAAACCTCTATTTCAGGGTGAAGTCTCTACTAATAGAACAGACAGGGCTCATCACAGGCTGGCCCCATCCTACTCTTCCAGACTAGTGTCTCCTCATTGCTTCCCCATATTCTAACCACACTGAACTCTTCTCTACGCCCAGAATCCTCAAGGCTTTTATCTACCTTTTGCCTTTGCTCATGCTCTTTCCCTCGCATGAAATGTTCTTCCTTCTCTCCTCTGCCTTGCAAACTCCTGTTCATCTTCAAGACCTAACTCAGACGGCACTTCCTCTGCCAGGTCATTCAGCAACACTGAGCACACCTTCGTCTGTGTGAACTCTGCTCTGTTCGGACATCCTATGGAATTTTATCACAAGTGTATTGATTTATATGTGTCTTCAGTAGATTATAAACTCCTTGAAGTCAGAAACTAATTCTCTTCTTTACCCACAGTGGATGCACATAACATTAGGTACTTAATATCTGCTTTTGTTGTCTTTGTTGTTGAATTTTAAATGCATGAGCTAATCCAGTGCTTCTTAAACATTAATGTGCATTCGAATCACCTGGAGATCTTGTTAACATTCGGATTCTGATTTAGTCTTAAGTGGGGTCTGGGATTCTGCCTTTCTAACAAGCTGCCAGGTGATGCCCGTGATGCTGGTTAATGGAAACTAATCCATAGTGTCTTTGCCCAAGTAAATAGCAGAAGTGGAGTAAAGATAAAGGTCAGTAGGAATGTGGAAGTGGAGCAGAGATTGGAAGAACTCTCAGTATGAACACGGAAGCCCTAAAAATGATAGCAGAATGTCACGTGGGAAGAGATGCTTAAAGCTTGGACTTAAGCAGGAGACCATTTGTGGAGGGTGGTAGTTGACAAGACTGGATGATATCGTTCTATCACTTGTATTTTAGAAAAGGAAAGGCTGTTTGGTGGTGGCAGCTGCTGTGTCAGGACTACGGTGAAGGATGGTCTCATGGAGAGGGCTTCAGGGGAAGGGATTGGCATTGCAGAAGGCGGGTTTGGGGATTCACAGGAAGGGTTAGGGGCCTCCAGTGTTTATTCCCAGTAGAATGGCATTTTCACCAGTGCAGACAGAGGGTGAAGGAATGGGAAAGCTGCTTTCTGGGGGAAGGGAAGCCCCTGAGGAGATGAGAGGTACTAGAATTTAACAAGGAATCATTTCCTGATCTTAAGTTTCCAGGTTCAAAGCACAGAAATTCCCTTTTTCTTTTTTGTCTTTTATATATTTATTTATTTATATTTTATTTTTGGCTGCATTGGGTCTTCGTTGCTGCACGTGGGCTTTCTCTAGTTGCGGCGAGCGGGGGCTACTCTTTGTTGCGGTGTGTGGGCTTCTTATTACGGTGGCTTCTCGTTGTGGAGCACGGGCTCTAGGCGCGTAGGCTTCAGTAATTGTGCATCGCAGGCTTAGTTGCTCTGCGGCACGTGGGAACTTCCCGGACCAGGGCTCGAACCCGTGTCTCCTGCACTGGCAGGCAGATTCTTAACCACTGCACCACCAAGGAAGTCCACTTTTTTTTTTTTAAACTCATAGATGACAGAAGAGGTAGTACTAATAAGCATTCTGTTCCCACATATAGTCTCACAGATCTGATAAAGCTAGGGATGGGTTCAGTAAGCCTAATTTCTTTAAGTACTATTGTATAGAAGCAATATATGCTTTTCTAACATAGGGGAAAAGGCAAAAATAAATTTAGAAATGTTTAAATTTCCTCCTATGAATCCCCTTCTCCCACAAGGAGGTAATCCAGCTTGATGTGTACCCTTCCAGCTTTTATCCATGCAAATTTAAGTACACATAGACAGGAATTTTTCAAATTTCTTAACAGTACTTTTACATGCACATTATTCTACAGATTGTTTTTCGCACTTAGGACTGTGTCATAAACATCTCTCCAGGCCAATGGATAGTTTTTCTAGTAATTTTTAAATAGCTATGTATAAATATAGATGTCCCATAATTTGTTCTGTCATTCTCCTACTGATGGAACAGTTGGGTAATTTCCAACTTTTGCTACTACAAACGTGACACACAAAGAGATTTCTGTTGTTACCAGTGCCTTAATAACAGAACTCTGTGATTTCAACCAGCCACCCATATCACAAGTAACTTTTTTTTTCAAGGACCTCTTTTAATGAAGCCTAGCAGTGGCCAGACCTGTACTATCCAATATAGAAGCCACTAGTCACATGTAGCTACTTACATTTAAATTTACTAAAATTAAATCAAATTAAAAATTCCCTTCCTCAACCACATCAGCTTCATTTCACGTGCTCAGCAGCCACATGTGAGTAGCGGCCACCCTGTTGGACAGTACAGAACAGACCGTTTCCATCCTCACAGAAAATTCCATTGGACAGGCTGGACCAAACACTCTAATGTTACATCCTAAAGAAGAACATCTTTTTCAGTGGGCTGGTGTTTTAAGGAGAGCACAGTTTTTAAAAGTACGAACTTTGTGTCTTAATTGGTTGCCTCTGCAGTTACTTCAATGAGAATCAATACCCAGATGAAGCAAAAAGAGAAGAAATTGCAAATGCTTGCAACGCAGTTATACAGAAGCCAGGTAAGGTAGCAAGTGCTGCTTGGCTCTGCTGGAGCTCTCGGCTCAGGTCATCATTTGGGACCTAAGTCTCTTCCTCTCCCAACGGGGTGCTCTTGGCTCCATTCCTGCCATCCTCTTGTGGATGGCCACTCCCCTGTCCTGTTCAAACAGTGCTTCTTAGGGGGTGATCACGCTACTCCAAATCAAACTTCATGTGGGAATTCCCAGCGAGTGTCCTTGCTTGAGATACGCAACCTCGAAATTATTTTTTGTGAAGACTGTGTAGATTTCTTTTTCCAAAAATACAGCATAAATATGCCAATTTCAAAATAGTTTTAAAGTTTGGTATACTTAAGCAAGGTTAGTTAATGAAATTATTAAGATAGGGTGTGTGGGTTTTTTTGGTGTTTTTACAACTGTTGAAAATTCTATAAGTCTGTCTTTCTGCTTGAAGAAAGAATTTTTTGGAGTTGGCTTCTTCCTCCTTCCTACATCGGGATGACTTCTTAGGTGGGAAAAAATGTAGGGTAATTCCATTCTGAAGTCCTGTTGTTCCTGTGCAAGTCCACAGAACCCCTGAAGCACTCATACATCTTTCCTTCCAAGTGCTAAAGTGCTCTTTCATGTTTTACAGGGTTTTTTTTTTTAACCAGAAACCATTCTCAGTTAAGATGATCCAGTTGATCTCCATTTGGCCAGTTACTTAGATTGGCTTAAAGGCTATATATATCAACAACCCAAAAGTATCACTGTTTTATAATAATTAAATACTAATTTATCCCCCTCCCTTAGTTAGAAGCCAGACTTTTAATAATCTAGAACATACAAGCTCAGCTACAGTGATACCTGTACCCTTATTTTACACAAGCCAAAAAGTCCCAGCCCTAAAGCTGTGCTGGAACTCAAACTCTTCGTGGAAAATACTTCACCCCCTTACCATCAAGGGCCTAACCTGTTTTCTGGTTTCTCCACCCAGTGTGGATTAAAAGCTGAATAAGGGAGGAGGGAAAGGTACAAGGTGGTTGCCATGTTGGTAAACATGGTGCTATCCATAAAACGTCACATTTGACAGCAAAGAAGAGAATACATTTAAAATGCAGTTTGAATTGTGCTGTGTGTTCCAGCATAGTTACAATTACGGCTGGTCATAGTGATCTTAATCTTCAAGAAAACATGGATAGCATTCTCTGTCTTAAGACAGCAGGAAACTAGGTAATATAAGGCCTTAAAGATGTAAATAAACTTCAGCTATCTGGAAACTTGATAAAGAATAACATATTCATCTAGAATGATGCTGATCAAATGAAGCCTTCATATACAATCATGTGAACTCTGAACCCCTAGTGGACCGAATTCTTTAATGTAGTAATATTGGAATTCCCTAATATTGTGTGGTTTTCTGAATTCAAGCATTTTGTGTTATTAGTTGCTATTTGTATGTTTATTTATATGTTTATTCATTCAGTAATTGAGTCTGTACATAGTACTAGCTCATGCTAAAAAATATTACTTCTATATCTGTTATTCTGGCAAGAAATGCAATCAAAAGAACATTTTTAAAAAGAAAAGTAGTAACCCTTAAAACTAGTCTCAGATATAGATTATCTGAATTTTATTGCATGCATTCACAGGCAAAAAACTGTCAGATCTGGAACGAGTTACCTCCCTGAAAGTGTATAATTGGTTTGCTAACAGACGGAAGGAGATCAAGAGGAGAGCCAATATCGGTAATGTATCAGAGAGGCTGCTGTCTCTTTTGAGGCAGTCATGGACGTTGCGTTTATTTTAAGAGTGACTTCCATTTAGAACTGCAGGTCTAAATGATCCTACCTCTTAAGCCTAATGAGACTTGCCCTTACGTTTTTCTTCATTGTAGTTTTAATAATGCGAAGTTAATATTAATTACACTATTTGTATTGTAATAAGAATGGCATTATTTCTGAAACTCATTGTTCTCAATATGCTAGAATCTAGAATGTCTCTGATCAGTTACTCCTGGGGTGCATATTAAAGATACTTGTAAGGGCTTGAGAGAGGGAGTGTGATACCCTTAGCGTCTTCGTTATTACTGAGCTATATGACCTAGATGTTAAGAAACATGTGATTAATAAAATTGGAATAAGAGAGTCTTAATATACAAGGAACCTAGTAAAAGGCGAGATTTTTTTTTTTTTTTTTTAAAGAGAGAGCATTTAAGAAACATGAATTGATGAGATTGGGGTGGAGGGGTGGTTTTGAGCTTCTAAAATTGTGTTTCATTTATAAACGTACTTCCTTCCCCTTCATCGTTACAATTCTCAAGTGTTTTATAGAACCCCAAGACAGGAGAGCTGTTTAATTAGTTGGTAAGTATTTATGAAGCACCTAACAGTCAGCCACTCAAATGTACACGCATAGCAGCAGGGGCTCCAGAATGGGAAACGTGTTCCTCCCCTGACCTCTGTGCCGCCGAGTTCCATCTGTCTGCAATTTAAAAGAAACAAAACATAGAGAGGAGTCTAGGTTTTTGTTTAATTGCATTCTAATTTCCTCAATACAAACTCTGTGTTTAGACCATGATGGCGATGTAACAGATAATTTAGGGATCTATTTGCTTTTTTCGAAGAAGCAGCAATCCTGGAGAGTCATGGGATAGATGTACAGAGTCCCGGAGGCCATTCCAACAGTGATGACGTCGACGGAAATGACTACTCAGAGCAGGTGAGCAGCGGAGGGGAGGCTGCCGGATACAGGGTGGGTGGGACGGTGTGACAATTCCGTGGGTGCGTTTTGTACGGGGTGGGGGAGGGGAGGCAAGCGAATGTCCCTCCACTCGGCTCCTGTGTCTAGTTAGATTTTCGTGTAATTTGAAAGTGAATTTGTGAGAAATCGTTATTCACCCACATGGATTTATTGTCATATAACAGGATACTTGGCAAGTACGCAATGGGGAGGAGGAGGAGGGAAGAAGTTCAGAGGGAGGCAGAGAAGCAGAGAAGGTAGAAGAAGAGAGGAGGATCTGATCCAAACAAGCAAGTTCCACCGTCCACCACACACACACTCACTGTCCGAGAGACACTAGGGGCTGCGGGCAGCTGTGACCCTGCCTGGACACGTTCGGACCAGCACACAGTAGAAGGGCCCACCCACTTCGGCCCCGTTGCCGTGGGAACCCTCGTGCCGAGATAGTGGGTTCCTCCAGAGTCTCTGGCACATGGACACACACACCCTCTCATAAATGCATGTCTGCCCACCTCACCCTGACTTACTCTCCACTGCTTAGGGGGAAAATATATTTAATTGTAGCCACTGGATGGAATAATTCAGTAACTAAGAATGTGGGAATTTTCCCCCCACATATCTGTTGACAGAGTTCATTACATTTTTTATAGGATTTTAAACTCATTCCATTTGGAATATGAAGAGAATGCACGGTCTCTTCTCCTAGGCCCCAGCAGGAAAACATCTGCTCTTTCCTATTTGATGTACACCTTTACCTTGCCCCTCGGCCAGCTCTTTTAATA
Organism: Delphinus delphis; assembly: GCF_949987515.2. Lineage (NCBI taxonomy): Eukaryota > Metazoa > Chordata > Mammalia > Artiodactyla > Delphinidae > Delphinus > Delphinus delphis. The sequence continues at coordinate 105,415,946 of NC_082688.1, forward strand.
GAGTCCACTGTGGCCTTCTGCCGACCGCTTTGCAGCCCCTGTTTACCGGCTTGAGCATAGACACTGCCACTGCCAGGGTACCAGCAGTTCCATGCTGATCCCTACTTAAACTAAAGGCCAGCCTGCGCGAATGAGCACAGAATTTCCCTCTGAGGACTCCAAATCAGCGCTCCATGTTTCACTCAAGAGAATGTTGTGTGAGTCTAAGTGGAAACATTCCTGTTAGTTTTTAGTCTACCAATGTAGGTGGATCACTTCCACTTTTTCTCCCAGATGCCCTAAGGGCAACACATGCCATGCTATTTTTCGCCCAAAGGGACTCACCCTTTTCCAAAGCTTTTCGATGCAGAGTTCCCCTGAAGATGTGACAGGTGAGAAACTTACCCCTTGTGTGAAACACCATCTTCAGCGCCTGACGAACGTCCTGCAGGGCCAGTTCCTCCACAGCTGTATTGTTTAACACATCGGCGTTGCGGAGGGCGAGCTTCACACTCCCTCCAAGTAAGACACCTGCACTTCCCTTGCCCGGCTCCCTTACAGTGGGAGAGTGCCAGGTGACATTTTCTCGGGAAGCCATTTCCAGCAGTTACACTTTTGTCCTATTGTAATTGAGAGTTTGGGGTTTGGGTGGGGGGGTTGGTTTGTTTTTTACAAAAATGCATTTTTATCCGAAAGGTGTTGGTGCTGTAGTTTTGTCTAGTCTTCTCAGTTGAGTAGAGAGATACTATGAATTCTGATAATCTGTTTGTAAGAGCACCAATCCAGAATTTAAGCTCACCTAGTTTGGCCTTCAGTAACTAGTGTTGTATTTGTTGCAAACTTGGAATGGTCCAGGTTTGATCATCATCCCCAGCAATCTTTCTGATAGAAGGAAAAAATTCTCAACAAGAAAAAAACATTTTAGTGCTTTTTATTTGTTGAATCATAAAAATGCCAACCCGAAGTCTCTGGACCTATATCCATTCAGTGTCTACTTAAATACATTTCACCTCTATTCTATCATGACGCCCCCAACTCTGTTTTCTCCCACGAATGTTCTGCCTCCCCTTGCCCGCAGCATGCCTTTCTGTGAGCTAGAGAATTTTACCAGTGCACTAATAACATTTGTTTCTTATCTCTGCACATCTAGGACGACAGCACTAGCCATAGTGACCACCAAGACCCCATCTCATTAGCTGTGGAAATGGCAGCAGTCAACCACACTATCTTGGCATTGGCCCGACAAGGAGCCAACGAAATCAAGACAGAGGCCCTGGATGACGACTGATGAGGGAGGATTGGACACGAGAAGTTAACTTAGTTTAGACGTAGCACCTTAGCAGACTTTCCTCGGTCCTTAACATGTGTTCTTACAGTATAACTTGCAGTTTCTTGTATGTCAGTTAGCCGTTAGGGTCTTGTTCTGTGAAGATGGCATGGTGCCCTCAGCCTTTGCATATACTCTCAGTATTAATTCCCAGTAAATAATAACCAACCAACCAACCAACCAATCAACCTTCCCTCTCCCAGACCCCGAGGCTAGAAAATCTTGCTGCTCTGTCTTAGCATTCCAAGAAAGTGCTTCCAGGTATTTAGATAGCCCTCAGTTCTCAAATATTAGGCTGTGTGTATTGGGTACCTTTAGATTCCTGTAACACTAGTCTGTACCCCTTCCTTCCCCAAGACTGGTAGGATGCAAGCTGAGGTAGTGTGGCCCAGGATGGACAGACGCCATTTGGGGAGTACCCACAGAGTAAAAGGGACACTAGAACCCCCACCTCAGTGTGGGAAGAATTGATTTCCAGCTGCAATAAGCCGTGCCTCATAATAGTCACACTGTGGCTAGATTATACTTCTTTGGGTGCTGTGCTAAGAATGTCAGTGGAAACACTCGATCTCAGATTTTGGTTGATGTTAACATGCCTGACACAGACATCCTTTCCTCTCACAAGCTGTGTGACTTAAGTAGATAAAATACTGCCTCTGCCTTTGGGACCATGATTAAAACAAACAAACAGAAAAATGACAAAAAACAAAAGTCATTTAAAAAAAACAAACCCACAAAGCCCAGCTTGAGAGCACTGGGAAAAAACATGAGCTGAAGGTCTAATGGATGTTAGGTCCAGTTCTCAGAACCACTATACAGTACGTGGCACAGGTACATGCCGGCCTGGAAAGGTGCTGGAGGTCGTCACGGAAGCTGCTTTGCCTCCTGTCTGTGTCCCCTTTCCCTGCTACCAAAAAAAGGCATTTCGAGGATGGAGCTAAGGTCAAAAGTAAGTGAATGAACTTCCAGTCTTTGTATCCATTAACTGAAGCCCCCTCAACATGAGAGGTTGATAGAGGACTTTATAGCGGGATTATGCTGACTGACTCTCACAAACGCAAATACTTTCCTAACTAGGAGCAGAAAAAAAGCAGGGGACGTTTGCCACTTATGCGGTGGGTCTGCGAGATACAACAGGATGTGACTGCTTTGGTGTTCTCTTTACTCTGTCCTTGTAGAGGTGTGAAAAGCTATATTGCTACAGGCAATTTATTTAATAATTGGAAGCCATACTGATAATGGATGTGGTAATATTTGTAAAGTTTAATCTACTTTAAGCGGCAGTAACTAATGGAATTTTTTTCCTTGATCACATATGTAGCACTTTTGTTACTTTTTAAAGATATTTATATTTGATAAATCTTTTTTTCATTTTGAGAACTCAAAATACCAAACAAACAGTGAACTTGAGTTATAAAGTCACCCTGTGATCACCTTGTCGTCCAGTAGCAAAATGATGAACTATTCATGCGTCCAAGAAAATTACATCTGCTGGCCTTGTATGAAAATGATCTCTTGGCATCCCGATTAAAGGACACAGTGTCACTGTGGGTAAGAGGAAACAGCCTTCAGTGTAGCAGCGTAGGGTGCGTCTGAAAGAGGCACAGCTGCTCTCTATTTCCTGCCTCGTTCCCTCTCTCCTTCCTACAGACAACGAAGCCTCGTTTAAAGGGGAATATGGGCCTGGCTGTTAAGCAGGGCGTCATGTGTTTATCCATTGCCTGAAAGTGATTCTAAAATTGAAGGAGGGTGCCATTTCCTTACCTCTTCACCCTTCCTCCCCCACCAGATGTTTTCAACTTAAAACCATTGAGAGAGAGAATGACTGGCCGCCTTCATTTCTCCTTTCCTCAGCAGTGAGTTTGAACATCCGCCAGCTTCTAGCTGGTCTCACTCCACCTAAGGCACACGCTGATGAGATCACCTCCACTGTCTGTTCATCCTGCTTATGTCAGTGTGAGGAAGCCTTTGAGAGGCATGAAGGTGCCACCTTCTGTGGGTCTGTGACTTTATAGAGCTACAGGCAGGGCCTGGGCCTGCTCTTGTCCTTGGATTTCAGGGGGAAAATGTATATATTTTTTTCCAGCTTCCAAGAATCGAAGTAAAATGGAGTAGCCTTTTCTGTTTAACTATATTACTTGAACCAACGAATTCAAGAGTAGCATTTGTTATTCTCAGGAATGATCGATCCCCCCACTCATTTTCTTTCTCGGTGTGTTTGACTTTTTATTTCTATTAGAAGACTGTGTTATCTTTCTTTCCTTTCCTTTGATATTATTTAGAAAAAATACAACATATCTTTCCATTTCGGTGGAATTTTGTCTGCTTATTTTCAGTTGAATCAGAAAGAAAAGGAGAGAGAAAAATATACTGACAAGCCACATCCATGATTTATTGTAAGGAGATTATTATAATTGATAGCTTCTTTAAGATGGGATTGCTAGTATCATTTGTTCTTGCTGGTCCTTTTAAAGAAACAGACTCAAACTGTAAAGGCAGCTGCAGTTTCTAAAGAAACAGGGTGATTGCCAGAGAAGAGCTAAAAGGTTTCATTGATTTAGGACCTTTAAGGAAGGAAAGAAAGCTTCAAAGAGTAAAGGAGAGTATCCATGAAGGCAGCACCAGGTGCTTACCTGGAAATCTGGGAAAAGTGAAAGAATGTGTCTGCCAGTGCGGGGCAGCATTGCCTTGGGTTCAGTAGGAACTGGAGGAAGGAGCCCTGCACGCGGAGTTCTTTGATTAAAGAAGACTGCCGGTCTGCTCTAACATCTACTGCCTTACATACAACTTTTGCTTTTTCTCCAGAAGTGAAAATTTAGTTCTTTGGGGCCTCGATTTAAGTCTACCATTGGTTTTTTGTTTGTCATCAGGTTTAACTCTGCTGTCTTCTCCAGGCTACCTTAGTTCTTACAGTGGCATATGGAGTTGCCACTGTCTAATTTGTAATATCTTTGGGGAGTAAATTTTTTTCTTAAGCTTTTTCAGGCTTAAGAGGTGGTATTAAAATAGAAACCCTAAACTGCTCTCTTACTGAAGGGAAAATAGCCAGGCTCTTAAAGCATCCCATCGTGTGCTTTTCGGTTTTTCTGTCCTCTTTTCTCACTTCCTGCTGTACTTTTTTCAGGCCCCCGAGGACTCTTTCAGGGGCTGCTCCTTCCCAGGTGAGGAAGACTAAATGTGTCAGGTGGGGAAACCTTGCAAGCAGTTCAGGTAACTTGTCTGTTACTCTTTTAAGACACTTTCATTGAATTATACTGTGGTCACATGGGTAAATTTCCTAGCCTTCTTAAAACACAGCCTTACAAAGGGACCCTTTAAAGATGGACCATCCTAATGCCATTTCTGCCCATCTCTTGAGAATCGTAACAGCAGATGAAGGCCAGGGAGGGCTACACGGTACACTCTGATCTGCGACCTTCCAGGACCCGTCAGTACCAAATAGACATTGTGGTTTGTTTCAGCAAAGCCTGTAAGGCCGGAGCACCCCTTAAGGCAGTTTTCTTCAAGTCTCAGTACTTTGGGTGGCCTCCTCCCGCCTGTAGTCTGTAGAGTTCCCGCATGTTGTCGTTCGGTGGGTGGGCTCTCCCCCACGTCTCGTAGTCCTTCACAGAAAGAGAGATCCTCGCACAGGAAGACCCCTTTCAGCTCAGGCGCGGTGATCACCTAAAAGGACGTGAGGGAGGGAGCAGCCCCTCAGTATGGGAGGATGCAAACCCAGCCCCCGTGTCCTGTAGGTTTATCATGGCAGTAGTTGCTGATGAACAGCACCTTTACCTCAAAAGGGACAACTCGTGAAGAGCTAGTGATACAGTTGCTTTCGTTCTCCCTGTTCGGCCTCTGTCTTTACACACTTCCCTCTTGGATTTCAACCATCAGGCACCAAGTGTAAGTAAACAGACTTTCATTTCATCAGGAATCTACAGTCACATCCTCTCTGTCTGTGAACAACTCCTCTTCTCTTTTCCTCTGGGCTCCAAACCAAGGTCTCATCTTGAGCTGACTCCTTGCTGGAATCTTTTTATCCTCTGCAGCAGGCAGAGTAGGTGGGTGTGGTCCATCTCTTCACACAAACACCCCTTCCTGTCTTGCAGCCCAGCTTTTTGACCAGCTACATATTCCGCTGACCAGCTACTCTCTCTGCCCACAACAGTGGAAATAATCCCTTTTTCATAAATGATACCCCACCCCCGTCCTTAAAATGTGAACGTCAAGTCCTTCTCTCTCTTTGGTCTTAAGAAGGGTTTGGGTAGAAGCAGTCTTCCCATTTAACTCGTGGCTCTGCCTTTTAAAATTGCTGTTTGTCTCTTTTTGTTGTTGTTCAGAGAACCACCAGAGTATTTTTTTCCCCAATGAGTCTCAACAGATTCTTAGGCAATAATTTTTCTTCTTATTGATGACCTTGTGTGCAGTAGCACTCTACATTCAATAGTCCTGACCCTCTACTCGTGCGTTGGTTTTCTGTGTTAATCACTGTGTGTGATTTAAATCTTATGTCAGAGTGGTGATAGAGTTTGTCATTTTGTTGTTGTGATTATTAGTGATGTTTTACTACTGTATTCATTGGGGCTGCGTTGAGACCAGCCAAATCCATTTATAGCTTTACTGAGCCGCGTTTGTTTGTCAAGATTTCCCAAGTGAACGTTGGGCACATTGACCAGCTCCTGCTGGTGGTATCTCTGCGGGGCACAGGGGTGGGGTGGGGGGGGGGTGCAGCGGGGCAGGGCTAGGAGCTGCGTAAGACATTCCTTTTTGTGTGCTCTCTAAATAACAAGGATGTTTACTCAGGATTGGGGGATCAGTTGTTAGCCATATTGAATTTGGCAAACTGAGCTGCATGCCCTGGAAACCCTCTTCTGTTTCTTAATCTCCATATTGTCTGGTTGCCATTACCTGGTAATACCTAAATTACCCAGTTTAAAGGTATCGCACCATAATGAGAATGGGAGGTTTTCCCCGGGAGGCAACCGTGAATGCCCAGGTTATCCTGGAAGGATTGCCCTAACGGTGGTGTGCTGTCAAAGCAGGGGCCCTTTCTTTTTCTGTACTGCGGTTGCCTTCATGATAGGGTCTTCTTTTCAAAAGATGATAATCAATTAAGAGGAAAGATTTCCTTACTGCTCTCAAGAGAACTGCCGCACTAAGGTGGTGGGAAAGGCTTTTTAAACACATCAAGCCCATAAGTCCATTTCCAGTCACAGAAACCCCTCTCACAAACAGGTTATACAAAAGGCTGTTCTTAATTCTCACAGGCTAAAAGTGATAAGCTACTACTCTTGCCGTCTTAGAGGGTCGATGGTTGACTCACTAATCGCTGGAAGCTTATAAATTGACCAAGTTTCCATACCAGCTTCATTATTCTTCCTTAGTGGGGATGAGAAACAGCAGCAAAAGGAAAGCTAACGATCTTGAGAAATCTAGTTTCCGGTAACAATGGTTTTCTTTTCTAATCAAGAGGGGAATAAACATGGGAGGGAGGAGAGGGAAAATCTGGCTGCACGCGGGGATCTTGCATCCCCTTCTTATTGTCACCCAAAGACCTCGAGGACGTGGTAGGCGCCTTGGGATTCCAGGTACGCCTATCCTGGGCTTCATTTTTATCATTCCTCCTGTGACACCTGGGGCCAGGCAGTGAGCAGAACTAAATCTGTCCATTCAAGCAAAACCTAACTAGCATTTTTACACCCTGCAGTTTCCCACACACGTCTCACACCCGTTCTCTCATTAGCCGCAGCTCCCGCACAACAAGCGGAAGGACGCCTCTGCGGGGGGCCTTTGCGCTTCCCTCCTGACATCCCTTTTCCTGGGCAGTTACGGGAGCCATCTTGCCCCCGTCCGGACGGCAGCGCTGTGCCCTCCCGTGGGTGCGGGGGCGGCAGTGGCGTGTGAGCCGGCCTGGGCGCGGGCGAGTGTGCACGGCTCCACGGGCGCTTCACACCACCTCGGGACGCCGGCCCCCGTGACTCCATTTTCATTCTCTCCCTTAAATAAAAATGGCTCTATACAGTCATAATTAACTCTCAGATTCACGTTGGTGTGCTGTGAGCAAATGAAGGTTTGCCTGAATCCTTTCAAATTGTAACCATGGCGATTGAGGGGGGTGGCACAGAATGAATATATAAAAATATAACGACAATTGTTCTGAATGACTGAGTGTCCTCCTGACATGTAATTAGCTGTTTTAACAGCAAGATGTAGATTGGCATGGTCATAATTAAAAGGATTTCCGTCCTTTATGTGATTGAAAATGGCAGATCTCCCATTCCCTGTTCCCTTTTAGCACTAATGCTCCCAAGAACATTTGGAACAGCAACTCAGTAAACTAAAATAATGACATAGTGTTCGCGTCCTCTCCTAAGTGAAAGAGAAGGATTGGAGTTATTTCAGCTTCAGAATGGAAGCCTTTGATTACTGCTCCCCATTAGACTAAGTCACATGAAACCTGTCGCTCACATCCAGTTTCAACCTGCTCCATCTATGGCAGAAACTACAGTCAGAATCCCAAACTGAGTCAACCACTGATGAGGCCTCCAGAGTACTCTGTCCCACATGCCAACCAGCCAGGGTCACGTGTCGGCCTTACCTGATGTTTCCTGCTTCACGAGCTCCCTAGAATTCACATTTTCCCTTGGTCACTTGATACTTCCATTGCCGTCACCATCAGGAAGTGTTTTTCAAACAGGAGCTTACACTTGAGTTAGATAGGCTTTTCCTGAGCTAGAGCAGAAGACATGACACGAACACAGATGAATAAACTAAAACATATGGTCTGTAGAGAACTATGCGGCATAAGTGGAATACTGTTGTTTGCAATGTCCTAACGTTACTGGTGGAGAAGGACACATGTGAATTTCACCCAGGTTTGCTCACATCTCTGGTAATTGCCAGCTTCCTCATGTCAGCAGCCTTTGGTTACCCTGAGTTTTCCCCATTGTTCTGCTGTGTCAGTGGGATTGCCCCCCCCCTTGGCCCTTCCACATCCATGTTCTCTCCCTCCCACTTTTTTTTTCTTTTCCATCCACCCTGTCCCATGGAGCACCATGTTGTCTTGACACCATACATGGCCTGCCCACAAAGCCCGTGTTCTCACCCTGAGGCCTCAGGCTGGACGGGAGCTGCTGCGTCACTATCTAGCCTTTCTCTAGAATATGCCTTGTTTGGTTTTTCCCGTCACTTCAGTTATATGATCAAGAGTGAGTCTACACAAATACCAGCACCCAACATAGTGCCAAGTGGCCCTTCACAAGCCGTTTCAGTCCCTGAGGTTCCTGGCTGTGCTGGTGAGCCTGGCCCCTGAGCCCTTTGTTCAGGCCTGGACACTCCAGGGTCAGGTGGCAGCCGCTAAAGAAAAATACAGCTCTTGCTTTTGTTCATACTTTCCTGCTTACCCTTTTACCCATCTTCTCCCCTCTCCACATATCAGAGGGAATCCTAACCCAAACATTAAACTTCAGTTTCATAAAAATGCTGAGGTAGGCTGCTGCTTTCTAACTGTTCTCTCCCTTTAGCCCCCAGTACACACACACACACACACACACACAGAATTTGGATATAAAGGTTCTGCCTTGGGATTCTTTTTTTTCCCCCTCAAAATACTTGCAATCAAATGTGTAATAGTTGTGCTAGAACAGGAAAAATAATGCCATAAAGGGTTTTTACTCAGTGCTGCTTTTCCTACAAGATCTAAAAGTGACTTAACCCCGACTCCTGCATGCCACCTGCTTTCAAGATAGACGTGCAGTCATTGGGACTTCTTTATGGGATCCTGTTGGTCATCTGACAGCTGGAATGGTTGTGGATTCATGACCCCGAAGACTACAGTATCCCATCCCTTTTCTTATTTTCCCAACTGCTGAAAGATAACTATCCCCATTAGAATTGAGAATCTGTCTTAAGATTAGCGATTCTGAAAACTGACTAGATGAGTATAATTCTGTGATTTGTGAGACATGCATTCAGCCAGCCAGCAGAACATTCTGATTATCTGCTTACATTCAAAGAAAATAGAATTATCACTGCAGTTAAAACCTTCAAACACAATCTACTCCTTTAGGGATCAAAGTATTAGATGTGCTGCTTAAAGGATGGTGCTACGTAAAAAGAACTGGAGTTGGCCAGACATTTCCCTCCCCAGATGTTTCCACAGGCCACTTTGGTGACTCAGAAAACCCTTCACCACATATTCCTTTACCACCCGCAGCCCCGCTAAAAAGAAAATAAAGCCAGCTTACCAAAATCAGTGAAAATACAGGTAGTGCTTACCCCTGCAATATGTATTTTTTTGGAAGAAAACACCAGAAGTAACCAGAGTAAAGATGCCGTCATTCTAAATCATCGTACCTCCCAAGCATTCGAAGCTCGAAGTAGCCGCTGACACTTGCTAGCTTGTCCTGTGTGCCCAGCACTGTGCTGAGTGTTTTCACTGTCTCATTGATTCTTGAAGATTCACAGACCATACTGAGCAGTACCCCCTAAATGAAGTCAAGTAAAATCTCCAGTCACTTCTCTCATCCTGGTAGAACATTAACAGGATGTCTGCCTGGCCCTGCTGAGTGAAATCTCTGTACTTAACCTGTTCCTTTTTCTCTTAGGCATTGCCGGATGATTCCCCCCTGGTGCACTGTTGCCCCGCCATCATTTCTGTGCCGACACTGGACCAGTGTCACTGTGATGATCTAGACACCAGGGCATCCTTCCTCCTTGGCCTTTCTCCTGTTACTCATGGTTACAGAAACGCAGTGAACGCAGTGAGGCTTGGCTGCTGTGATGCAAAACCTCTTGTTTCAAGTCCCCTGTCCCCATCTCCGCCTCTAGGAGGTGAATGGGAAGGTCTTGCCTTTTGCTGGGATGGAAGATCTTGGCTGTCACAGTCTGAGTTCTGAGGGGAACTCGAATATCCTAGCATTGCTTGGGGGTAGGTGCTCTAAGTGGAAGCAGAGAATATTAAAAGCTCACTCTTCCTGTTCTCTCTCTATTCAGCTCTTGGAGCATTTTTTCAGTGCCTGTGTTTGGAAGTTTCGCTAAGCCATTCCAGCTCAGTCCACTGTCCCTTCCGTCACAATCACGAGAGGCGGTGGGGCTGGGCCAGTGCTTTGGAGATTGGAGGCTCTGGAATGCCAGTGTTGGATCAGTGTCTGCCCTGCCGTGGGCTCTCTCTGGCTCGGCGTAAGAACTTTCTGGTAACCACAGTCCAGCTTAGGGGCGAGCTGCCTTGGGGTTGGTGTGGCAGCTCAGTGACTGTTGTCAGGGACACGGGCTCTAAGCTGACCTGAGGACTCAGCTAACTAAAATCCATGCGCCTCCCTCCCATTCTCCAGCTCTTTACCTCTCAATAGGTGGTTCTGCAGGGGCCGGCTCTGTCGCTTCTCTCTCTTCCCACCGCTTAGTCGTGCCCTAAGCATCCTTGAAGCCCAAGAACGGGAACCGCCCCAGGAGCAAGGCCTCGCTGGGAGTGGCCCTGGGAGAGGGTCCCCATGTTGACCACTGGGGATTGGTGGCCCTTGTAATAGGCACCTTGTTTCATTAGCCGGCTCGTGGGGGGTTTTGGTTATCCACTCCACTCACCCCACCAAATAAACCCACCCTTAAAGGGAAGGGAAGAAGGCACGTGTGCTTTCCACTGAGGTGCTGATCCCGATTTGGAATCTCTGGTGGCAGCTGGGGGAGACTTCAGAAGGGAGGTGTGGGCTCTTCCCGAGGAAGGCGCACGTGACTCACCAGCCAGTGTGCACGCAGAGCTGGTCCCAGGACACCTGTTCTCTTCGTAACTTCCCACTCCCTCCAGGTCAGGTGTAACTAATCTGTCTGATTTCTGGCTTCCTTTGAGCACGGAAACCTCTCCTTTTGCTTTACTGGAACTAAGAGCCCAGCATGAAGTTGTGACGCTTATCCTTCCACTTCATCATTCACTGAAGCTATTAAACTGGAAAGAGAACGGCATTAGTGCTGTATTAATGTACACAGCAGCCACTCTAGTGATATTACCCTGAACTCTTGTTTTTATGCCACGGGGGGCAGGGCAGTACGTACGTTAGGAGTGGACCGAATGAAGGTGAGGGAGCTGGGCTGCGGGCTCCTGTCAGGAGCATTATCGTTAGTTATCATTTGCCTTGGAAACCACATTCAGTATTGTTAGTCAGTGAACCCCTTCATCATTCATCTCTGAAAATGGGCACCACGAACGGAAACCAAAGGTACTGGGGGCGGGGCAAGAGCTCTCTGCCTGCACTGGCAGCTCTGGCAGGGCTGCTCTTGATTGCGCTCGGTTCCCAGAACCCTCCTCTCACCGGGGCCTCTTCTCTTCCTAGTAGTTTCTCTCGCACTGACGGTAGGAAGCGCACTGACGGTAGGAAGCGAGTCCGTGCAGCCCGAGCGTCACCCCCAGCCCAGCGGCTGCGAGCCTAGAGCCGGCCACCCAGGCACCCCGCGCGTGCTCTCCGCCCCATCTGTCCCTCCTGCTCTGCCCAAGCTAGAAGGACAGAGGCCTCTGCCGGTTCACCCAGGCCGCAAGGGGGGCCACTGTCCCCGCCAGAAGATGCCGAGAGCATCACAGCCGCCTCCCCTGGAAGAGCCCACAGCCTTCTCTGATCCCCCGTGGGCTCCCCTCCCTCCCAAGGCCGTGGTCACGCTGGGTATGCAGCACCTTCCGAGGATGAATTTCTCTTTCTGTTTTTTAAGTGCCTACACAAGTTACAGACCTCTGGGACCCGCCAGAGTCGGCCTGTGCCCTGCCCTCCCTCCCCAACCCTGCCCCTGGCCCTTGGGGTGGGTGGCCACGGTGGCTGCCCCTCCCCAGGGTCCCCGGGTTCCGCAGGCAGAACAACTGCAGGGGTGAGCACGCGGGCTGTCGCTCTCCCCTGTGCTGCTGCTTCACGGGCGTTTCTGTGGACGGGATGCCGGTCCTGGTCCCAGAGACTGTGTAGGAGCCTGCTTAGCGAAGTCCGCAGCTGCCGAGCGAGCGAGCGGGAGAGCGAGACAGCCTCGGCGCAGAAGCCCGGGCGTCTCTGACAGCCGCCAGAAGGTGCGTCCAGACCCAAGAGGCAAAGAGTCAATCAGAGCTATAAACAGGATTATTCATTTGCCGTCATCGGTCACTGACCCCTGGCTGCCTGTCCTCGTCCTCTCTTCCTGGATTTGAGGGATCAGGGTGTCTGCCCACAAGGGCCCAGAAAGGCCGTCATCGGTAGGGGGGTGAAACAAGATCAGAAGTGCATCTTTGAAAACGAGTGTGAGATTGTTTGCTTCTTTTTTAAAGTACTTTAAGTCTGACCTAAACTCGGGGCCTTGATCACGTGGTGGGCGGATGAGGAGGGTTCTTCTGTGGCCGCACTGTTGACATCGTGGCACCCAGCAGCGCTCGGATGACTGGCTGGTGAGTAAGAAGGGTTTTGCAGAATGCAACAATCCATACCCAGGCACTTTATTTTCATTATGAATCCAGCATTTTTGTTCGGACAGTGGAGTGACCCATACACTGGGCATTCCCACTTAACACGTACAGCGTTTGCCACAGGGACTGAGCTGGGTGGCCAACGGGGGCGGTAGATGGAAGCGATGGGGTGGGCGAGCACCGCCGTGGAGGTGGCCTGTGAGGCTGCCGTGGAGCCGCTGCCCCCGTGAGCCGAGCCCCGAGCAGACCCTCGGCGCTCCAGGCGCCGGGCCACAGGTTCCACGGCGCTTGTCGGCTCCCCGTGTTGTAGTTGAAGAGTGTGAGCGAGGTTGGCGCGAGGCTGAACCGGAGGAGGGGAGAGGAGAGGAGAGGAGAGGCGGGTTTCTCTCTGATCACCTGGACCGGGGGCTCACCTGGACCGGGGGCGCTGGGGGATGGTTCCCGCCGCGGAACCCCATGCGGCTCCGTCTCCCTGGGCGTCCGTTGTAGGGTGGGAACTCGCTGGCGCAGCGAGTTTAAAGTGTAAGGCGAGTTGATGGGGGTCATTTGATCAGATGCCAGGGGTGCCTCGGGTCTGCTGGAAAGTCTTTAGCATCCTCCAAATACTGGAGTACCTGCGACGGGCTGAGTGGGGCCCCTGCGGGCAGGCGGGGGGGGGGGGGGGTCGGGGCAGAGCGTTCCCCCTGCCTTCGCCGTCGTGTCTTAGTCTTTGTGTTTCCCTTTGGTGTCTCCGGGTCTCTGTCCCCATCTTGTGCACCATGTGTCCCTGAGGGGAGTCACACCTGTGTCTGAGTCTGCTGTAAGGTGTTCAGTCTACCTCAAGGGGTCATCATGGTCAACTCTGTCCCATAGCAATCCTTCCGACGTCGCCACACACACTGGAATGTATATCTGCCCCGGCCCCGGCCCGCCTTCCTGTCAGTAACCTCCTGACCCCATCTTTTCCTCTATCACCACAAACTCCTAGTGCAAATTGGATGCTGCTTTAAATGTGAAAACACTTGTTCAAAAGCTATAAAACCTGAATGAAAGCTAAAGCTGAATTTATAAGCCTTGTTGCATATGAGCCAAAAGTGCAAAAAGCTCTATATAATGAACTAACCTGCCACTCGTATAAATATAAATATATATAAATATATTAAAATCAGACTGTTCTACAAAATTGTGTATTTGTATTTTTGTGTACGTACAATTTTCTGCTAAGCAGAAGGAGGATGTAGTATAGGATGCTGTGAGAAGAGATTTGGTTTAATCCTATTTCTTTGTTACTTATTTTTGTTAACATCAGATGCCTGTCTTCGTCTTACGTGTAATGACACTGTTTGGAAAGCTGCAGTATCTCTCTTCCTTAGGGGCAGAGTCCATGAGAGAATGAAATGTGGGGTGGAGAGAGCTGTCCTGGCCACCGAACACGGGACAGTGGCCCAGGCTGCCTGGGAGCCACTCGAGGCCCTAAGGTGGGACTGAGGGAGGACGCAGGGAAGCAAAAATCCCGTTTCTAGACATCAGCTTCCAAACAAACAGACTGTCAGAGCTAACGCAGACGCCCCACCAGCCACTGGGAGGGGACGTGGGACCTCTTGGAAGTGAGGGACAGGGCCTCTCATCTCTGGGCCAGAAGCCTGCCCGGAAAGCAGCAGGGGGCTGTGCCTGGCAGTGCTGCCCTGCTCACCGGCCCTGAGCTCCCCGCCCCTCTTCCAAGTAGTCGCTGCCTTTTTCAGATCAGGTTACAAAACGCCTCCCCTCTGCCGAGCTGCTGGCGCTTCATCCCCCAGGCCTCCAGCCCCAGTTAACCTGGAGGGTCTCAGAACCCACCTTCCGCCGGTGCTAACACCCAAGAGGGGGTAGCGTGGCTGCCAGCAATGGCCAGAAACCGCCCATCGGACAGGCCGGGCCGGAGGACAAGCTCCGCGTGCCCAGGACAGCCGGCCCTCCCACCACAAAGGCGTCCAGAGGCCCTGGCCTGGGACTGCCTCTGCTGCCCACCCACCTCTCAGCCCCAAGACAGTCCCTCGTGACGTGAACCTTCTCTAGGGAGAGCGATACTGCACCTTCACCTGTGGGACTCATATTTATAACATTGTGTAATGACTGTAGCAAACAGCCCTTGTTTCTAGATGTAAATGGTCAAAGAAACAAGTGCTCTATTGTATTGATTAAAATAGTTCCAATGAGTCCTGTATCATTGTATCTCCTATTCTGGATTAGTGCCTTTTGGACAGTAGACTGTTCTGTAATTAAAATGTAGTATACTGCTTTTTTGTACAGTTTTGTTTTAATAAAACTTTTTTTTAATTTGTGTTTATTTTAGTATTGTACCTATTAGAGAATAAAATGTATAACTGAACAAAGACTGGTCGGGATTTCTTTGAGTAAGGACAGTCATTTGGGAAGTGCCCTGTCACTTCTGTTCTGAGCATCTGTCCCTTCATGCTTTTGAAAACGGACTGGTGCCCCAGAGACCCGAGGACACTTGAAAGGGGTTAAGGGGACAATCAAGCACTTCCTGGTTGAGGGAACGTCAGCCGTGAATCCGGCCCCTTCTCCTCCAGCCTGTGCTCCCTTCATGTCTGCCCCGAATCCCCCGGGAGAAGCCATCTCTTCGCGTAGCTTCCCCGCCCGTGATCCCCTCACTACAGGCACCACCCTCCCACATCCTAAAACCACTGGGATGCTGGAAGCTTCTCTTCCATGAGGACCACACCCTTGGACTTTGCTGAGCCGTGAACTCCCACCTCAGGCCATGCCCCGAGCACCTCATTTTCCTAGAAGAGCCATCCTTCCTGGGGCTTCACCTTTAGCAGTAAAAAACACAATATGAAAGAAAGCTGAAGCTTTGTAATTTGTGTAAGGCGTCCAATGGTTGGGAGCAAATTCTTGAGCAGGACTGAAGGATCGGGTGCCAAAGCTCCCCTTTCACCCGACAGGCTAGGATAGGTTCAACGACCCCTTCTCAGAGACGCAGTCTGTTTTCTCATTATGCATAACTAGAAAAGACTCTGCAAAACTTTAAGCTGCCCTCAAACCCTAAGTTGCCAACGTAGATGGGCGGGTTTTCGGGGGATGGGGATGCCGAGGACCATCCCCCCCCCCCCCCCCCGCCCCGTGCCACTCTACTGGGGCCAGAACTGCTCCTTCTGGTTCTGTCCTTCAGGGCCCACCTGCCCCCAGAGCACCACCACCCCCGCGCCTCGTCTGCGAGTCCTCCAAACACACTTGCCTGGAGGTCACCTCCTCAACCCCTAAAGCTCTGGAGCCCCTCTTGTGGGCGCCACACTCGAGGTTCTGCGACCGTGGGACTTGTCCAGCGACACCAGGCCCGGTGCAGGACGGCGCACACATGTTCCGAGGAACCCAGTAGCGAGAGAGTGAACGAACTAAACGTGACATACCCACTAGCGCCCATTTTGGGGTCTGAGCAACCGTGAAAACCCCACAGCCTCGTGCAAAGGAGATCTCATTTAGTTGCAAGACAGTAAGTAACGGCTCGAAAAATACGATTTACCCTAGGAGCTAAATCAATCTGAGACTCTTGCCTCAGAGCAGGACAGCTCCTGGCTGCCAAATTTCTGTCATTATTCGGCAGTGCTTATCTCTGAGAACAAGTCTCAGGCACTTAGGAATACAAACAAGTCCCGCCAAGACGTGCTCTGACTGGCGGCCACCTCTAATCAGCCCTCCCCGTGGCTGCAGCCCTACGTTTGCAAGTACCTTTTATAGCAGGCGCAGGCGGAGTGATTCGCTGATGCAGGGCCACCAGCGCACTGGGCCGACTGCATCCTCGCGGCTGTGGGCTGGGCTCCTGGACCATGAGCAGGACGGTGCAGGCCATCTCGGGAGGGCTGCTTCTCTCCCCGGCGCTGGTTCAAGCCCACGCTGGGCTACAGCTGGGTGCCACGTCCTCAGGATGTCGGCCTCAGGGGCAAGCAGGGCCCAACAAATGCCATCGGGCTTCACAGCCTGCGGGGACTGGACCGCCGGTGTGCACATCCATTGTCCTCCTCCCCCAAACACCTCGTTGCAGAACCTTCGAGGGTCCACTCACCCGTGCAGCAGTGGAAAGAAGTCCTCTGTTCCCCAGCTGCGGCGTCTGACAGGGGGCCCAGCGTGCAGGTCGAGGTGGACAGTGGAGCTGAGGCGTGAGAGCTGGGACACCCCTGTTCCAGAGAAGCGGTATCCCGGCTAGGTAGCCCAGAAGCTCCGATTACCTTGAATGTAAGGCCATCAAAAAGTTTCTGTTGGTCCTTGGCTCCTGAAAAAGGTCTCAACCCACTGGCCACGGAACCAAATCACAAGGAGCGCTGGGCTGTGGAGGTGTGCTCAGCGGACCTGCTGCTGCCCTGAACCTCTCTCTTCCAGTCTCAGTCCTGAAAAGCCCCACGCTGATCACTCAGAACCATGTCACAGCTGCCTGTGGAACAGTCTGGAATGAGCCCAAACACCCCTGCCTCAGGGTGGGGGAGAGGAAGGCAACCAGACGACCCAGACGTAGGCAGGAGATCAAATGGTTTTATTTAGAGGCTGTTGGTCATGTGACGGAAAGGCATATATGGTACAGAATTAAAGAGGTTTAGTTCATTATACAGTACAAATCATTAAGTCTTTACAATTCATTACAGAGTCTTTGGATTTTTCTTAACTCCCATTTCATGTGTAGCAAATCAATACAGTCTCCCAAACAAAATCACTCCTTTATGTGAACCCGTCATATTTACAGAACTCCACGCACAGAGATGCTCCAAGACTCTCCCAACACGATTAGTCAGCAGCACGCAGGAGGCATGACGGATTCCTCCGCGAGAAGGGTGCACATGGGGACAACGGGGACAGTGCAGTCAAGGGTCTCAGGCGCACAACCCATCCCGGAGAGATGTCTGTCCATCTGAGGAGCGACAGGCAGACAGACGGGGCGGTGATCCTGGGAGCTGGCGGCGTGTGAGAGCAGGCAGGCCTCGGGCAAGTGGCTCATTGTAGCGGAGAAAATATGTACCCGTGGCCTCCTGGTCAGTTTCACAGACGGGGAACTTTAATCCAAGAGGAGGAAGTAACGGGGTCGGGGGGAGGGGGGATAAGGGTCTGAACACCTCCTAGGCCTTTCCGGCTCTGCAAGGGGCCCGCTCACAGCTCACCGAGCACAGGGGCCTGACCCGCTGGCCGGCCACCCGCACCGCCCCCCACAGTCCTCTGGGGTCCGGGCTGGGTGACCGTGTGTGTACAGAGCAGGAGGCAGAGGCCAGGAGGGCTCCCGCCCAGCCTTGACCTGTCCTCGTGCGGCTGGGAGCCACAGACGGACGGTCCCTCCCCAGCGCCACGCAGCTGCCGCTCCTGCTGTCTTACTAAATCCCGGAGCCTGACCTGCTAAGAACCGCATCAGGGATCCTAATGCTGACATTTATTTAAAATTAGGTCTGTGTGTTAGTAAGGCGAGGACAGAAGACGCAGGGAAGGGGGAGTCCCTCCCTCCCCCCAATAACTCAGGGTGCGGGGACTGCCCGGCTCCTGGCTTTAGGGACCGCAGCTCTTCCATTCACAAGCTAACAGGAGTCTGCGCCAAGAAGCAGGGCCGGCTTCCTTCACCACCTGGGAGCAGGACGGTCCCCGCACACACCCACCCACCCACCCACCCACCCCCCCCCCCCCCCCCCCCGCCCCGAGCCGCCCAGGAAGCCGGAGGCAGCAAGAGAGAGGCCGAGAGCGTCCCCGGAGCCCCACTCCATCCACCAACACAGCGGCCCAAAGGGACGTGTGGGTCATGGAGCCAGAGGGCGGGGGTCAGGACTGCTGGCCCCATACCCCTGCGAGGACCCAGCATGGCCCCCACGCCCTGCTCTGCTCTTCCAGGGGCCGCCTCACTGCCCTCGAGGGTCCTGGGCCAACCAGGGCCCAGAGCTGGGTCAGGAGAGCCAGGCCAGCAGCTGCCTTCTGCCAGCAGTGCTGACAGATGAGGATGCCCAGGGCAGCCCGCGTGTTGCTCTCTGGCCGCAGGAACAGCTTACCAGGAACGCCGATGGGATGACGTGGCCTCTCTAATGCCACCAGCACAGGCCCAAACACAATTCATTCTGAGAAAACCCCAGGCAAGCTGGGAGCTACAGACTCTAGAGCAGCGACAGTGCTTTCCTCCCTGGAGAAAGCACCACCTCTGCACACAATGGGCTCTGGCCACCGCCCCCAGTCCCGGCAGCACGAGGTCAAGGGCTCTAAGGAAACGCTGCTTCCCTGGGGGCAGAGATGCTGGGCAGGGCTGGTGGGACACTCTCAGGCAGGCGGAACTGGGGACGTTTGAAAAGCAGGCCCCGGGAGGAGGCGTAGGGGAGGCCGGGAGAAGGGGAAGGGCGCCTGAGGCCTCTCCAGACAACAGGGCTCCTCCCGGCCCGTGAGCTCCGGCCAAAAACCTGCTCAGGGCAGTGACTGGGGCTGTCACCTCTTCCACTTCAACTCAACCGACAACGAAAAGAGCCCGACCCTTCACATCCCCCGACCGACCGTCCCAAGCCCGTTCTGTGAGGTTGCGACGCCTGTCACAGGGCAGATGGGCCCCAGCAAGTACTTGGCTCCGTAAATGAGCGTCACAAACACCCAAGCCACCTTCCATTTCTATGGCGTCTTCTCTCCAGTGCGCCTGGTGCGGACTTTCTGCCCCACCAGGCAGGTCACCTGAGGCTCTGGGAGCGAGAGCCGCCCTCCCAGGGAGCGGGTGGTGCTAGCATCGCGCTGAAAACAGGCCTGAAAGGAGAGTTTCCGTGCTGGCAAGGAGCTTACGCAGAAGAGCTGGCACAGAGTTGGGAGCGCTTAATTCAGGGACATGCCCGGCAGGTGTTCCTCGGAATGCCAGCTGAGGACAGGAAGGAGTACAAGTGGTGGCCCGCCACAGACCTGGGGCACCAGGTCACTGGGCCACCACCCTGGTAATACCAAAGGCACCGGTGAAGAAAGGGCTCTGGACCAGGGCTGTCCCAGCGGGGCCAGGCGATGCTCTGGGATGATTCACACCGTCCCCAGCACCATCCGGGCCAGCCTCGCCCGTGGCTCTGCGAGGCTCCCAGGGATAAACCCCGCCGGCAGTGGGGTGGGCAGCTCTCCCTCCGCCTACCGGGCTGCAGCCCCAGGCTGGGCGGGCGTCAAGGCACAAAACCGCCACGGAGCTAAGCTGGTCTAAGGACCCTCCCAGGACCAAAACCGCACCAAGGCCACGATGCCTCTGACTGACTTTGTCATTGGCCACAGAAGCACAACAAAAGTCTCCAGGTTTTCACTGTCAGCTTAGAGTAAGGCCACTTGTGTATCTGCGATAAAGGACACAAGGAGGGGCAGCGTCCTCCGGGAACCCCCGCCAGAGGCAGGAGGCTGGCAGCTCCCAAGTGGCCGCAGAGGCGGGCAGCGTAAGGCAGGCCCTGGGCACTCACATCGGGAGAATGATTGTGGCTCGCGAACAATTTCGGATTTTGAAAAAATAAATATAATAAATATATGCCAAGAACTCTGTTAAGGGAATAAATGGCAAAGAGAAAAAACTTTCTGGGTATAAAGACCCTAAAACACCCACAAAGAAACCTCTAAGAAACCCCGTGGAAAGGAAGAGGGAAAGGCGGGAGGGGGCAGGCCCAGGGCCCCAGGCACCTGAGGTGGGGAGAGGTGCTGGGGTCTACGGAGGTGCGGGGCGCCGCCTCCACGCGAGGGAAAGGCACGAGTAACGGTTATGCTTTAAATTAAGAGGTTAACGGCGTCACCACAGAAAAAAGAGCAACATTGGCCGCAGTCGCAGCGGCCCCAGGTCCAGGAAGACGGCGGAACCCTGCTCTCCACAATCTGGGACCACGCTGGGCTCCTAGAACCTTCCACCCTCGGCCCAGCTGCGACGCAGCCTCACTCTCTGGGGAGAGGGAGAAACAGGGAGAGGTCACCAGCCCCGCGACGTGCAGAAAGCATTCCCGGCCTGTCCCCACGGAGAGGGGCTAGAGGGCCCGCCCGGGACTGTCCCCGCAAAGGCTCGGAGGGGCCCCGCGCCCTCTGTCCGTCGCCCAGGAAGGACGGGAGGCGGCCACCCCGCCGCTTAGCTGGCCCAGGACTTGCGGTTCTCCGGGTTCCCGGGGGCGCGCTCGGCCCGCCCCGTCGCGCCCTCGGCCTTGGCCAGCGCCGCCGTCAGCGAGGCCAGGTTGGTGGCAGAGCCAGAGAGCGCGCCGCTCCTACGGGTCTCGGGGGCGCCTTGCGGCCGGAGCCCCGCGCTGCGCCGCCGCCCCGCGCACGCCGCCCTGCGCACGCGGCCCGGCCTCACCAGCAGCCCGTAGCCGGGGTTGCACTTGAAGTACTGCTTCCCGCCGATGGAGCCATCGTTCTTACCTGCGGGAAGGAAGAAAGGAAGGAAGACGTGGAGGTGGCTCCCCGGCCCGTGGGACCCCTGTGCTCCCAGGCCCGCGCAGCCGGTCCCCGCTGAAGGAGCGGGGCCGGGGCAGTGCCTCCCGAGCAGCAGAGGTGGTCACTGCGGACAGATCCCGGTGGCCTCCGGCACGGCCAGGGCCTGTCACTTCTGACGCCCACTCGCCCCGCCCTCGGCACCAACCGCTGTCAGTCTGGACAGTCAAGACGCAAACCTAGGATGGATGTCGTGAGTGGAACGATTATTTTCCCTAAATCTATTAGATGGAAACTGGCAAATTACCAAACTGTAGCTAGTGAGATGTCACGCCTGGTGTGTCAAGATGGGGAGAAGATGCCTCCTTGGTAAGAGCAAACAAAAAATGCTTTAAGGTGAAGGTCAGCACTGGGGGGGGGGGGTTGGGGGGAGCTGATCCCTCAGTGTCCGCAGCCCATGGTGATGGGTTGCTGGGGGACGTGATCTCTGCAGCAAAGCACTCATGAACTGTCCACACTCACTGCCTGCACCCCGCAGCCTGCCTCCTCTCTTCCTCCCTCTCAAACAGGCCCACCCTCCACCAGCTCCTCTCAAGGTCAGCAGGAGTCACTCGGTCCGCCTCTCGATGTATCTCACAGGTGACCTCTCGCTCTCCCTTCCTGCCTCCCCCTCGAAGGCGGGGGCCTGTGTGTGGCCCTGCCCTGTCCCTTGGGGGCTCGCCCACCCAGCCTGCCCTCCGAGAACCCTGCTGCCTCTTGGCTGCGTGTCCAGCCCGAGGTGGCCCTCTGACTGCTCTTCTCTACCGGGCATCCACCCCGCACGCCCAGTGCCCCTCCTGCCAGAACCCTGGTTCCTCGGGAGCACGTGCTCTCCCTGCTCTCCTCATAGCACTCACTACTATCACATTTTGTTTGTTTACTTGGCAATTCTCTCCCCTCTAAAATGTAAGTCCAGGGAAACCAGAACTTGGTTTTGCTCACCAAGGTGTCCTCAAAATCCAGGACAGGGACTGGAACGCGGTAGGTGCTTAGTATTTATTTGCTGGATGAATTTGTCTGTTCGCTAATCCCCCTTTAATTTTTGAGCTCAATTACAGATAAAAATGTCTTTCCCAATTCCCCTTTGCATTTCAGCAGATATAGAATTTAAAAAATATTCCAACCTGTGCTGCACTAGTCTTCTACCTCTTCCATTTTATGACATTCTTGGCCAAAATTATTTTTAAAGCCAGTGATTTCACAGCTGAGCCTAGGGGCTGAGAGACAGTCACTGTGGCCTGGGGTTCACTGAGGCCCCTCCTGCAACCCTCACTCTGCTGGACCAAAGGACAGCTCCTCACTGGCGACACCCAGCAGGCCACACAAGCTCTGCTAAAACCCATCTCCACAGCCTCCAAGCCTCAGCTCAGGGAGCAGCTGCCCCACCCTGGGACACGCTGGTGGGAGGGAGAAAGGCAATCAGGCCAGCCGAGCTCAGCGTGCTAGACACAGAGTGAACTCCCCGCCATATCTCCTCAAGAGAAATGAGTGTGTCCATGCAAAAACTTAACACACAAGTGTTCCCCGCAGCCTTACTCACAACGGCCAAAAAGTGGAAGCAACCCAAACGTCCATCAACTGACAAGTGGATGAACAACGAACGCGTGGGGCATCCCTACAGTGGGACAGTATCGGCCACAAAAAGGAATGAAGTGCTGACACAGACCACAACTGGCTAAGCCCGCGAAACTCGGAGACTGAAATAGTCACAAGAGGCCGGGTATTTATGGCTCCATTTATGTGAAAGTCCAGATTAGGACCTTTTATATCAACTTAGGCAAAAAAGTAGATCAATGGTTACCTGGGTCTTGGGGGGGTGGGTAGTGTCTTGCTAACTGACATGCAGCTTCTTTTTGGGGTGATAAACCCATTCTAAAATTAGGGTGTACAACTCTGGAAATATACTAAGAACCACTGAATTGTACACTTTAAACAGGTGGATTTTTTGGTATGTAAATTGCATCACAATAAAGCTGATGAAATCAAAAAGAATCCGCAGGCCATTTGCTACAACATGGATGAACCTAGAGGGAATTATGCTAAGTGAAGTAAGTCAGAGAGAGAAAGACAAATAATGTATGTTATCACTTACATGTGGAATCTAAAAAACAAAGCAAATGAATGAATATAACAAAACAGAAGCAGACTCACAAATATAGAGAACAAACTAATGGTTACCAGCCGGAGAGAGGGAAAGCAGGAGGAGCAAGACAGGGGTAGGGGGTTAAGAGGTGCAGACCACTATGTATAAAATAAATAGGCTACAAGGACATATTATACGGTACAGGGAATACAGCCAGTGTTTTATAATAACTTTAAATGGAGTGCAATCTGTATAAATTTTGAATCACTATGCCATACACTGGAAGCTAATACTGTAAATCAACTATACCTCAATTTAAAAAAAAAAAATTGGGGGGCTTCCCTGGTGGCGCAGTGGTTGAGAGTCTGCCTGCTGATGCAGGGGACACAGGTTCGTGCCCTGGTCTTGGAAGGTCCCACATGCCGCGGAGTGGCTGGGCCTGTGAGCCATGGCCGCTGAGCCTGTGCTCCGCAGCGGGAGAGGCCACAACAGTGAGAGGCCCGCGTACCGCAAAAAAATAAAAAAGAAAAAAAAGAAAAATTGGGGACTTCCCTGGTGGTGCAGTGGTTAAGAATCCGCCTGCCAATGCAGGGGACACGGGTTCCAGTCCTGGTCCGGGAAGATCCCACATGCCGCAAAGCAACTAAGCCTGTGCGCCACAACTACTGAACCCCACGCACTGTAACTACTGAAGCCCATGCGCCTAGGGCCCGTGCTCCGCAACAAGAGAAGCCACCGCAATCAGAAGCCTGCACACCACAACGAAAAGTAGCCCCCACTCGCCACAACTAGAGAAAGGCCGCGCGCAGCAACAAAGACCGGACACGTTCAAAAATAAATAAATAAAACTAAATAGATGAATGAATGAATGGCATGACAAAGTACATGTTTCCTTAAGTCCTGCCCTCAGTCTTTCTGAAATGATGATCTCTTGGCTTGGAGGGAGGCCATTCCATAAGGAGACTTAAGAGACTGGTGAGCCCACGAGGCTCTTCGATCACCTCGCCTTCTGTCCTCCCCCTGGGGGCCCAGGAGCCTTGGGGTGTCTTAGGAACACCTGAGGCACCTGAAGCTCCACATGGGCACTGGTTTTTGTAACCTGAGCAAGCACAGCAGACGGAGCTGCTGTGACAATTGAAATGCAGACGCTTCTGTGACTAAAAAAGAAAAACCAGGATGTAAAGTCACCAAATTAAGAGTAGCTTTCAATTAAGGTCTTTGGTTTCTGAGAAATTTCTGCAGGTTAAAAGAAGAGAATCTGACTCTGAAAACGCTTAGGAAACTCTTATCTAGACAAAATTCTTCATTTTGGAAAGTGGTGACCCAGGGGCTCAGAGACATGAACGATGTGCCCAAGGGCACACAGCAGGCGCTGGGCAGTGCGGGGCAGGGCCGACCACGGGGGGCACGGTGAGTCGCCCCGGGACCCGGAACCTGTCCCAAAGCAGCAGCACTAACCTGAAGGTAAGTCTAGCTCCACTCCGACCCACGTGCCCTCCTGGAAGTCAGTGGGCCCCACGTATCTCACGATGCCCGTCTTGGTGGTGCCCACGGTCACATATTCTCCCTCTCTGAGCCACTCTGGGACCTCACTGGCTTCTTCAGAATCCGAGGAGACTTCCAGCTTTCCCGGGGCCTCTGCCCCAGCACTGCCGTCGCCCGGGCCCCCTGAGGCCAGCGGGTCCTCCTCGCTCCCCGAGGGGCCGCCGGGGTCCCCGCCAAGCATGCGTGTGAATGACTTCAGCTCCGAGGTCCGCACCTTCTGGATCCTGAAGGAAGGGGCCGGAGCAGGCGGCTGGCACCGAGGGTCAGCAGGCGCCGGCGGCCTGGAGACGTCGGGCCCTGGGCCAGCGGCCGGCTTCGCCTGGGGCTGGGGGCTCTCCGGCTTCTGGGGGGCAGCGGCAGGGTCACTCCTGCCCCGCCGGTCAGGCACGGGGGGGCCTGCCGCCTCGTCCCGCTTCACCGCTGCAGCCCCGACAGGGGCCGCAGCCGCGCCGTCTCCCTGCGCCATTCGCTCCGCCGGGCCGGGAGGGGCGCGGGACGTGACGGGCGCGGCCGGGGGCTCGGGCTCAGGGGTGGCCGGGCCGGGGCCAGGAGAGGGCAACGCCGCGGTATCCAGGCCGGGGCCGCAGGCGTCCGACAGGGTGGCAGTGGAGACACTGTGCGAGAAGTAGCCGCTGGACGCCTCGCTCAGGGGGCTGGGCGGCCCATCCGCGCCCTCGGGGGCCGGGGAGGTGGGCGCGGGCCTCGGGGGCCCGTCGTAGGTCTTGGGCGAGGGGGCGGCCGGCAAGGCCACGGGCACGTCGGAGGCCACGCGCAGCCCCGCGCTCTCTCGCTGAGCCTGGAGCAGGGAGGGGAGAATTCACAGTTAGGCATCCGCTCCCCAAAGCCTGGAGACCAATGCTGTTGTCAGCGGGGACATGACAGCTCCAACGGTGGGACAAGCGCAGCCGTGCAGCAGGGCGGACCCGGTTCCCACCTCAGCCCCCCTGCTCTGCCGTGCGACCTCCACGAACCAGATACGCAGGCCGACTAGGCTCCACGCTGGCGCTGCCCCTGCTGCGACTGAGGGCTAAGCAAGACGGCCACGGGTGCCCCTCATCGCCTCTCCTTTCCGTAAACTGCAGATCTTAACAGCTGCCTGTGATGGCATCATTTCTAGTAAGAGTTCCATATTTGGTCCTAGTCTTGTTTTCGGGCACAGAACTCCCAAAACCCTTGGGGTTTCCTAAGTGGCAATAACAATAAGGGCTTCTTAATACTCATAGCGAGGCCCTTTCAACCACATCTGAGTTTGTTAAGGGGGTGACTTTTGGAAAGCCCCCAAGGAAGGGGGCTGGTTGCCAGGGGGAACAACCAGGTGACTAGAGGATTTGAACTTTCCATCCCACCCCTGACCTCTGGGCAGCGACTGAAGGCTGAACCGATCACCAATGGCCAATGATTGAATCAACCATGCCTACACAATGAGGCCTCCGTAAAAACCCAAAAGGACAGGGTTTGGAGAACTTCTGGGTTGGTGAACGTGTGGCAATCTGGGGAGAGCGCTGTGCCCAGGGAGCGTGGAAGCTCCCCACCCTTCCCCTACGCATCTCTCCCAGCTGGCTGTTCCTGTGTTACATCCTTTTATAATAAATGGATAATCTAGTAAGTAAAATGTTTCTCTGAGTTGTGAGTCACTCTAGCAAATTCATTCAACCTGAGGAAGGGGTCATGGGACCCTCTGAGCTGGAGCACACCGGACTTGGCATCTGAAGTGGGGACAGTCTTGTGGGGCTGAGCCCTCAACCTGTGGCATCTGACACTGTCTCCAAGTAGATGGGGTCAGAAGCCGACTTAACTGTAGGACACACAGCTGGTGTCCGAGAATCGCTTGGTGGTGGGAACAACACGTACGGGGCGGCCACCTCGGCGACGCGGTACAAGGTAGGCAGACCAGGCCCTCACACAGAGCGTGGCACACAGCAGGCGCACACCTCCCAGCGCCTCCCACTTCCCTGCACTCAGGCTCAGAACTCTTGCCCCCATGTGAACGGATCCCCCTGCCCAACGCCAACTCCACGGGGAGACTGACAGCACCGCCGGAGGCCAGAAGAGCACTTGCCTCCTGCAAAACTGAAATGATGGTCTCACTGGAGGATCTGGAAGTGCCAGGGCACAGCTCCACCAGCTCGGGCAGGAAGCAACAACCCTGGGGCCTGCGGGCGGGAGGCAGGGGGAAGAGGAGGAACAGAGGCTGCCTGCAGGCTGTGCCCTTCCTCTGAGAGGCCGTCTTTCAAGCTGCTGCTCAAGGCTGGTCCCATGTCACAAATGGTCCCTCTGGTCCCGGGAGACTCAGGCCAAGGAGCAGCCAGCCCGGCGAGCAGGGGCTGAGCGAGGCCAGAGCTACGCTGGCCTCTCCGCCTCACGTCACCGGGTCTGAGGGAGCCTGCAGAGACGCGCAGAGCCCCATCTCCTGGGGAAGACGACAGTCGCGGCTGCGCCGAGCTCTGCGCTTTCTGGCGCGCTCTAAGGTGTCTCGCCTTGATAACTTAAGCCATTGGGAGAAGGTGGCAGATTATCTTTCTATTCCCAGTGCACAATGACAGGGAACGGGAGACAGAGTGGGGAGTGGGTTGGGGGGCGAGAGGGGTGCTGCTCAGAAAAAGAAATGTGTTTTCAATATTTACAGAAAGATGATTTATATTAGGAGAATGGCCGTTTTCCATTTGAAATACAGGATTTATTTGAACTGGGAAACAGCTGAGATCTGTAAGTCTCTTCCAGTTACTTGGCTTAACTCAGCAATTTGATAAATCGTGCATTTTCTCGTGAACTGTCATTTATATCCCTGTCTCCAGAGGCCCTCCTTCCCCCACAAGGCACACTCTCAGGGTACAAAATTAACAGCACCTCTTGAGATTAACAACCCATTTTTGTGATGAATCTCTGGGCTGCAAAATTTACTAAATCCAATAGATCAATAACTGTCACCAGCATAAATACTCTAAAAGATTAGGCAATCCTTCAATCATTTTTCTTTTGCAACTTGTACATATTTTATTTACTCTTTTCTATTTTAGTTTTAATATCACTGACTGGGCAGGGAAGAATACGCAAACAAAATTACAACAGTCTAGAATCTGAACAATAACTATGGCCCTTAAATAGCCTGTGTTCCCCACTCTCCCAGGGTCCAACCCACCATTGCCGGATCTGCTGTCTGCTAAGGGCAGCTGGGCCCATCCGGAGGGAGACAGTCCTGCAACAGTGCCCTAGAGCTCCTTGCTGTTCCCCCATCAGCGCTACTGGATCCTCTGATGTGGGCCAGAAAGTACTCGCTTTACAACACGGCCCAGACAGGCTAAAGGATTCACCCAAAGGCTCCAGTAAGTGAAAAGCCAGGGATCAGAGGTCACATCCACAGCGACAAGAAAAAGGTGACGGGAGGCGGCAAAAGGCGAGCCCAGATAACCCGCGTTCTTTCCCGCTGACCGAGCGCAGCTCAGATCCTTCCGCTTCGGCGCTTCGGCGCTGCGGCTGCCGCTCCCACTCGACTGGAGCTGCTATGTGAATGAGAACCTCCCTGCGTCTTTGGGTTACACTTTGCCACTGACATTCCTAAGGCTGCCAGAAAGCCTGGACGCGAGTGAGCCAGCGGGATGCTGAGCGAGCCAGCGGGATGTGCAGCAAAGCTGCGCGGAGCACGCAAGGCAGCGCCCTTACGTAAGGGACTCCGTCTCATTCTGCCCCACCGGCCTTGGGACCCCAGTCCTGCCTCCGAGAAATAATAAACCCAACTCATAGGGGGCTGGGGGGGGGGGCGGTGGGTGTCACAGCTCTATCTTCAGTTAAATTCGTGAGCACCAAGGATGTCCTGCATTGAAAAGGGCTGTGCAGAAAGTAGTAAATTCTTGAACGTCTAAATTTTCTTTCGAATTATTTGGCCTCTTTTCCTATTGTTTTAATAAATAAAATTTTCCTATGACGATACCGCGTTTCCTAAGAGGATGAACACACAGTGGGAGAAAAGAGATTTGCTATTCATAAGATCAGAAGTGCTGTTCATCTGTGGGAGATCATAAGAGACTATTTTCTCCCCAGCTTAGCAGCAGTCTTTTCACGCTGATATCATGAATCAGAATGAAATGTAAAACTGAGAATTTAGTCAACACTTGGAATAAGGAGATTGTTCTGTTTATAGAAATCGCCTCTACCTAGCAGTGGGTTATTAAAGCCACAGACTGCATTCGCAGTCAAGCACCTAAAAGTTTAGCAATCATATGATTAACAAGTTGAAAACAGAAAAGTGTAACAAGCAAAATAGAGAGGGAGAAGACGGTGACCTATATTATAGTTAATTATCAAAACGGGAATGCTAAAATAAAAAACCACGGGTGTGGACTCAACAATTATAGCATCGGGGCCACCCACGGTATGTGGGGCAGCCACCAGCAAAGGCGCCACCAGGCCCGACTAACTCACCTCCACTATCCCGGGCGTCCCGGCATCTGGGAGGGCTGACTGCACCATGATTCGAGGCACGGGCTGAGGAAACAAGGGAACAGGTGGACACAGGGATCAGGGGAAGCAGAACAGAATAACCAGAGAAGATTTCAACTGAACAGACAGGAGGGCTGTCAGGATGACCCACACAAAGCAAACTTTTACAACTTTCAGGAATTCTAACAAGTCACCGCCTAGCAGGCCTGCCCGGGGCTGGGGTCGGGACGCTGCAGAGGAAACACGAGAAGCCGGGAACTCAGCCAGCTGCTCGTGCCCAGCTGGCAACACCAGACACGTGCTGAAGACAGTAAGGTGTACGGTGTGCTCTCTCCACTCTCGCACGGCACACGTTAGCCAAGGGCTGCGTCTCTACATACAAGCGTTACAGGACTTCACTGGCCCGGGAAACTCCTGGTCGAGAGGATCACAGGCAGTGCTGTCACAGGAAGCAAGGAGGACAGAAGCCAGTGTGGCTGGAGCACGAGGCACAGCAGGACAGGGATGTGGACAGAGGCTCTGGGGTCTGAACAAAAGCTCCTGGGCAATGGTAAGGACCCCTGCAACGCCTGGGCAGAGAGGGCAGGACATGAAGACCGACCTGCTGGCGGAAGGCAGGCTGGCTGGAGAAACAGTGCAAGAGTGAGGCGGGCCAATCACAGGCTCCAGCAACAGAGCAGGGGTGAGTGACGAGAGCCTGAGTTAATGGGCACAAGTGACATCACAAGAACGGAGTAGGCTGCTTATGGACACGTGGTTCAAGGAACATTTAAAAAAAAGAGTTAAAAAAAAAAAAAAAGACAAAAACTAGGGGGCTTCCCTGGCGGCGCAGTGGTTAAGAACCTGCCTGCCAATGCAGGGGTCATGGGTTCGAGCCCTGGGAAGATCCCACATGCTGCGGAGCAACTAAGCCCGCGTGCCACAACTACTGAGCCTGTGCTCTAGAGCCCGCGAGCCACAGCTACTGAGCCCACGTGCCACAGCTACTGAGCCTCTGCTCTGGAGCCCGTGCCGGGCAACAAGAGAAGCCACCGCAATGAGAAGCCCGTGCACCACAACAAAGAGTAGCCCCTGCTCGCCACAACTAGAGAAAGCCCGCACGCAGCAACGAAGACCCAACGCAGCCAAAAATAAAGAAAAACAAAAACAAGCCCCAGGATAAGGAAAACAGACCTCAAAGGAGGAGCTGGTAACCGTGAAGGAGTTGGTAGCTGCTGAGTGCACTACAGCAGGTGGGGAAGGGCACAGAGTAGACGCAGTCATCTCGAAGAAGCCCGGGGTCCACCACATCCGCCTTTATTCTCTCAACCAACGTCTGGCCCCTTCCCAGGCCTGCCTGCTCCGACACACAAGTCTGGACCTCGCCTCAGAGAGCTGGGCTCTAAGAGGGCTCCGTCCTGGCAAAATGAACACCTACCCGCAGTCCTGTCTCACAGAAGGAGTCAAAATTGGGTGTCGGAGTTTGTTACCATGGAGTTATGCGTGTCTCTTCTCTTGCTGGCTCACTGATCTACTATCTAATCTAAGTTGCCCGGAGATCCTTCCAGGTCCCTTCCTCTGGCCCTGAGCACTCCAGGTCCTCCCAGGTCCCTGGTGCATCTGGGGGCCCGGGGGCCTCTGCTGTCATGACTCCCCAGACAGTCTGCAGGCACGAAGGCTGACGGCCAAAGTCTTGCTTCCTACTTGGCAGCCCAGACTCTTCATTGAAGGGAGAAGAGCCCACCTGCAACAAGATGGCCCACTGAGGGTAGGTGTCGACCTGCTGTGTTCACACACCAAACAATCGCGTTTCAGCAAAGGTACCGCTACAACCAGTTATGCCCTGGGACTGCCTCTGGGAGAAAAGTGCTAGAAGGGATTAATTTTGTAGAGGTGAGGGACCAGCAACAGGATTTGGGCAAAAGCACAGAGAAGAGGCGATTAAATAGGAGATGGTAGGAGATCCAGCTAAACAGGTGGGAGGACCTAGGGATACAGGAAAGGAAGATGTACTCTACCCTGCAAACACTGGGGAATTCCTCGGGGTTGAAGGCCAGGGAAAGCGAGGATCAGAGGTGTGTTTAAGAGAGCCGGTGTGAGCAGGCAACAGCACAGAATGAGGGAGGACGCCCGCTGGCGGCAACGCCACGGACCCCCCGCCCCCCGCCGGGCTCACATCACTCCCTCCCACCCTCCGGCACCTGCCGCGTGCTCCCCGCTCCCTTTTAGGGGTTCTCCACTTCAAGCACGTACCCTTCACCCTGTCTTACAGTCCTTCAGTGCACGGCCTACTCCCTTTATTTGTATTTTCCCCATAGTGTCTGAAGTCCCCCACGAATGGAAAGGTGTTCAGAGCATAATTCTCAGTAAGGAAAGAAAAAAATGTTAAGCTGGAACTCCAAAATACTTACATTCTTCAGTTAGATCTTATTTAAAACCGACAAGATTGGTGTGAAACATTCTCCCTTAAGGCATAAAAACGTAAAAATCCCACCAAGAATGGAACTATAGCCACCCAGGATGAAAGATTTTCTAAGATTCTTGTCCTCCTGAACGGAGCATGGAAACATAATTGATACTTTTCTTTATGATTCAGAGTGATTTAAAAAATCCAGTAAATGTTTAGAAAAGTATCTGCTGAAATGAATTAAAGGGCCAGCTTGACTGGGACGCGATGCTGGAACCCAGTGGACCCACGGGGCTTCCTGGTGGGGCAGGGCCCCTGGCCAAGACTCTGTGGCTCCAGGCTAAGCTGAAGACTTCGAGTCCACCCCTGACCATCACTCACTCTCAACAACCACTTCTCCATCAGGCAACAGGTCTGCTCCACAGAGATGCCTGCCCCACCCCCAGCATTCAGATGACGTGAGAACCAGACACTGGATGATCAGACACACCTGAAATGGCTGAAAACCGTGTCAACAATAAGATCACATCAGGTCTGAGTGGGTCCTGAGTGCAACTTCACGTACTTTGACCACACCCACTGTGCTTCACACTCTGGTAACTTCGGGGTGTCCCCTCCAAGGGGTGCTAGGTAGCAGTGGACAAGAGACGACCACAGGTGGATACTTCTCCAGCAAGGGACATGCTCAAGAGGGCAGGGGCACAGACATACAGGACTGGCCGCGTACTGCTTTCTATGGAAGCTAGGTGCTGAGTACCTAGGGATTCACTGTAATATTCGCTTTACATCTGTATATTTCAAATTCTCCCATAATACTGCCCTACATGATGAACTTAACTGGGGCTCTGCTTCAATGTATAAACTTAGCTCAACAAGGACTCAGGTCTCAGGCGTACAAGGCATTGCAATAGCGCCGTGGGAACACAAAGACCTGAAGAATACGGGCTCACTCGCGACAAGGCAGCAATCCAGTTTGGGGGCAGGATGGGATGCAAATAACAAAAACGTCAAGGAAAAGGACAGCTATCAGAATGACAGTTTCAAAGCAGAGGAGATTCTGAGGAGGAAGGGGTCATCCTGGGACCAGGCCTAGAACACCTCCATGAGGGTGATTTCACTTGTGAGACAGGGCTTGAAGACGGAATGGCTTTTCCCACAGCTGAGGGACACCTCGAACATGAAGAGTGGCGTGACAAAGGCAGGCTACCCTTTGTGTCTGGCAGTGTTCCCTCCTCACTTCCTGCCCAGGAAAAGCTACTCAACCTTCCAGGAGGTCTTGGGAGAGAGAGGATGATCTAGACTGACCAGTGCTGGGCAGAGGCAATGGAAGTTAGGGTGTGCAGAGGAGGCCTTGTATGTAAATTTATGGTGGATTTTCACAGGCGATAAAGAACTATCAGAGGTACTGAATGAAGCGGCCATAAGAATTAGGCTAACAGAAGATTACCCCTAAAGAGGGCAGACAGAAAACTTGGAGAGGTCAACTAAGCAGCTGCTTCAATGGTTCAGCGGAGAGCCAATAACATAAGAGCCTGCACTTGGATGGTAAGAGGAAAAGGAAAGAGAAATGAAAATTTAGAGATACGAAGGAGACTCCTGAACACCTGGAAACTGGGGGGAGAGCGAAAGACGGTGCCCAGGAAGAAGGGACGACAGGGCGAGGGTGACGGTGGCCTCAGCAGAAAGAGTGTGCACACGCACCTGTGCGTGTGCACGATCATGGGGGGGGAGGGGTGCAAGGGAGGGGGTACCAGCCTTCTATATTTGGCCACGGCCTTCGGTGAATTTAGCAACCTTAGTAAGGGTACCAAAAATACCTACAAAGTGCACTGAAATCTTCAGTGTGTCATCTGTCCTTCACACGTAACAGCTCCCATTTCCAAATGGTACTGCTTGTACTTTAATGCTCTTTTACATATCCCCCATGCAGGCGGTTGCCTCCGATCTCAGGAGCTCAAAACACTGCAGATCATAAGTTCATTAATCCTTATGACACATCTGGTAACTATTAATAAAAATGACTGCAAAGTATTTTGCAGCTATAAATATTAAGAAGTCCCACGAGGCTCACGAATATAAGTATAATTATCTACATTTCACACTACAGAAACCAAGGCGCAGAGGCATTCACCTAGCGGTTAAATGCAGACAGACTGCCCAGGGGGGTCAGTGACAGGGATGGAAAGGGACCGTGGCCTGGAGGCCAGCTGAACCTGCCATCGTGCTGTCCTGAGGGTGGCTCAAACCTAGTAGATGGGCAGGTGACAGGCAGAGGGTTGCTCCGAAGCATTTCGGGGAAAAGGTGATGGTCACTTCTCATACCATACCTTGTCATTTCCTAAACTCTGGTTTTCACATGCCACCTGAATGAAGACAGAGCAGACTGGCTCAGAATTTCATAACTAGGCATAAAAGCTAATTTGGAGACCTCCTTGCCCCAGAATAAAGCCTTAAGTCCTTGGCGTGACTTGAAAGAACCTCACCCCTCACGAGGCTGCACTTCCCTCGCTCGGCATGCTAACCCACTCTGTGCTGGACACGCCATCCTCGCATTGTCCCTTCCCCTAGGGTATCACATTCCACCTGATGAAGACCTAGTCATCTTTAAGTCTCAGCTCAAGCAACATCTACTCTTCCTCAAACTGCAGGTAAAATGCCACCTTCACTGTGTCACCCCCGATACACACATTCAGCACCTACAACATCGTCCTATTTATCTGTCGATGTGTCTCGACGGGAGCCCCTCTCAACTGCAAGCTCTCTGCAGGGTAGGGGTTATGTCTCATTCATCTCATCCATAAACAGGAACTTAATGTTTGTTGAATGAATAAACAGTTAAATAAGTGAATGAATGAATTACTTAAGTGACATGAAGGCTGAATTGTACAGTTAGATAGGATTTGGAAAAATTCTATCAAATTCCAAAATTTGGGCATAGGGGTAGGTAGAGGGCAGAAGAGATATCAGCTGAAGCAAAAAATCATCACTTTGCTCAAAAGAAAATTAAATTTTCTGATGTAGTTTTTTGTTTGAAAATGAACCTTTCCTAAAAATCACCTCTTACCCTGAATTTGATAAATTCTTACATGTCATTTTCTAATGGTTCCTAAGTGAATATGATCCTCTAAGTCTTTTTTTTTTTTTTTTTACAACTCTAACCAATCACTTTAATCCAAGCATAGGAAAATACAACAAGAGATGTAAGATTTATTTTTGCCATAAATACTCAATAGCTAACCTTTGATATTCGTGCTGCTAAAGTGAGAAAAATATAAGGAACACCACTGAGCTGGGGCAGTGCACATAAACAAGATACTTCCTCATCTCTGAATATGTTCTGGTAAAGTAATAAACATCAGATAAAATCAGACGCGTACAATTACTAAAGATCAAGAATCAGCAACAGCCTAACCAATATAAACAAGTGTTTAAAGGTTATGTTAATCAGAGGCAGGGTGGTGAGGCTGCCAGTGCCCCCCCACGCGGGTGCAGGGACAGGCGCTCCAGCCACCGCGGAGGGGGTGCCCTCGGACCCAACCCGGCACCAGCCTGGGCTCACGAGCAGCCTTAGGAGCTGCACTCTGGCTTTCCAGAGGGATCCAGGTAAGACTGTGCTGGCCACGATGACACCAGCACTTTTATCCACCTGGCAGTTATAGTTCTTAGTTTAAATGAGTAACTTGGCATTCTAATGGATCCCTCAGTACTTTGTGTAGACCTGATCACCGCTGGGTGATCACATCTGGAAGGTGGTGATCCAGACCACAGGAATTCTCTAAGCAATGCCACCCAGGGAGGATGGCGGGTAGCCACCAGATGGTCCTCACCAGAGACACTGTTACCCTACCTGGCACATGCTCCTTCCAATCAGTGACATTAAAGTGTCACTGTGTCAAGCATGGGATGGTGAGTTCACTTTTCTGACCAATATTACAATCCCTCATGAGGTATGCACATACATTTGAATAGATTCTTCCAGTTTTATTCTATTCCAATCCATCTTCCAAACTGCAGTCAGAGGGGCTTTCTGAGACACAAATTTGACCACGTCACTCTCCTGCTTTGTCAATGATCCCTCATTGCCCAGAGATAATTTTTTTAGAAAGAAATGAACAAAAAAAACAAAGATGGATAGATCCTACCCAGTGTATTTCCACGGCATGACTAGTTCCTCCTTCAAATACTTTATAGAGTCATTCATTCTACAAATATAATCGCTTGCTATTTTTAATCAAACCCAGTGAAATCTCTTCAGATCACAATTGTGCATTGTTTTGTTTCTTGAATATGTCTCAGTTCTGCTACTCCCTAGGCTCTGACCTTAGTTAACCCACCTGAGTCTCATCTTCCTCTCTGTCCAACTCAGTGTCTAGTATCACCCTTTAACTCTGCGTGTCCAACATGGCAGCCACCAGCCACATGGCTTCTGAGCACTTGAAATGTGGCTGGTGTGACTGAGGAAGTGGATTTACTTAATTTTAACTAATAATATGTAAACTTAAAGCACCTTTAAGTATGTTTGGAATGGCTTGGGCATGCGGATCTATTTTTTCAACTTCATGAACTCTAAATGCAGATCAAGATTTCCGAGGAAAATTTAGTATCTAAATTGAGATGTGCTAGAAATGTAAAATACACACCTGATTTCAAGGACTGCACAGAAAAAAAGATGGAACTGTCTCAGTAAGTTTTTTTATACTGATTACAGGTTGAAATGACGATATTATGAATATACTGGGTTATGTGAATTATTTTATTAAAATCAGTTTGACCTGTTTCTTTTTACTTTTTTTTTTTTATTGGAGTATAATTGCTTTACAGTGTCGTGTTAGTTTCTGCCGTACAACAAAGTGAATCAGCTATACGTATACATACATCCCCTCCCTCGTGGACCTCCCTCCCACCCTCGCTATCCCACCCCTCTAGGTGGTCACAGAGCACCGAGCTGAGCGCCCTGTGCTCTACAGCAGGTTCCCACTAGCTAGCTATTTTGCGCATGGTAGTGTATGTATGTCAATCCTAAATTACTTTATCACAATTAATTTGGCCTGTTTCTTTTTACTTTAAATGTGGCTACTAGAGAATTCTAAATGACACATGTGGCTCATTTATTTTCATCAGACAGCAGTGGTGCTGAGCTGATGCATATAAAATCCCTGGCACACCAAGCACTCAGTACTCTTTTAAAGTACCAAGGTAATCTAGTCATTGGGATTTCGGGTGTTGTCTTCTAAGGTATTTCTAGGTAGACTTACTATATGCACAGTTTTAAACAATCAACAATTCTACCTGATGTAAGTAAAACATGGGCCAGGTGCCTACTATATTCTAAAGGTTGTGCCAGGAGATAGGGATACAATGTGTGCAACACCAGACGTAGACAGGGCCCTTCTTACTCCTCAGAAATGGGCACTCAAGGTCCACCGTCTGATATTCCTATTTAATTCAATTACGTGAAACAACTAAACGGCCCACTTCTTCTATCAAGAAGTAAATTGTTTTATCCGTTGATAAAAGTGAATAAGCCCATCCAAACAGACTTTTTATTTCACTCTATCATATATGTGTTACTTCAACTTACTTGAGGCCCTAGATACAGAAAATTTTAAATACTAATATTTCTGAAGTTGTCACGAAAGAGACTGTTCCTTATTTTTTAGGGTTTAGCTAGTTTACTTTTTAAACTTCTGCATGATAATTATTAAAATTTATTTAAGTATTTATGTGAAAAAGATTTCTATTTTTTAAAAAGAGGATGTACTATTCACTCCATCCGCTTAGTTTCTCAAGCATGCATGAAGGATGAAGGATGTTTACCTGAAACGTAGAATGGCCATCAATCTAAAAACTTAAAAACAGGGTCCAAATCTAGACCGTCCCCACCTCGGTGTGCCCTGTAAGCTAAGAATGGTTTTTACATTTTGAAGTTGTTGAAATAAATGAATACCTTGTGACATGTAAAAATTATATGAAATTCAAATTTCAGGGTTATAAATAAAGTTTTATTGGAACAAAACCAGACCCAATGTTTGGACCAGAACTACAGCTAGTTCTGACAGACACTGTTTGGCCTGCAAAGCCTAAAATGATACTATCTGGCTCTTTACCAAAAAAGGTTGCAACCTCAGGTCTCCAGAATCATACAGAAGTATACAAGGCCCATTTGTGAAGAACGACTGGCAGACTGAGGTCTCTCCCATCAACTCGTATCCTGCCTCAGAAACTACCTTCTTTTCATTATTTTTCAGATCAACTACTAACCCTGATGCTGAAGACAACCTGTCAACTTAGTGTCTCTAAGTATGTCAATATCCATACATTTCTGGGGCAAAGATAGATGGTAAGATGTTATGATTTTGGAAAAGAAAACAGAGAGAAGAGTCTCATTTTGTAAAGTAGTAAGAATGCCTAGGGTTTCCCTGGTGGCCCAATGGTTAAGAATCCGCCTGCCAATACAGGGGACACGGGTTCGAGCCCTGGTCCAGGAAGACCCCACATGCCGCGGAGCAACTAAGCCCGGCGGCTACAACTACTGAGCCTGCGCTCTACAGCCCACGTGCCACAACTATTGAAGCCGCGCACCACAACTACCAAAGCCTGTGCACCTAGAGCCCGTGCTCCGCAACAAGAGAAGCCAGTGCAGTGAGAAGCTCCAGCACTGCAACAAAGAGCAGCCCCTACTCACCACAACTAGAGAAAGCCCGCGCACAGCCCAAAATAAAAATAAATAAATTTAAAAAAAAAAAAAAAAGAAGAATGCCTAAGAACACATCCCCAAACCAACTGAACAGAAATCACCTGCCTTGAATTCTTGGGTTTTTTTGACCACGCTGCATGGCATGCGGGATCT
Source organism: Delphinus delphis (assembly GCF_949987515.2). Lineage (NCBI taxonomy): Eukaryota > Metazoa > Chordata > Mammalia > Artiodactyla > Delphinidae > Delphinus > Delphinus delphis. The sequence continues at coordinate 105,454,330 of NC_082688.1, forward strand.
TAGTTCCTCGACCAAGGATCAAACCCTTGCTCCCTGCATTGGGAGCGTGGAGTCTGAATCACTGGACCACCAGGGAAGTCCTACTTTGAATTTTTTTTAAAAGTCTGTACTCCAGAAGGGCTGTGCAAACTTCCCTTTGTTAACTCAAGAAAAAGCAATATAGCATACCATATCCAAATATAAACTACAGGGGGAAATAACCTTTAAAAATAACCTGAATAATTAAGGAAAACTCAAGGCTAGAAAACAAAGTATAGATACCTTTTCTTATTTTAGTTAGTTAAGATGATGAACCCTTAAGACACCAGGATAGGCATTTATATGGCTTGTTTCATCAGAGGAGCCCAAGTATGAAGAGCCTAAAACAGCATCTTCATGCACAAGGGAAGAACCAGTAGCTGTGTTTGTTTCCCCCCATTTTATACATGGAGGAATTGCTGACATGAAACCCGGAAGAACTAGCCAAGCATCTTTTCAACTAGGCCAGAGATGCGCAGGGCGCTGCTTTCCCTACTCAAGGCCCTGTCCATCTTCCACACTGGAAGCTGTGTTGAAACCGGAGACACACATCCCTGAAGTCGACAAGGCAGCCATAAGCAAAGCGCAGGACACTTAAGAGGGGCAGACGGTAAAATAAAGATAGGCCGGAAATGCGGCTGTGTTTTTGATGGTGGAAATTGAATGTGAGCGTTAACTCTTTAATTCCCCAAATGAACCAAAGATGCCATTTGGAGCACCTAAGTTTGAAGTACATAAACAGCTTCATCTGAACACAATCTTCTAGATATATGAAAAAAGCTATTATGCCACATTAATTCAATCTAACTAATTGGAGAGCAGGAAGTGCTTTCAATTATTGTATGTGCTGTCTGAGAAACACACTTGAATATGAGTACAGATTTCATTAATTGCAGTTCATTATTTTCCAGATTAGTTACTAAACTTGCATCAGAAGGTCAAAGACAGCAATTTTGTCAGCTGCCACCTCTCTCAGTGCTGTATCTTTTGCATTTCTGGAACTCAGACAGAAACTGATTACAAACAAAAACAGATCTCCATAAAAATGACAAACATAAGTCTTTACGAATATGTTCGAGCCAAATGATTCTGTAAAATATAAGAACCTTTGTTTTTAATGACTTTCTTAAAATCTTTATTTTCTTTCTTTAAATTTTTGTATTCCTCAGAATAAACTGTTAACTTCTATCTTACAAGAAAAGATCCATGAGCCTTTTCAGATGCTGAAGTATGCACCCCCCCAAATAACAGAATCTTGATCTGAGAACCTGCTGACTCCAAAGAACAAGTTAATAAACATTTATCTTTTCATTAGATTTTCACTGTGGTTGTGTGTTTGTATCTTTGCATGAGGGAGGGAATTGAATGTTCTTGTTTGAAAATGTCAAGGACACTCTGATTAAAAGTACTTTTTTGATAATAATCATTCCTTCATTACACAACTTCTGCCTCTCTTCCACCTAATCTAGCAAAGAAAAGAGGGAAGAATGACTGGTAGAAACAGGATCTATTCCATTCCCCGGTTCTTAGTGGGAATACTTTTATATTTTCAAAATCTTACTTTTACAAAATAGAAGTGACAGAAAGCCCTGGGGGTTTTTTTAGAGAGTACCCTGCTATCTACAAATCACTGTACTCATTTACGGTTGTTACCATTCTCTTCGTTAACTTCATTTCTGTTGTTCTGTGCCTTTCCTACTGCTGCTTGCCTGGAACCATCCTTACACAATTCTTCCCTGCCTTTGGTGTTGATATCCCCTGAATGCTTATACAGTCAGCTCTCTTAGTCATTGTTTGGTCAAGCTATAAATAACTTCTTTAATCCTTCTTCATAAATCATTTCTGATGTTATTCTCTGAAATAATTCCAGTTGGTCAATGAATGTCTAGTAGTAACATACCCAGAACTAAGTGCAATGATCTAAGTGTTGTCGATGCCGGAGAGAACCCAGGTGTGGTGTTTAGGTGGGCTGCTGTGAGTGTCTTTGTTACTGTGACTCTTCCAGAGGAGTTTAAGTCTCCAAATTAACTTGGGACAGAAACAGAAAAAGGAAGAAGTTTTGAGATCTTTCATCACAGTCAGGTAGGAAATGGAGAGGGCAATGGCTTTGAAAATGATGAAAAGAGAAAGTTGGGTGGGGACAGAAATGAGAGTGTGCCTGTCTTATTCTATAGTCTGCTGGGTTACCACGTACTGTCTCTGCTGATCCATTTGGGGGTTTCTGTTTAGTTTGTTGTGCCGTCTCACATTAGAAATCTTAAACAAGGGGCTTCCCTGGTGGCACAGTGGTTAAGAATCCGCCTGCCAATGCAGGGGATACGGGTTCGAGCCCTGGTCCGGAAGGATCCCACATGCCGCGGAGCAACAAAGCCCGTGCGCTACGACTACTGAGCCTGTGCTCTAGAGCCCGCAAGCCACAACTACTGAGGCCCGTGCACCTAGACCCCGTGCTCGGCAACAAGAGAGGCCACTGCAGTGAGAAGCCCGCGCACTGCAACTAGGAGCAGCCCCTGCTCACGGCAACTAGAGAAAGCCCGCATGCAGCAACAAAGACCCGACGCCGCCAAAAATAAATAAATTAAATAAATAAATTTAAATAAATAACTTTTAAAAAAAAGAAATCTTAAGCAGGGTTACTATCTATTTTTTGTCTCTAAGTTTTATGCAATGTTAATACCAATATTTATCCCTTCCTGTACTGTAGAATTGATCCAGATTCCTTTTAGGCATGTGCACTGATTTCTATTTTTCTGGGTTCTATCTTTGATGTCATTCTAAAACCTATATAAGTTTTTTAGTCCGGTATTGATTATTTAATGACTATTTATACGGGCCATTGAAATTAGTGTACTAACAAGGCAGTAGTAGCCAATTTAAACCAGAATCAAGACAGAGAGCAAGCTTCGGGGTATTTGTGTATTTCTTTACGCTACACTACATACCTCACACAGAGCTATGGCTAAGCCAGGCAGTGGGCAGGGTGGTCTAGGAACGTTCATCAGCATGAATTTTGTCCTAGGCTTTCTGGCCTGGTGATACAGAGGAAGGCATGGTGTCCCTCTATTTCTGTAATGCATCTAACAAAGTCTCCCATAATCTCTTTGCTAGGGAGAGGGGGAGACGTGGGTTGGAGATGGAAGTTACTGAATATGCAGAGCTGAAGTGTGTCGCTCTGTAACTTGGGCAGAGATCTCTAGTCACATATGACAGAGTTCTCTCTCACGCCCTAATGTTCCATATTTTGTTTGTGACTCAAATGCAGACTATGCCCTTCAAAGTTTGCAGATGATAGTTAGGACAGAAGTATTTTTTAAATAATTATACAAAAAATATCTTGCTATCCTAGGAATGTTGAAACAAAATCAAGATGAAAAATTTTCTAAATGAATCTGAAGATCCTTATTTAAGTATTTTTATACTTCAACTAAACAACATAATAATAAAAAGAGAAGTGCATTGACAAGAGTGTAAGCAAATAAACAAGCAAACAAAAAAGGGGAACGTTAATTGACCAGAGCACAATGAACTAAAAATACTTGCCTTTAAAAAAAGTGCAATCATATGCCACTTTGGTAGAAGTACATTATTCAAAAGAGGACAGTGACAGTTGCACTATTTTCAAGCATAGGGGTTACAGTATCACTTCTGGGCTCCCCACTTTAAGCAAAACCCTGGCAAGACAACGGAAGAATGATGAGGCATTTATTGTAAGAGATATAGTTGACTAGTCTTCAGCTATTAGGTCTGGAGAAAGCCTAAAGGAGCACAGAACCTTTAACTCCTGGGCAATAGCAGAAAAAAGCAGAGGCAAAGACTAGGTAGAAATAAAACAACCTTCTTCCTGGAGGACTTGGAGGTTCCACACGGAGGGAAAAAAGTAAGAACCTCAACTTTCAGGTATCAAATCTGATTTCCAAGTGAATAGGATGCCATTAGAGTGAAGATTACTATAAAAAAATTGGGAAACACTAAAAAAATCTAGCCAATATAGCATTGCTCTTGTTGCTGTTATTTTGAAATTCCATTAACGCTCAAGTGCCCTAATTTCAAGGATGGAACATCGTTTGGGTGACGGCAACTTAAAGCATACTTAAAGTGGTCCTAGTAAGGGAAACCTCTATATTGATACTGTCATTTTAAATTATAATTTACTTCTCTTAAAACTTTAGCAGAGATAGTAAAAATGAGAACACAAGCATCTTTGATCAAATAAGTCCGAAATTATAAGCTCAAGCTTTCCCCTCCTTTAAGAGTAGTTCTTTAGTGGAACCTGCATTAATCTAGGAAAGAAACTTCATAAATATGTCTCGATATCTCAAATTCCCACTCAGATGTGATTCTCTCACCTCCGAACTATAACCACAGTCCTTTACACCACTGGATGACACCTGGTACATGCAAACTATCTAACATTACAAGCTGTACAAATGTCAATGGTCAACCAACATATATTTTCCATTGACTATGCCCCTGCCCTGAAGAATTACATTCTAGAGTGGAGATAACCGATAAGCATATAAACATAACAATGACTCCCAATGAAAAGATTAAATATGGGAGTACACTGTAATATGTATGGTAGATGCTATTGTTTTAGTTTGGTTGGTTCAGGCCACTCTAAACTCAAACGTATTTACTTAGAGTGGTCTTTCTTGACCATGCTATTAGCAGACAAGTCTACTAGAGACCTAGTAGCCACGCAAAGACTTTGGGAGAGAGCAGTCCAAGTAGAAGGAAAAGCAAGTGCAAAAACTCTTGAGACCAAAAGGAGCTTCATGGTTCATGCGACAAACAATAACAACGAAAAGGCCAATATGGCTTAGCATGGTGAACAAAGAATAAAATGAAGGGAATAGGGACTTCCCTGGTGGTGCAGTGGTTAAGAATCCACCTGCCAATGCACGGGACACGGGTTCGAGCCCTGGTCCGGGAAGATCCCACATGTCGCGGAGCAACTAAGCCCATTCGCCACAACTACTGAGCCTGTGCTCTACAGCCCATGAACCACAACTACTGAAGCCCACGTGCCACAACTACTGAAGTCCACGCACCTAGAGCCCGTGCTCCGCAACGAGAAGCCACCACAATGAGAAGCCCGCGCACTGCAACTAGAGAAAGCCTGCGCGCAGCAACTAGAGAAAGCCTGCGCGCAGCAACGAAGACCCAACACAGCCAAAAATAAATAAATAATTAAATAAATAAAAAATAAAGGGAATAAAAGATTAAAAGTCAGGAGGCTAGATCACATAGGCCACTGTAAACCACAGTAAGGAATAGATTTTATTCAAAGAGAAGCAGTGGAAGGTTTCAAGCCATGAACTAATGTAAGGCCTTGGGAGCTCACCCTGGCTTCTCTGTGAATGACAGGACTGTGTGAGGCAAAAAGCGTCAGTTAGACCAATTGATAGGCTGCTGCATAGTCAAGGCAAGAGACGATGGCATGGATGAGTGATGAGAAATGGAGATGGCGAGAAGTCACCGGACTGAAAGTGGTACCCACAAAATTTTACTGATGGACTATTTATGAGGTGAAGCAACTAGGTGGACATTTGTGCTATACACGCTGAGATGGGCATGTATTTTGTAAGTATTTTCTGTGCTGGGAGTAGACAGACTTGGGAGCTGAAACCAGGAGTAATGCTTTGAACTTGTAAAATGTGAATGTCTAATGGATTTGTAAGTGGAAAAGCTGAACAGGTGGTTAGCTCCATGAGGCCAGCGCTCAGGGGCAAAGCCTGGGCTGGAGATAGAAATGTGAGCATTGTCAATGCATAAAGAGTTAAAAGCCACAGAGCTGGATGCGATTACCTGGGAGGGAGCTCTGGAACACCTGAATATCAGCGGCTTGTTGGAATAAAGGGTCCCAGAAAAGGCAACTGAGAAAGACTGAGCAGCCAACAGAAGGGAAGCCAGGCAAACTCAGCGCTAAGCGCTAAAGCCCAGAGACACAAATGTTTCCTGCACGATTGTCGAGTCCACGATGAGGACTGAGAAGTGCAGGCAAGATAGAGCTCTGGTGACCTTGAGAAACGGTCCTTCAAGGGAGTGGGGATTTCACCAACCAAATGGAACAGTTTAGCTCCACCATTGAGCATCTTTGTTAAGGCCACTTTTGTATTGACATTCTCATTTATTTATGAACTATGCAGCATCTGGGGGCTCTTTTTGTAACATCTTTGCTCATATATGCTCAAAAAAAGTAAACTGAATGAACAAATATTCTTAAGATATCTTCAAAATATTTCAAGATTACCTCTCTTAAACTGGACATTACAAATTGCGATTATCCACCAATCACTAGATTTCTTTCTAAACCACTGCTGTTCCTCTCATATCCAAAGGGACCAATCACTCACTGGCAAAACAGTAAAAGTAACTTCTTACGGTAGCAGGTGATTTGACTTGCTACATCAAAAGCTTAAAGTCGCTGATAATTATAACAATGGTAGTCTGATTCAATGACTTCTAATACTGTTCCAATTTCCTTTAACTTACGTTAACTCTGTCTTCACCAAACAGCAATTGAAAAACAGTGGATATCAAACTTTAATGTGAATAAGAATCACCTTAGGTGCTTATAAATGCAGATTATTAGATGTCCCAAGGTGAGGTATGAGTTACATTTTTTTAAGGTCCGGCTGTATTTTTTTAAAGTTACCTTTTTAAAAAGCTACCATGGAAATTCTGGCACAAACAGTAAATGAATCATACTTTGTGAAACAATGATGTAGCAGTTTAGAACAGAATAACGTATGCTATGACGAACCCGTGGCAAAATCTGTTTTGCCTACCCTCACCCCCACCAAATATTAGGCTTGCTATTTCTTTTAAGCTCTCGCCATCTCAGATTCATTTTGGTAACTGTCAAGCACCCGTTAGTGCCCGGTTAAATTTAAACATTTCCAAAAATCTCGATGTTTAATTTTTTTCATACAGTATGTGTGCATCTATGCTGATATATATGCTCATATAATCCTAGAATGAAAAAATTATGTATTTGCATAGCAACCTTACAAAACTAATACCATCCCCCTTGAAAATGCACTTGTAAACTTAGAAAAGTCTTTTAAATAGTTAAGGTCTCAGGCAAGGAGACTCACCTACATTTCTGCAACTTGAATGTTTAAGTGAATGTGGAGAAGCTGATGTCAAAAGAACTATTTCAACAACTGAACATGCACTGTATGTGTTTTTGAATGAGTATAAATAAATCCCCATTTATCATTTTCTGCTGAATTCACACCTATATGAGGCTAAAAATTGCATTTCCAACAGCCTTCCCAGGCACCATCACACAAGAGCAGCTTCCTGATTATTTGGAAAACCCTTTAACATCTTCTCTAAAACGTCCTCTAAGGCCCGGTAGAGAGTTTTAATAAAAAGGGGAAATAAGACACGTTATCACTTTTAATATTTCAGTGAAAGAACAGGTAAACCAGAGTAGAGGAAAAAAGAGGTTGAGCAGCAAGGACAGGGATGATGTAAAATTGTGTGAAATAAGAAACGAAATCAAGAATTAAAAATAGAATTACATTTTCTGTTTGGCAATACACAAACAACACTAAGTGCACTTCATAAATTTCACTATTGTTGCTCTAAGTGATATGACCATAAATCACGTTAGTAGTGTACTTGGCATTTTTTAAAAGCAGAAAGGATTGAGAGCGTCACTGCGTTTAAACAGCTCTGTTATCTCCGACGAGAGTGGAAGAGAAATTATCAGAGCTTTTACCAGGTCTGAAAGCCCAGCTCTGACGCCCCCAGTGCTGGTACCCTCTCCTTCCAGCTTCAGCGCAGCGCAGAGCATCACTGCGCCAGCAACCTATTAGGAGCACGGGCACTGTTGCCTTCGTGACGCTTTTACCTGATGTGTGAGGGGAGATGGCTGTTTGCCCCTTTTCTCGTCGCGGACGGGGAAGAGAGACTTCAGCAGCTTCGGCATCTGCGGCACGAAGGATCTTACTGGACTCAAGTAGGAGGCTGCTAGGTTACTCAGTCCTGCCAAAAATATTGAAAGGAAAAGAGATAAGGCAAAAACAATTACAGAGACATCTTCCTTACTGTAAATTGGCCACATATCCTTTGTAAGCAAATCTAACAATATAAATCAAAAAACGTATCCTTAAAAAAATTAATATTAAAAGACATGCTCTTATTATAGTTACCCTCAAACACAATGGTGTTTCCTTTTCCAATTAAATAGCAGCAATTGGGGTACTTCTAAAATGCTCTAATATCCATCGTGCCTATTAAATGTGAAGGGTAATCCAACCCCAGGCCTTGTCACTAACTGGTCAAGTACTATTGGGTTGGCCAAAAAGTGCTTTCGGTTTTTAAGTAAAAATAAAAGACACATTTTTCATTTTCACCAAGAACTTGATCAAACAATGTATTCACCCTTTTGTTCCCCTACCTTCTGCCATTTTTCAGGCAACTTCATAATTCCGTCTTCCCAAAACTTTTTTTTTGTATTTATTTTTGGCTGTGTTGGGTCTTCGTTGCTACGCGTGGGCTTTTCTCTATTTGCAGAGAGCAGAGGCTACTCTTCGTTGCGGTGCGCAGGCTTCTCACTGCGGTGGCTTCTCTTGTTGCAGAGCACGGGATCTAGGCGCACAGGCTTCAGCAATTGTGGCTCGCAGGCTCTAGAGCGCAGGCTCAGTAGTTGTAGCACACGGGCTTAGTTGCTCCGTGGCATGTGGGATCTTCCTGGACCAGGGCTCGAACCTGTGTCTCCTGCATTGGCAGGCAGATTCTTAACCACTGCACCACCAGGGAAGCCCCCAAAACTTTTTATCTTTTTAAGCAAAGAACTGTTCAAGATGCCTTTTACATTCTTCCAGGGAACTGAAATTTTTTCCATTAAGAGAATTTTGTAAAGACCAAAATAAATGGAAATCCAAAGGTGCAATGTCTGGTAAATATAGCAGATGAATCAGAACTTCCCAGCCAAGCTGTAACAGTTTTTGCCCGGTCATCAAAGAAACATGCAGTCTTGCATTATCCTGAAGGAAGATTATGCATTTTCTGTTGATTAATTCTGATGCTTTTCATCGAGTGCTGCTTTCAGTTGGTCTAACTGGGAGCAGTATTTGTTAGAATTAATCGTTTGGTTTTCTGGAAGGAGCTCATAATAGAGGACTCCCTTCCAATCCCACCATATACACAACATCACCTTCTCTGGATGAAAACCAGCCTTTGGTGTGTTTGGCGGTGGTTTATTTCACTTGCCCCACAATCTCTTCCGTGCCACATTATTGTAAAGTATCCACTTTTCTTCGTCTGTCACAATTTGTTTTAAAAACAGAACGTTTTCAGTACTTTTAAGTAGAGAATCGCATGTGGAAATACGGTCAAGAAGGGCTTTTTCCCCCCTGCTTAACTTACATAGAACCCAAACATCAAAGCAATTAACATAACCAAGCTGATGCGAATGACTTTCAACCTTGATTTGGATATTTTGAGTATGTCGGCTATCTCCCAGGTGGTATAACGTTGATTGTTCTCAATTAATGTCTCAATTTGATCGCTATCCACTTCAACTGGTCTACCCGACCGTGGAGCATCGTCCAGCGAGAAACCTCCAGCAAGAAACTTCACAGACCACTTTTGACGTGTTCGATCAGTCACAGCACCTTCTCCATACACTGCACAAATCTGTTTTTGCGTTTCAGTTGCGTTTTTACCTTTCTTGAAATAATAAAGCATAATATGCCAAAAATGTTGCTTTTTTTCTTCCATCTTCAATGTTAAAATGGCTACACAGAAATTCGCCAATTTGGATAAGCCTTTTTTTAAATGCACGCTGATATGGCAGCTGTCACAATACAATCTAACAAAACTGTTTCGAATGAAGTTAAAGACAACTAACTGCTACTAGAACCACGTTACAGAAAAAAAACCAAATGAACCTTTTGACCAACCCAATAACTTCTGCCCTAGAATAAAATGGGGCTTTTCATTTTTAAATCACATAGCCAATGACACACTCGTACAGCTCTCCATCCAGACTTTAACCTCTTTAAAGTCAGGGACCATATCTTATTCTACTTTAATTTTTCATGCTGTTTACTGAATGAAGATGATGAAACTGACCTTTCAGGAAGACAGTGGTGTTTGAGTTGTTTTCACAAGAGAGGGACAAGTGCCCTGAACCAACCCTGTTCTTACCTGCTCTTAATTACCAAAGGCTGGGGTCAGACGTGCAGATAACGCCTATGATATTAGGAGACTTATTAATGCTTTATTCCTTATTCTTAGTGAATAAGACTAAATTTTCAAGAAAAACGAATTCAAGTCATATGTGACTTGAAAACTGTACCCTAATTAACACTTTAAAAAGAAGAAGCCAGTCAACTTGAGGCATCTGTATATGAGGCTGCCTGAAGAGAAGCACATGACCATCCCCACCTCTACTCCACGCTGGACCAAGACGATGCAAGTTCATTGGCAATACAGATGGTGCACAGACCTGTACGGTTAAGGTTTTACCTTTTCCATAAAGGACTATTAACTCTAAGTAAACTAGGAAAAGTTACAGAAGGATATTCTGTAATCATGAGCTCAGTCATTAAAAAAAATACAGCAAAGAGAAAGCTATTTGCCAAGAGACAGGTCAAAAGCAAAAATAGGGATGAGAGAAACAAAAAAGAGGAGACAAGGGAATTCCCTGGCAGTCCATTGGTTAGGTCTCCATGCTTTCACTGCTAAGGGCCCCAGGGTTCAATCCCTGGTCAGGGAACAAGGATCCTGCAAGCCTCGCGGCATGGCCACCAAAAAAAAACAAAAGAAGAGACAAACAAACAAAAAGTTTAAGATGAATAAAGAGGTAGAAGATATAATCATCTAAATGCTAAGAAAAAAATTAGGAATAATCTAAAGTTTTACATGCAGTTAAACTAACATTCTAGAGTGAGGATGACCTCTAATTAAATATCTAGCCAATAATCAACTAAAGGCTGCATCTATCACAGAAAAAGAGATAATCAGACATGATGTGTCTCCTAAGGGAAGTACATAAAACTACCCATTCATTTACCCTACCTTCCGTCCCTCCCTCAAATTAGCCTGAATCTGACCAAGGCTGTGGATCTAATCACCAATTTACAGGAAATACATGGGACAGAGAGTCATGTTTAAATAACCTGGTGAGGATGTCACCAGTAAAAGTAAAAATGTACAGAGTCTATGTACAAAACCTGGTCTCTTCAACAGATACAAGGCAACAGGGAAAAAAGATGAAGAGCAGATAGACTAAACAGACTTAAGACACGTATCAACTAATCACAATGTGTGAACCTTACTTGGATTTTCATTCAAAATGACTAAGAGATATTCTTGATCCAACTGGGGAAATCTGAACACTGACTAGATGTTTAATGATATTTTGGAATTATTTTTCATTTTTCTTAGGAATGAAATGTTACTGTGGGTATTACTTTAGAAATACATGTACAAGTATTTACAGATGAGATAATATCTGAGATTTGCTTTAAAGTCATTCTGAGAGGGTGTGGGGACGTAGTGGGAGCACAGATAAGTAAGCCTGGTGATGCACTGATCGTTCTGAAATCAGCATGGGGCACCGGAGGGCACACCATGATTCTCTTTCTACTTTGTCTGATATTTTCCATAGTAAAAGGATTCTTCAAAGTGAGAGCAAAATAAAAACTTTAACATACAAAAGAAACAGTTTGTCACTAAAAAAAAAAGATGATTGCTAAAAGCGCTAATGATGGATACATAGTCACTAAAAAAGAAACTAAACTCAGAAGCATGGAATGAGCAGGAAGCAATGATGAGCAGAGCAAAGTGGTAAACATGCAAATCAAGTAAACACTGATTAGAATCTTTTTCTTTAATTTACAGAATTTTTAAACAAGGTAGTAGTCTATGACCAAGTAATTTCACCCTAGGTATTTACTCAACAGAAATGTTACAAAAAGACCTATACAAGAACAAGCTTTAGTCACAGTAGCCAAAAACTGCAAAAAACCCAAATGTCCATAAACAGGAGAACTGGTTAAAAACTGATAAATGCCACTGTGAGAGTGAAATATCTCTCAGCAATAAAAAAGAATAAATTACTGATACATGCAACAGTATGGATGACTTGAACAGATATGCTGAGCAAAAGAAGCCCAACACAAAAAGAGCACATACTATATGATTCCATTTAAATGAAACTGTAGAACGGGCAAAAGTAATCTGAAATCAGAACACTGATGCACTGTGGGGAGTAACTGGAGTCACATAAATCTTCTAGAGCTCGACTGGGGTGTAAGTTACATGAGTAAATAAACTTGTCAAAACTCATTAAATATGACCCATAGACTAGAAAAAAGCAGTCAGAAAAAGACTAGGGGATTGGTCATGATGCTGGAGTTAGCAGGTAAGAAGTTTAAAAGCAGTTTTTATACACAGGTCCAAGGATGTAAAAAAAGATATGGTCTTAACAAATATACAGGTATGAAAGAAATATCAGCAGAGAAATTAAAACTATTTAAAAAAAGCAGCAAATGGATATTCTAAAGCTAAAAAGAATAACTGTAATTTAAAAATTCTTGGATGTGCTTAATAAAAAACTAGAAATGGCAGTAGAAATTATCCAATCAGAAGAAACAAAAATAAGATAAAAAGATGAAAAATTATAATCAAAATAGAATAGAGCTTCTGTGACCCATAGGGCAATATTAAGCAATACAACATGTGTGCAATTAGATTCTCAGAAGGACAGAAAAGGGCAGGGGAAAAATGTAATTAACTAATAGTTGAACATTTCCCAAAACTGTTCGAAAAATCTCAATGTATAGACCCAAGAACATCGGTGAAACCCGAGCAAGATAAACACTAAGAAAACTATACCTAAGCACATCACTGCCCAACTTGCTAAGAAGAAAAATAAAGAGAAAAATTGGAAAGCAAACAACGTAAACAAAGATATACCACATGTCGTGGGAAAGTGACACAAATGATGGCTGAATTCTCATCAGAAAAGAAGTGTAAAAGATAATGCAGTGTCTTTGAAGAGCTAAAAGAAAACAAGCTATCAACTCAGAGTTCTCTACCTAGTGAAAATATCCTTTGAAGAAAAAAGTGAAATAAAGATATTCTCAAAAGGGGAGACCCATCTTCTCAAGGAAAACTGCACAATAATACAGGATATTCTTCAGGCTAAAGAGAAATAATATCAGATGAATATATGATCTTCAGGAAGGAGTAGTGACAGAAATAATAAATATGAAGGAAAATATAAAAGATTATCTATAGTTTCTTAATTTCCTTAAAAGACAAAGAGCTGTTTTAAAGAAAAAAAGAAAAAAAAAAAAACAACCACTGTAAAATGGGTTCACAACACCTATAAAAGCAAAAGATACAACAATAATACAAAATAAGAGGGGTGGGGGAACAGGTAAATGGAATTACACTGTTGCAAGATTCTTATATTTGTGCAGTGGGAAGTGGTAATTATCAATTCTAAGTAGACTGTGGTAAAATTAAAGATACCTACTAGACTCCTTTAACAAAGATGTTAATAAGTAAATACAGGTATACCAGAAAGCCAAAGAAAAAATAAAATACTGCAAAATATTTTTCAATTAACCCAAAAGAAAACAAAAAAGATTACAGAGGAAAAAATAAATAAATAGGCCAAACAGAAACCAACAGCAACATGGCAGAGAAAACAATAATAATATTAGATGTAAAAGAACTAAACATGCCAATTAAAAGGCAGAAATTGTCAGACTAGATAAACAAAAAACACTAAACCTAAATATGCTGTCTATAAGATAATCACTCTTAAAGATAAAAATACAGGCTAAAATTTTAAAGACTGAGGCAAAGATACACCATGCAAGCAATATGCAAAAGAAAGTTCGTGTGCCTATACTAATATCAAGCAAGACAGATTTCAAAGTAAGAGTATTACCAGAGAGCTAAAGGGACATTTCATAATAAGAAACATAACTATGTCAGCAAAAAATAACAATTCCAATGTGTTATACCCAGTAACAGAGTTTCTAAATGAATCATGCAAAAACTGTTATAATTAAAGGAAAAAATAGACAATTTCACAATCATTGTTTAGAGATTCAACACCTTCTCTCAATGACCGACAGAACAAATATGAGGGGGAAAAAAATCAGTAAAGATACAGCAGGTTTGAACAAGGTTATCAACCAACTTGACCTAATTGATATATACAGAACACTGTGCCCAAAACAGAATAGACCTTTTCAAATACACATAGAATGTTCACTAAGATAGAATATAGTCTCAAAACATTTAAAAAGATTGAAATTTTGAAGAGTCTGTTCTCTGCTCATAATGAAATTAAATAAGAAATCAATAATAATAATACACCCCCAAGATATAGGAAAATGAATTAATATGCTACCCAATAACCCAGGGGTCGAAGAATAAATCAGAGAAATTAGAATATCTGGAACAGAATGATAAAAAAACACATCGTGCCAAAATTTGTGAAATGCAGAAAGAAATAACAATCAATGAAACAGAAAATAAAACCAAATTTGGCTCTGTGGGAAGACTAAAGAAAACTGACAAACCAGTTTCAAAAGTATTTAAGAAAAACAGAAAGAAAACAAAAATTATCTATTTAGAATAAAAAGAATGAACATAACAACAGATCCTATAAACATTAAATGATCAATAAAGGAACACTGTAACATTTATGTAAATAAATTTAATAATTTTGGTGAAATAGAAATTTCCCTAAAAAACATAATTTATGAAAACTTACAAAGAAATATAAAAAGTTAACTTTATAATAAAGAAACTGAAGTCATGATCTAAAATCTTCCCACAGAGAAAATTCCAGGCCCAGAGAGTGTCACTGGTGAATCCTGTCAAACATTTAAGGAAGTAGTAATACCAAGTTCACATAAACTCAGGAAAAAAAGATGAGGAAATTTTTCTCAAGTCACTTTATGAAACCAATGTAATCATGATACCAAAACCTAACAAAGACAATGTTATGAAAAAGGTACATATATTCATCATAGAACATATGCACAAAAACTCTAAACAAAATATTAGCAAACAGAATCAAACAAATATAAAGGACAACACATCATGATCAAGTGGTATTTCTCACAGGAATGCAAGATAAATTCAACATTCAAAACAATGGGACTCAACACGTTATGATAAGGAAGGGGAAAATTCAGACAGGCATTAACTCGTAGGACAGTGGTTACCTGGTAGGAAATCCTGATTTAAACTACTTCTGAAAGATGCTCAAATTTCATGACAGTGATTGAAAAAGGAAAATATAACTTACCTGGATCAGGAGAATGGTTGTTTTGGGGACAACCAGGGGGAGATGGGGCAGCCGGAGTGGTTGCTCTAGAAACAGCAGTTTGCGATACATCCTGTTGACTTTCCCACCGGCCCTATTAAGGACAAAATCAGGAATTTTGATTCATATCAATTAACAAAAAAATCTAAAGATACTGAAGAGAAATCTGTTACACATTACTAAAGCTTTATTCTTGTTATAAGACATGATAAATCTTATTACCTAAGTACCCTTCCTCTTCTTTATAGAATTGTTCTCCCTAATAATACCACCTCACGTCTGGGTATCCCCTATGATTAGTGATGTTGAGCATCTTTTCATGCGCTTATTGGCCACTCATATATTTGTATATTGGAGAAATGTTTGTTCATGTTTTCTGCCCATTTTGTCCAAATGGCTAAACACTTGCCTAAGGCAGGACTGAAGCCAAATGCAGAATGAACTTCTAGGATAAAGATACAGTCTGAAGTTTTGTTTTTTTAAAAAAAGCATTTCTATTTTATTAAAAATTTTAGGTGTCAAAATTCAAGAGGTTGACAGTATAGTACAGGAATAGCAACTTCTCATGCTGTCGGTGGTTTTCCTGTACCTGCAGTCGCTCCACTGCACACTTGTGAACACTGGTGTTCACTCCCCGATGGGCTAGGGACGGGGCAAGGTGGTCACGTCTGCCAATGCAAAGACCTGTGCCAGCGACGGTGCACCTTCCTCCCTCACAGCAGCTGTTGAAGGTAGAGACTTACCTTCTTTGCGTCCCCTAGACTTGAGGACTTGGTCAATCTGTGAGATGATGCAATGTCATTGACAAAATCACATGAACTAAATAAACCTTGCTTTACTGCTTACTACAATTTACAGCCTCCTAATAATCTTTCTCCTATATCATGCTGCTTCTCACAAAACAGGGATTTAGTAAGACATTCCTCTTGAAATCCTCCCTTCCGCTCTGCTCCTTAGGCCCTCTCTGCTCTTGTGCCTCAACATACCCTCTTTCACTTCAGATTCTCGACGGAAGCCTAGGAACAATTCTAGTACAGTCAGGCATCTTCTCCTCCGCCACATACCATTCATGAAAGTAAAAACTCTAGAACAGCATATTACCAAGCCATTCATTTTTTTTAACAGATATTAAAGATGAGTTGCAGTTAAGCCTAAACCAAGTAGTCACAAGGTGCCAATAATGGTAGTCTCCGAATTAACAAGTCTGACTGTACTTTCAACTTGTCTTGTAAATTCCCATTAAAGAGATTTCACTGCATAATACAAAAACAATGCCCACCAGCTGATGGATTAGTTTACCTGTCTAGAGCTTGAGCCATAAAAATGGTGACAGCACCAAAACACTCTGAACATCAGTCCCATCCGGTAAAGAAATAAACCCCAACCCATACTACCAGTATAAAAACCAGTAATGAAGATGAGACATAACTCTTTTAAATGCTGTACGTTCTCTTTTGGTCTTCTGATAATCACTCTGACTTCTTTTTCACCAGAGTTTAAAAAATGGTATTTTATATTAGTTTAAGCCAGTACTCCACAGAAGAGTGACCCTGACGATCAACTTGAGTCTTCATTAGTAATCGCCTGCAAAGTAAGTTCTTTGCTGCTCCTGAAGGTGGATGGGGGAAGAAAGCCCTCTTAGGTTGCCAACATGTACTGGAAACCTATCTGCTTTTAGCAGCAACCTAAGTACTGATCATAAAATCGATAAGCCCTAAGTGATCTGGATCCTGTTTATCTTACAGAAGCCCATTTTCCCCAGGAACTCTCTCAGCACTTGATATTTTAACACATGGTATGATGCTCAACAGTAGGAAGCTAGGAAGCAAGAGAGACATGAAGAGATGATGAGGGAAATGAACTATGAACATGTCACTGTAGGAGCATTTGTGTTACTATGAATCACACACTGATTTACATACTTTAATGTTTCATTAACTTTTTTGCATTTAAATTTAATTATCTGTCTGGGAAGCTGCAGCTTTGTGTACTCTGGGACGTCACCATCAGGTGACGGGACAATGAAGTCAACACTCTACTGAGCTCAGAGGAAGAAAAGTCTCACGCTTTCTTTACAGGGTTTAAGCTCATGCAAGGTTGTTCTGAAGACAACATACTTGATTTCAGAATAAATCTGTTTTCATACTTTACATTTTTCTTCCTGGTTTGGCAGCTGACATAGTGGGACTCTGTCCCTTAGGAAAACTAAGCAGCAGATTTGGAGTCAGCACCTCAGCCATTTGGTGTGGCCCAGTGACAAATACTGTAGGTGTCACCTCTTCCCCAAGGCACACTCAGGGCTCTGCTAGCTTCCCGGGTAATTTTTACCAGCTGGAACTCCCACACCCAATGTTACTCCCAAATCTGAACGGAGGCAGTAACTCTTATTGTCTCATATATTCGAATATCTCAAGTGAAAACATTTGAAAGAATGCACACAGTACTTACACAGAGCCTCAGCCATATCGTTAGCCCCATCAGAGAACGAAAAACGGAGACTCATTTCATCCATCTCCCTTAACCACCATCTTAACCTTGAGGAATCTCACAGTCTCGCTAACCAGAGACGGGGACACAGAGTGTCTCAAATCGCTCTGGGACAGAACAGGCTCTGCTTCCAAGGGAACAACAAATTTGGATGATAAACTGGTATAACACTCCTCCCTCCTCTTTCTGATACCTGCAGATCTCTGGAGAAACACTCCACTGAAATCATTCACTATATTCTTTCTCTCTGGCTGTACATGTCCATTCTCTTGCCAGGAGTGGAATCTGTGGTCCGGGGTCTAGCAACACACACTGCCACCCAGGGACAAGGCAATTAGTGTCTTTCCAATACATTTCACATGCTTGGCTGGTCCAGGGTTATTCTCCCTTTACTGAAATGTTGGGGAAGAAAAAAGGAAGCATCCCAGTTAAAGGTACTTCAGAGGGAGATCAACTCAGGACAATGAATAAAAAGGACTTGGCCAGACACCAGGCCTTTCTGCTTTCTTATGAGCTCAGCTCTCAAAGTCAAAGAGTATGGCATTTTTCTTTTTAAACTTCTACCACAGTAATCCACGCTCCACTACTGAAATCTGGAAAGATCAATCTGTGATGTTTCTGACATTTTTCATGTCTATCAACCTTCAGAATCAGCCACAATGGGACTTCCCTGGTGGCGCAGTGGTTAAGAATCTGTCTGCCAATGCAGGGGACACGGGTTGGAGCCCTGGTCTGGGAAGATCGCACATGCCATGGAGCAACTAAGCCCGTGCACCACAACTACTGTGCCCGCACTGTAGCGCCCACGAGCCACAACTACTGAGCCCATGAGCCACAACTACTGAGCCCACGAGCCACAACTACTGAAGCCCCCGAGCCACAACTACTGAAGCCCCCGCGCCTAGAGCCCGTGCTCGGCAAAGAGAAGCCACTGCAATGAGAAGCCTGCACACCGCAACTAGAGAAAGCCCTCTAGGTGGTCACAAAGCACCGAGCTGATCTCCCTGTGCTATGCGGCTTCTTCCCACTAGCTAGCTATTTTACATTTGGTAGTGTATATGTAAGTCCATGCCATTCTCTCACGTTGTCCTAGCTTACCCTCCCCGCTCCCCATGTCTTTTTTTTTTTTTTTTTTTTTGTGGTACGTGGGTCTCTCACTGTTGTGGCCTCTCCCGCTGCAGAGCACAGGCTCTGGACGCGCAGGCTCAGTGGCCATGGCTCACGGGCCTAGCCGCTCCACGGCATGTGGGATCTTCCCAGACCAGGGCACGAACCTGCGTCCCCTGCATCGGCAGGCAGACTCCCAACCACTGCGCCACCAGGGAAGCCCCCCTCCCCCCATGTCTTTAAGTCCATTCTCTATGTCCATCTGCGTCTTTATCCCTGTCCTGCCCGTAGGTTCTTCAGAACTTTTTTTTTTTAGATTCCATATATGTGTGTTAGCATATGGTATTTGTTTTTCTCTTTCTGACTTACTTCACTCTGTATGACTGACTCTAGGTCCATCCACCTCACTACAAATAACTCAATTTCGTTTCTTTTTATGGCTGACTAGTATTCCATCGTATATATGTGCCACATCTTCTTTATCCATTCATCTGTCGATGGACACTATGCTTAAAGGCAAAACCCAACAGAGAAAAACACAGCACGCTCTCAGCTGGCTTGAAGACCTGATCGGTCCCCCTTGGGCACCTCCTGTTTTCCTGTTACCGCTCTCCAGACAGACACAAATGCTCTGGGTATTCCGTCAAGGGGTCTGGTTTTGATCAGGAAAGTGACAAAGAGGTAAACAAAGAGAAGCACCAGTGACATTCCAGGTCCAAAGGTGGCTTCTCGTGCAGCTAAAGAAGAGGTGACTCATATCTGGTACCAGCCTTAACTAGTGCCACACTACATAACTGCAGTTTTCAGGAAGGTGATGGGGCCAAAACACACAATTCAGTTTTGTTAACTGAATATTCATCCAGGCTTTTGGCTATTTTTAATTGCACCATAAACCCCAATCAGAAGCTGACAAACATCTTACTAACTTATTTAAAAATATATAATTCCATTTAAAATGTCTTTAAGTAAGACCAGTATTTTCTGTTGACAGAGTTCCATGGATTGCAAAAGATCTCAAGGCACAGCCACTGTTTAAATGGAAAAATAATCTGCTGAAATTAATTCTGCACCTAAATGTGAGTCTAATCTGGTAGACTGGTCACAAAAAGTTTGCTAAGCTTTCATTATACCTATACAAAAACTGCCTTACAATAATGATGAAATAGCCAGTAACAGTAAATAACAACATCACTGCAATTAGGAATATTTTATATTCTTAATTGAAAAGCTTTTCAAGAGTGATTTCTTTTAGGCCATAAGGTGAAATTAAAAGTTAAGAGTAGTTAATAAAATTCAATTTATCTTTTTAAGATCAATTAGCTCATCAGTTGCATCTTGGTGGAGCTCAGTAAACAATTCCAACTTTAATATGTAGCGAGCATCAATAAATAAGGCCATGCAAAATGTGGCTGGCCGAATTCCAAGTATTATAGGCCAAAGTGTGACACTGTTTTAGTACCTTACCACTTGCTCTCACCTCCCCAAGAGCCCTAATCCTATCACACTCTCTGCTCCTGCCTCCCGGACACACCTTTTAGTGTTACTTCTCTCCCGACTGAGTAATCTTTGCCATGACATTAACTGAAAATTAGTAGGGAAAGGCAGACTTGAACTTACTCCGTGGCCTCTCCCTGCTTCTAAACCTGGATGTTCTGATATTAGGTGGGGAGGACACGGCAGATTCTCTGGTCTGTGACTCTGATTTCATAATCAAGAAAGAGGGATAGACACATAGATAATGGAACAGAGAACCCAGAAACAGGCCCACACGAGTTTGAAAGGTAGATGTAACTGTGATTATAATTTTCATTTTTTTTTAAATACAGTTTCTAGCATTTTAAGCATCGATTCCAGGTTAAAATTATATTTCCGACTCAACTTCCCTGTATGTTAAATACTTTCACGCAAGGAAGCCAGGATGGTCCCACTGAGCAAAGTTCTGTGGCGTTGAAGGAAGGCCCGAGGCACTTTTGCTCTCTTCTTTGCTTCTCTCCCCCGTCCCATGCTTGAAAAAAGTACAGCTTAAAAGTTCTCATTTACTGTATCATTTGCTTAACTAATAAATTAACTCCTACTCTTCACATTCCAGAGCGTTCTATATTCCATCAGATGCCTTTGTTCCTGGTCTCTTCTGACAGATATTTTCATAGCCCAGGTAACAAGGAACATTTGAGAGCAACTGTATATACCGATTACCAAAGTTATTTTTACCAAAGGGTAGGAGCCAAAAACTTAGTACAGTGTCAAATTTAGTCGTCTTATAAAAACTACATTTAAAAATGCATTCTTATTCTCAAGGTAAAAGCAAGCATGTTTTAGGATAGTAGGATAATACTTGTATCCCACTCATTAGGAAAAACCTAATGGATTAATTACCTCTCCCTGGATCTCTGAAAACTGCAGAATGAAGGAAGTCTCCAAAAGAAAAGAAGAAAAACAACATGAGTCTTTGAGATTTTCCAGAACAATTTCTTTAGTAATCTCTCCTTGAGGATTTTGCACGAAAATTATTACAGATAAAGCAACTAAAGACCTTCTCAAACCACTACTTACTAGAGAATAAAATCTTCTGCTAAAAAGGGTAGAGAATAAAAATTTTTAATTTTAATTTTTTTCAATAGGTAATTTGTTCCCATGATCCAAAAAACAAGTAATATAAAAAGGCACACAGTGAGAAGCCTCCTACCTCAGGTGCCCACATGCTTCTACTCTCTCCCCAGGCAGGTAAGTAATGGTATCTGTTTATCATATATCCTTATAGGGTTTCCTGTGTCTATGTGAGCAAATCCATAAACAGTCACATGCACCTCTCTGTTTCCCTCCTTTTATAAGTCAAATGGTAGCATACTGTGCTGCACTGCATTTTTAATCACTAAGTATATCCTGGTGATCTTCCGCATTAGTACCTGGAGGGGTTCCTAATTATTTTTTACAGCTGTATAGTATCCCATTTACTTATGTGTGTGCACGTGTGCACACTCACAGGGAGAAAATAGATTTAACCAGACCAAACCAATGGACATTTAGCTTGTTTCCAATCTTCTGCCATTATAAACAATGTGGCAATGGGCACCCTCATACATATGTCATCTCATATGTCTATGAGCACGGCTGCTGTGTAAAGGGGTTTAATAGGACTTGGATAATTTGTATGTCAACTAGTTTAAACACTACCCTGAGGAAGTCTATTATGCACAGCATTATAACAATTTTGAATTCAAAGCAATGCCATATTTGACGATGTTTTTCATTGTTTCGTTTAAAAGACCAAAGGGAGGAATCTCTGTTCCTTGCTGCTATTGGTGGAGGGAAATGTTTCTTTTCTCGCTAGTAAGAAAATACAATTTAAAAAATATTTATTTTCCTTAATCTTTTTTAAGAGGCCCTGCTTTAAATGATAAAACTACTGAGGGCCCCGCACCCGCAAAAGGGGGAACCACTTTGTGCTCCCTGCTGAAGTGAGCCTGGAATCAAATCCTCTTTGATGAGTGTTCTTATCACTGTTTCCTAGCATCAGTTATGATCCTCTGTCACCTGAATTTCCATACTCGTTAAACAGGTCCATCCATTAAATCTTAGAACAGTTTTCCTCTACCTCTCCCCTAGTGAAAAGCAAAAGGTCTCTGATTTTGGTATGTGGACATTCATAAAACCTACTGATCTGGACACAAGCAGGAAGTCAAGTGATGCCCATGGTGACAGTGATGGAGTGGATGGAATCCCAGCCATACCTGGTAACCATTCAGGGTCCATGGGGGCCAACAGTTCACAAGAAGATAAAATAATAGCTCCACAGCTGAACTGGGAGCACGTTAGTAATGGGGAGCTGGCCTTTCTGTTTTCCCTGACAAGAACTCCACTGCCCGTCAGAGGCTGGGGACTGCTGTGGTTGCGCAGGGGTGAGAGACGCCAAGTTTTGAGGGAGACTGCAAACTGCTGCAACAGGAGAAAAGCGTCCTTCACTGTTTGGAGGCATCTGACGAAAACTGAAAATACATGCTGAAATAGAGCGGACACAGCCAGATCCTTGCTGCTGGGACGGCACCAGGACACCAGTAAAATCTCAGAGGGTAGAATTTCCTCATCTTCTCTAAGTTATACAGGGGCCCCAGGACATCAAGATTACTGAAAAAGGAAAGGTCCTGGTAGAGTAACAAAAAAATGTGTAATTTATTTACTCATTTAATATATGCCCCACTGGGACTTCCCTGGCGGTCCAGTGGTTAGGACTCTGTGCTTCCACTGCAGGGGGCACGGGTTCGATCCCTAGTCAGGAAACTAAGATCCTGCAAGCTGCACAGCACGTCCAAAAAAAAAAACCCAAACAAAAAACAAAACAGGGCTTCCCTGGTGGCGCAGTGGTTGAGGGTCCGCCTGCCGGTGCAGGGGACACGGGTTCGTGCCCCGGTCCAGGAAGATCCCACATGCCGCGGAGCGGCTGGGCCCGTGAGCCATGGCCGCTGAGCCTGCGCGTCCGGAGCCTGTGCTCCGCAACGGGAGAGGCCACAACAGTGAGAGGCCCGTGTACCGCAAAAAACAAACAAAAAAACGCCCCAAAACACATTTTGCTTACTTCTCCCCTATCCTCCACAGAAGAGACTGCCCTGGGAAAGGCCTCCAATAAACTCTTCACTCTCACACCCAAAATAGTCTTTTCAACCCTCATTTCGGTCTCTGAGGAATCTGGAAGGAGCTCCTAAACCGCCTTTCTCCGGCACCAGTTTCCAAGCCGCCCTCCTGCACCTCCCCGCCTCTTTGAGGACTCCGGTCCGTTGTGGCCCTGGCCGGCTTCCCCTCCTGCACAGGCCTGAAAGTATCACCATCACGCCCGCACAGCCTCGCCTCTGTGCTCAAATCCCTCATGCTGTTCCAACCAGGTCCTGAGCTCCCCAATCTGTCTTCAGCTCAGGTTTCCAGACCCCTGAACTGGCAGACATAACCTTTTGTCCAAAATTGACCTCAATCATTTTCTTCCCCAAACCTGCGCCTGCAACATTCACCTCTCTGCACTGTCACCCAGAGCCCAAGCCACCCTGTCTCCCCTGGGCTCCACCTTATTCTTCATGTCGCCGAGCTCTAGAGCTTCCATCTCCTGAGCACGTCCTGAATCTCTCCCTCCCCCTCCCCGCTGCTGAGACCTCTACCCCACCTGCTGTCCCCACCCTCACTTGTGCATTGGTAACTGTACACATTTCTACTATGTACATTATTCTAACGTAATTTTATACACCACAGCCAGGAACATGAGTGGGGTTTAGGTAGACTGTTTAAAAAGACTCCTTCAAGGGACCCAGCTCCCCAGCTACTCCTAGGCACATCTATAGGAACTTCTGAAATAAGGCCCCTTTCTCTGGGCTCTACCCCACACTGCACCCTCTCTGCTTTACTCATGCTCTTTCCTCCTTCCACACTTCTGTTCACACTCTTGCTTCAACCCCTTCCCTGCCTTGGGTGGACCTTATCCTCTTTCAGCATTAAGCTTATTGGGGGCGGGGAGTTCCCCCTCTCTGTAGCCTCTCTTGGTCCCTGAATAATACCTATAAAAGTGCCCACTCCCTCCTCTGGGCTCCTACTCTACCTAGGCATACTTCTATTACAGCATCTGTGTTCCTTTATTCTGTTTATTTGGTGTAGATGAAACAATAATTCTTTTTCAAGCAGATACTACTGTTTTCTATTATTTTCTTCATTTAAACATAAGGAAACTAGGGTGAGAGAGAAAAGCTGAAGAAATTTTGGCTACTTTTTTTCAAGGAATTCATGATACAGGATTTGGGTTAGATGGATTTCAAAAAAACACAGAAAGTCATGGTTTTTTCTTATATTTTCCTTAAAATACTTGAGTTATTTATAATTAATAATGACACAATTTTCCATAAACTCTGCTTTGTTTAGCTAATCACAACTATGCTATGATTATCAAGAGCTAATCATACCTGTCAGTGGACCCGTATCAAGGAGTACTAAACCTTAGCACACTTTCAGATGCATGGTAGGTGGTCAGTGAACTGATGAGCTGGAGAGCAAGTTATTTGCCTATAAACACTGAGATATATATTTTTAAGATTTAGATTACTGGTAGTTTTCCTGAAATAATAGGATATATATACATAGATACATATCTATGTATTACTTCAGGTAAACTCCTAGTAACCTAGATCTTAAAAATGAGTCTAATCGTTCATCAACTTCATTGCCTTTTCCTTAATTTTTCTTTTCCCCCTCCTTTTTGCGGTACGCGGGCCTCTCACTGTTGTGGCCTCTCCCGTTGCGGAGCACAGGCTCCGGACGTGCAGGCTCAGCGGCCATGGCTCACGGGCCCAGCCGCTCCGTGGCATGTGGGATCTTCCCGGACCGGGGCACGAACCCACGTCCCCTGCATCGGCAGGCGGACTCTCAGACACTGCGCCACCAGGGAAGCCCTTTCTTAAGTTTTTATAAGGAAAATTTCAAACCTATACAAAGATAGATTGTAGAATATTTAACAAGAATAGAAAGAATAGTGTAAGAATAGTGTAATGAATACCACTCAGCTTTGATAATGATTAAATAGCCAATCTTCTTTTATCTGTATCTTCTTTTACTGTGACACAACTTCCTCATGTCAGACCATTTCATATGACACTTTTGGCCTCCTCAAGGGTGAAGATATCGACACAGAAAACACTGCCTGCAGCTGGCAGCACCAACATCTAACGAGGTCCCTCAAAAAACGGCAGGCACAAAACTGTGTCATGTGACATCCAGTTACAATTTCAAGTGTGAGCCCTTTAAGTACATGAAAATGAATTGTCTATGCTTAAAACTCTGTTATATTGGGGAAAGCTATATTAACAAGCAAGTAAATACATTCCAGCTAACAAAATTTCTGTTGGCTTATTTTTCTTTCTTCTAACAAATAATATTAACTTTTAGACATGATCTTATTCCTCACATATTTTCAATCATTTCATCAATATTTTACTATTAAAAATCTGACATGAAGTTCCTTTTCTGACACAAACAGGAAGAATATTTTCAACAGAAGAACTTAAGCAATTAAATTGTTTTTTAACCCTTAGGAAGTAGAGTAATAATAAGGTCTCGGTAACATTATTTTAACTGGCAGATAAAAAGAAATGAACTCAACGCTCTCCAATAAATTTCACACAGTATAGAAAACTGGGAGAAAATTTGGCACGCAAAACTAGCGTGTGATATTTGAGAAGAGGAAAGCTGGAATGGGAAACGGGTTAAGGCTGATAGAAAATAGTTACAAACACTCACCTTGTTGCTACCTAGACTGTAGGATGGAATAAGATCCTGTCGGCTGCCAGACAGCTAAACAAGAAATAAAGAGGGGGATTAGTCCTTCATGTGCAAAAGTACATAGATCTATGGTCCTGGAAATACAAGACTTTGAAAACTGAAGCAACAGAATGTTGAAGTTGGATGGTATCAGACAGGCTGTCAAGACCAAAGTTACAAACTAGACTAGTGGCCTTTGGGACACTGTCAGGTGCAGTTTTTTTTAAAAAAATTGAATTAACATTTTTTAAGATGGGAGGTTTGTATAACATCAGATATCCAGTGTACACTGAGGCAACAGCTGGCTGGGCCCGAGTAAGAGACGCTTCATTTGTTTATCCCCTTCTATTGAAAGGATACCAGGTTACTGGTTACCTTACCCTGTCCTAATCGGACGACTCCTTTCTCTGGGTATTGTAGCAAATGTATACACGCAAACTATTTATTTTAAACCATAGGATTCTAAATACCAAATCTCTGCACATACCAGTGCATTTTAGTAGATCATTTTCTGAAGGAATGAGAAGATATTTACGCTGAGTTAAAGTGGTATTTTTTACTGCCTGAGAATGTTCCTAATCTTTCTGTCTGAGATCATCAGTGACGTCACTCAGTCTCGCGGGGCCACATGGACCCTCCAGCCTGAGACCCGTCCTGCCTCTCACTGGGGCCTCTCCAACACCAAGGCTAAGGGTCAGCTGCTCTTTATTTCAATGCTTGTACCATGGTTTTTCTGGGTAACAAGTTCAGACAAAGGTGTACTATCTCTCATATTCATATCTTTATCAAAAGTAAGGAAAGTAGAGATAAATCACAGTTTATAAACCTAGTCCAGACTTCTCCTCAATTTATAAGTAATTCAGTTTGGCCTAGAAAATTCAAACAGTTCCCCTAGGCACTCGGCTAGTTTTGCTTTAGTACAACAAACACTCACCTAACAGAGTCAGTGTGCCAGGCACTGGCGACATGAAGATAAAGGAGAAACATTACAGAGGGACTCATATGGGAACTTTCCCTGTAAAATTAGGAAGGGCAGTGACAGAGGGGTGCACCGATGCTTCAGGGTAGAGAATGGGGACACTTAAATCAGTTCATAGAAGGAAATGATATCCGAGATGAGATTCAAAGGATGGGAAGGAGTTATCCAAGGAAAGAGGAGCGAAAGCAGAGCACAGAATGGGGTTCCAGGTACTCACTCTGTTCACATTTGGAGAGCTAATACTCCTCCTATTCAGCTTCCCTTTTCCTGTCAACTGTTCCTTCACTGCAACTTCCTGTCAGTCAGAGAAAATACAGACGAAAAATACACATGAGAGACACACTTCCAAAGTAACAGTATCTTAAAGCAGGCTGAGCTATGGACACATTCCTAGTTCTTTAAAGGACGGCTGTTACTTCACACGACAGAATGACTCAATTGCCATCACTGTGGAATACTCAAAGTTAATTCAACAGCTGACAGGTTACCTGGATCATTCTTTTCTGTATCTACTGACGGCCCCCTTGAAGCTGGCCAGAAGTCAGTCCCAAGAGAAAGGTTATTAAAAGCAGACCATTCTCTTTTATTTTTCATTCGTATTTTTGGTTAAAAAAAAAAGTCTCAACACTGTCACATAAAATGGAGCTCAGGGTTTCTCTGAGGCTTAGGTTTACGGCTGGCGCTTCTGTTTTCCCTTCTAGAGATCCACTCCGAGGCTGTGGAGGCAAAGAAGGGCACAACACTCTACCTTCTGTGACATTATGACCCAGTATCAAGGAATTTCTAAGATACTTAGCCACCAAGAGTTACATATTCTCTTCCACTACTTCCAAATGGCCACTAGATACCATTTAGGGTCTTGGAAAAAGTAACTTTCCAGTAGTGTCTGTATCTTCAAAGACTTACCCAGCAAGTTTAATCTAAGTTAATATGCTCCACTTAGAGGCTTCAAACGTTTAGATGTAACAACAATGTGACTTGTGGAAAGTCAAACCCAGAGTCAGGCTGGGCTGGCACCATGGCCACCAGCTCTGTCGGCTGACCTGGCGAAGTCGATCTAACGTGAGAAGGTTCTCCACTGCCAGCACGCTCCTGAGGTATTTCTCAATATATGCCTCCGAGTCAGCAGAAGCCGTGTTTTCAACATTAGCCGCCATTCTTGCTAATGCTTCTCGTTCCTCTACTCCCTGGGCATCCTGGAGAATGGAAAATTGTATATTAAAATTAAGTACCTTGCAGAAGAAAATGTTACAAAAGCTTCCTGATTATACAAATACACACAAGAGTACTGAACGAACAAATGGGATGTATTCCAAATTCCATTTTAAAGTCAGCTTTCGGAACTCAAAATGCATTTTCCCACAGAAATCATGGTATAAATGGTGGTTCGGTTCACTTGAAAGGCTGGTTAAACACAGAGCAGCTGAAACACAGCACATTTTCAACAAAACTGTTCTCTCCTACATTTCCATTGCAAACAAAGGCATTCCTGGTTAGAAAGGATTTGGTGGGCTAGCTGGAAATCTAACCACAATAGTACTTCCTGAACATATCTTGGGGGGCCAGAGGGAGGACTGAGGAGCTGGGGTAACAGCTGGATATGTGTGGGATCCAAACAACTCCTGCAGGAGACAGACACAGGTATGGAGGCTAAGAATGGAAAGAAGGGCTGGGTTCCAACCCTTTTGCTAAGCAGCCTCCCACAGACTACATATTCCAAGTGTGGTCTCAATCCCCAACTCTGCAGTGGCAGAGGCCGAAG
This sequence comes from Delphinus delphis, assembly GCF_949987515.2. Taxonomy (NCBI): domain Eukaryota; kingdom Metazoa; phylum Chordata; class Mammalia; order Artiodactyla; family Delphinidae; genus Delphinus; species Delphinus delphis. Next base: position 105,483,289 of record NC_082688.1, read on the forward strand.
GCTGGAAGCTGACCAAGAAGAGAAGTAACTAAGCAAATTCTCACTCACCCAGCTCCCTGGACATAACTGGTCCAGGCATATAAATGGGATGTTTGCAAGTCAGGGAGGGACTTTGTCAATGTAGTCAGGTATCTCAAGCTCATGTGGCTCATAACAAAGCACTCTTCTCAGGAAAAATGAGATACTTTTTTTTACTGGTGAATTTGTTACAGTAACGTCAAAGACTACAAAATATATATCCACATGCCACTGCATCTTAAGATACCATCGACTTTAAGAAAAGACATATACCACTAAGGAGGGAAAAAAACTCTGCCAATTAACTTTAAGATATCATCAATTATAAGACACATTCTAACTTCAAAAATATTTTTTAAAATTTACATAAGCCTTACGGGCTTCCCTTGTGGCACAGTGGTTAAGAACCTGCCTGCCAACGCAGGGGACACGGGTTCGAGCCCTGGTCCGGGAAGATCCCACATGCCGCAGAGCAACTAAGCCCATGTACCACAACTACTGAGTCTGCGCTCTAGAGCCCGCGAGCCACAACTACTGAGCCCACGTGCCATAACTACTGAAGCCCGTGCGCCTAGAGCCCGTGCTCCACAACAAGAGAAGCCACCACAACAAGCAGCCCGCACACTGCAATCAAGAGTAGCCCCTGCTCACCGCAACTAGAGAAAGCCTGCGTGCAGCAACGAAGACCCAAGGCAGCCAAAAATAAATAAATAAAATAAATGAATTTATTTAAAAAAATTTACATAAGCCTTAGAATGGATAAAATATGGAAAAATTCAGAAGACAGCTTAAGTTCACAAAACTTTTGTCTCCTACAGTAATTCGTTTGGGCCCAGGAATCATCCTCATTTTACAAATGAGGAAAGAGGAAGGTCGCATAATTAGCAAAAGAAGCAAGACTAGAATTAGGTCTCCTGACTCCTGATAGAGTATTCTTTTAACCACTGAATATCCTGATTTTCTAAGAAAGAGGATACCTGAGTTTTAAAGAAATGTATATATTATATATCCATGTTATCCACACAAGGAATAAAACATTTCCATTTCCTCAGAAAGTTCGACCCCTACCCTTCCCCCAAGGCAAGGTCGTTTCTTTCACCACAGATTAGTTCACCTGTTTTAGAAGTTCACATAAATGGAACGACACCCTTTGGCGCCTGGCTTTTCACTTAGCATAGTGATTTAGAGATTCGTTCACACAGTTCATTTCTTTGTATGGCTGAGTAATACTCCACAGTATGGAGATGCCACAATTTATGTATCCATTCGTCTGTTGATGGATGTTTGGGTTGTCTCCAGTTTTAGGTTATTTTGAATTAAGCTGCTTTGTATATTCCTGGGCAGATCTTTATGGATATATGCTTTCACTTCTCTTGGGTAAGGACCTAGAAGTAGAATTACTGGGTCACGGGGTAGGTGTCTATTTAACTTTATGATCAGCTGCCAGTGGTGGTATCATTTTACACTCCCATTAGCAATGAAAGCATTCTAGCTGCTTTAAAAAAAAAAAAAAGGAAGAAAGGTGAAACCATCTCTTGTTGCTCTCTGGTCTATGACTACTTCTTTTTGCTACCAAGCCCTCAAAGCTTCTGTAATATGGAACACAAAGAACTTTTCCAGGCTTTTTCATGATGAATTCTAGCTTTTAAGAAGCTTTCTATTTTATTTTGAAATAAAAAATAAACTAGTGTAGTCCTTACACTATAAGCTTTAAGTCTCACTTTTCCTTTGTCTTTATCATCAGGATTTGATAATGTGACCCTAACACTTCCCAACTTAAGACATTTAGCTAATTATTAATAGGTAGCCCCATCACGTGAGGCTATGTGTTTATCTTTCCGCTGATTTCCCCACATTTCTGCCCTTTGAAAAACCGTATCACCTGAAGAATAAAAGCACTGTTAAAGAAGATAAGAAAACTACAAATGGGGGACTTCCCTGGTGGTGCAGCGGTTAAGAATCCACCTGCCAATGCAGGGGACACGGGTTCGAGCCCTGGTTCAGGAAGATCCCACGTGCCGCAGAGCATCTAAGCCCATGCACCACAACTACTGAGCCCGCGTGCCGCAACTACTGAAGCCTGCACACCTAGAGCCCATGCTCCACAACAGAGAAGCCACCGCAATGAGAAGCCAGCGCACTGCAATGAAGAGTAGCCCCCGCTCGCCGCAACTAGAGAAAGCCCACACGCAGCAATGAAGACCCAACACAGCCCAAAAAAAAAAAAAAAAAAAAAAAAAACTACAAATGAGGAGAGAAGAGAAGAAAGATGATGGGAGAAAAGGAAAAACTGAAGACAGTTCACTGCAAGTGTCACTGTTTCTCAACTGCATTCAAACCGTTTTATAGAGTTAAGATCTGAAACAACTGGAAAAAAGAGCAAACACTCAGATACAGAGAATAAACAGTAAATCTCTAACCCCACATATAAGTATACAAAGAGTAATATATTCCAGATCCAAGATTTTGCAGCTTGTCTAACTCGAAAAGGGGCTCAATTTTTAAATGGTCAGCAGGCTCCAAATTAAATAAACAGTTAATATGTGCTATGTAAGCCTAATTCTTTGAAGGTCCAGGCAAGAATTAGTCACTATTTGACATTATTTGAGAGGAAGAGTGTTCTGTGATATAAGTACTCTAAAACAAAGCCTAAGTACTGTGCAATCTTTTCACTCTTCCAAAACCTGATCTGTCTTAAAATATATATTGTCCATCTATTGTTCAAATAATCAACAGAATCAATCAACAAGCACTGAGCCCTTGAATCAAGAGAATGAAGGCACCATGGATGGTGTGCTTAGGAAGGAGTGCTCGCCCCAGGGTCCCATTCCCATTTTCCACCCCCAAGGGCAGCACAGCCTGGACCTCCCCACTCACTCCCCGATTTTGGATAGTCAATGTGGCAGAAGGAGCCACTCTTGTCTTTTTTGTTGGGTCCTTTTCTTAGACCCCTCACTTCTCCTACTCCTGTAAGGAAGGCCTTGTTACTAGCTATGTCAATAACCAAGTGCACAAATCTGTCTAAATCAGGAATTAAGTACTAGGAAGCACATATAAACTACATCCTCCAGCAAGCTCCTGTCAGGGGTATTTTCAGCTCTATCTGTTTGATTCCTGTGCATATCTGAATTAGCTCAGAAAGAGAAATAATAATAGTAACTATAATAATAATAGCAATTACAATTTATTGTTTAGCATGTACACAATTTGTGTATATTGTCTCATTTAATCCTTAAAAAAAACCCTGTACAGAAGGTATCACTAACCCAATTTGACAAATGAAAAAATTTAGGCTCAAAGTAACTTACCCAAGTTCACGTCACTAAGAGGTGACAGAAACAAGATTTCTGTTTCATTCCAAAATGAAACCCTGAAACTCTATGTTATGCTGTGTTGCCTTCCTTCAAGGGTTATACCCTCTTCTGTGGGTAAAAAGGTGTTGATTTGCTTTTCAAAAGATTCTTCTTTAACAAAATACTAAAACCAAAACCTTTAAAGCCACACAAGTACATTTTACTCTGAATCAAGTGAAGATTAGGAAATTCCTCTACAAATCTATAACATTTTCCTAAATATACATTTTCATTTAACACACATTTCTTGCATAGGTGACTTTTCAGGCAGTTTGCTCTTTCTACATGTTTATTTTTAGTATATTCAAATTTCATATGATCCTTCACCTCTGGAATATTGGAGACAATTTCAAAGGTCACTCCACAGCCTGGAATAGAACTTCGATGTGACATCTTTTTTAGGAGACTCTGAGCAAAACCCTAGAGAAAAACAAAATAGAAGACATGGTTTCCCACCTCAAAAACTGAGTTTTCATTAACAAAGAGACAGCATAAACGACACCACATTCACTCTAACCAAAAAGGAAAAGAACATACTTCCAATATAAGTCAGAATCCAAATCACTACATATAAGTTCCTCAACTTTGTCTTAGTGCCCCAAACCAATTTATATGATGCCTGCCACGTGACAGGTCCCATACCGAATATATGAAAAGTACAAACCCTAAACTCTGGAACCACACTAGGCATCTGGTTCAGCTCTGCTACAAAAATAAGACTGTTGACTTCTACAAGATAAAATGAACTTCTAACAAAGATGTAAGGAAGGGCTGGTGACCCTTATCCTTTTTTTGCACTATGAATATTGACAAGTCCAGGCATTAATTCTTGACCAAAGCAGGATCGTTATGAAGAATGATTTAAGAGTGCATGGTCATTGTTTATGCTGACTGTGCTCTTTGCACGGTTAAGAATTGAACTGTTGAATTAATGCATAGATGACTCATTTGAAGATGTTGCTAAGACTGAACATCCTGTAGAGGTTAAAGAGAGCACGGATGAGGGCAGAATATAATTGGTGAATAAAGATAAGAATAAGAGAGAATATTAAACTGACACTGAACCTTTTTCCCTCATGCAAAAGCCAAGTAGGAAATAGGTAAAAGCCCCCAAACAGAATAGGAAAAAAACTGTTTGGTCTCAGAAGTACATATTTTCACAAACTTAGTAATAATTCAGCGATCTTTAGTTAACTTTTTAAAGGATTTTAGCCTCTTAGAATGCATTTATTTCATCCCTTCACTCTTGACTCCAGACTTATAAGGTGGCACAATGGTTAGGAATCTGCTTACCAATGCAAGGGACATGGTTCGAGCCCTGGTCTGGGAAGATCCCACATGCTGTGGAGCATCTAAGCCCATGCGCCACAACGACTGAGCCTGCACCCTAGAGTCCGTGAGCCACAACTACTGAGCCCACGTGCCACAACTACTGAAGCCCATGAGCCTACAGCCCATGCTCCACAACAAGAGAAGCCACTGCAATGAGAAGCCCACGCACAGCAACCAAGAGTAGCCCCCGCTCACTGCAACTAGAGAAAGCCTGCATGTGCAATGAAGACCCAATGCAGCCAAAAATCAATAAATAAAATACATTTATTTAAAAATAGACTTCCGAGAAAAGAGAGACCAAGAAAAGAGTGAATGGGAGACACGGCATATACATACATCTACAGCTACGCCATGACCTGTATGTACTGATGCTTGATCGCCAAGTTAAAGAGCTGCAATTTTAACAGCATCACTGCCGGTCTTCATTCAAAGATTGATATCAGTGTGACATTTAGAACTAAAGATTAATTTTTAGGGGTGGAGATTACATCCAGGACTCTGTCAACCGTGACTGTACTCTTCTAAATGAAAAGATTTATTTTCATCTGTCCTGGTTTTAGCCAGCGTATTGAGAAGAACCCCTAGAACCAACCTCCCAAATCGTATCATTGCAGAACCAACAGCAGAAATCCTTTATATTCTTATCTAGAAGTTTTCTACTAAACTGGTTCATACGGCACAAGGTCCTTCATAACCTAGCTGCAACTGTGTTGATGCCCACAGCCGTGGCCTCTGCAGCACACCCCGTCACACTCTGCTTCTAACGGTCCCCAAGCTGCCACGCCCTTTCCTTCCTCACCACCTCTGCACGGATATTTCCTCCTCTCGGTGAAATAGCCAGCGACTCCTCTGCCTGCCAACCACCGCTGCCTGCAATGGAGCAGCTCACATGCCCCCTCCTCTTTGAAGCCTTCCCTGACTGCACTCTCACCCTCTGAGCTGCACCACCACAGTAGAGGAGTCGTCTGCTTATACACTCAGAGGCCAGTGGACATTGGCTCTTTAAGGATGCAGATTATTTCTTATTCATCTTTTTACCCCAAAGCTTGACAGAGTACTCTCTCCAAATACACAATCAATGAACCAGCAGAGAGGACTGAAAGAAAAGAAAGGCACGGAAAACGAAATGGTGAACAGCACAAACAACAGCTCATCTGTGGTGAACATTCTCATCTTGCAGGACCCAGATGAAGAGTCAAAGACAAAAACAGTGAGCTTCGCCTTGACAGGGCCCTATGGCACCCAAAGGAAGGGCTGTGAGCTGTGCCTCTGCAGTAACAAAGATTCAGGGTAACAATTCAGGGTCGTCTAGGAGGAAGTCAGGCTGACGGGTTCCGGGATTATAGGACAGCAATAGTCAACTGAAAGAGAAAAGCTCAGAGCTTCACAGAGCCTGGGCGGACAGGAGGCCAGAGCAATCCTTCCACAGCCCCGCCCTCGTGTCTGACCCAAAGTCATTTCTTCAACTAGGATCAATGACTCACCTGCCGGCCGTGAACACTGACACAAATGCGCTTGCGTAATACCAACTGCATGTCGGCCGGATGGCTGAGCTGGACCGTCACCCGCACGATGAGAAACACTCGCTCATCCGCGGGCGTGCCTTTACTCAGCTGAGGGCAGTTGTGCACTGCGGAGTCCCAGGAGGCTTCCGCTTTCACCTGCAGAGAACACAGAACAGTCACCCCCTCCTCCTAAAACACAAAACCCCACAAGGAAACGTCTTGGCTTGGGCTGAAGTGGAGCAGGCCACTCAATGAGGGCAGCTCTGCTAAGAGAACTGCCCTGGGAGACCATGGGAATCCCAGGATGTGGCCTCCGGCACCGACTCGAGGGAGTACAGAGCAGGCTGTTCCTGGCCGACAGCTAAAATTTATTTATTTTGAAAAATACTCAAACATAAAAGTTGCAAATTGAGTACAATGAACTCCTGTATTTCTTTCAGGTAGATTCACCACCTGTTAACATTTTGCCCTTTTCCCTCTCTCTCACACAAACACACACAGTATTGCTGTTGTTTTTTGGGTTTTTTTACCGAACCACTTTACAGTAAGTTATAGACAGGTAACTCTGCATCTCTAAATACTTCAGCAAGTATCTTCTAAGAGCAAGGACATCCTATAACTTAACCATAGGACAATTATCATATTCAGGAATTTAACATCAATACAATACTACTATATAATACAGAGTCCATATTCAAATGTTTCAACTGTTCTGACCCAGGATCACAAACTGCATTTAGCTGTCCTGTTCTTTTAGTCTACTTTCATCTAGGCTGGTTCCCCAGGCTTTCTTTGTCATTCACGGCACTGACTTATTAAAGACGGGTGCAGGTCCACTGTTTTACAGAATGCACCGCAGTTCAAGTTTTGCATCTTCAGAATACCACTCACTATGTGATGATGTGTCCTTCAGAGTATCACGTCGGCTTTCCTTCCTTAATATATTTTATAATTTTTCCAATATGCTCAAAATTAGAAAATAAGCCCCCGGTGTATACCCATCACTCAGATTCAAACATTATCACGTGGCTTCATCTATTCTTTTCCTCCCTTATTAAGAAGTCTTCACTAAAGCATTTCGAAGTCAGTCCCAAACACTGTGCCATTTTACCTCTATGTACTTCAGGAGCATTTCCCCAGAGAGTAGACCACTGCTGACCTGAACTATGAATTACTAACAAAGATCCTTCACCAGGAAAAGAAGTAAAACAGTGAATGGATGTGATCTGATTGGTCTACTCCTTCTGGAAGTGGTTCCCTTCTTTCTGGAAATCATACTGAAAGGTTTTCATTTATAGTTCTTGAGAAACGTAAGCACTGAAATGATTACCTTGCTGATTGTTTTCAAAGGCTCATGGAAAGGTTAAAGAAACTACTTTTCATCCAGTCTTCCCGAGTTATGCTTTATTTACCTCTCCATCATGCTGTTTGACAATCTGCAGTTCAAAGAACTCGTCCTCTTCTTCTCCAGTCAGGGTAGCATCCCATCCACCAGCTTCTGGGTCATCAAGATTATCCTGAGAGCTGAAATCATCAGCTAAAAGCAGAGAAGTTCCATTCAATATGGAGATCATTTAAAGGATCATTTAAACCCCTACCAGCTAAATTTCAATGTGCTTAGTAGCAGAATTCTCCTGCCTCAAATTTCATTTGCTGGTTGGCTCTGAAATCTTACATCACACAGATGATGACCATTAGACAGTTCACGGATCTTAGAGATGGAAAACGCCTCAAGAAATTATCTAAATCCAATCTCCTACCTCCGTGCCTTATTTGACATGGAAGGCAACCGAAGCCAAGAAACCCAAGAGGTTACACCGGGTCAGCCCATAAATGTTAATGACAGGATTAGAACCCCAATTCCCTGTCTTTTAGTGCACTGAAGAAATGAGAGTGAGAGTGATTCCAATCATCCCACAGTTAAGAAACTGAAGGGCTGCCCTGTGGCCCTTTGGTTGTTCATTTCCAAGCCTGACCCTCCCAACTCCCTATGCATCTTAAGCTTGCAAGTAAACGTCGAAAGTATTTCTTCTAGTACGTGGGCTTGTGTGGACCAAGAACGGGCATAGGCTGAACAGGGTGCTGCTCCTGTCTTGGAATATCCATACTAATAGGTCTTCTTGAAGCTTATTCTCTTCCACTTTCTAACCCTCCTACACACACACACCCCTCACCTATCTAGGAACCTCAGGTAAGAACAAGACAGAGTCGCCCTCAGTCTCCAAGGCTCAAGAGAACAAGGAAGGATAGAGTGCTGTGGCAATACATTAAAACCCCGACAGGTGGATGTACGGTGCCAGTGGCTAAGTGCTCTTCTCTGACTCCGTGTGGATATGAAAAACTCTCACAGGTCCAAGTAAGCCAAGCAGCACAGGACGCTAGATACCTGAGATGCTGTAACATACTTTCAGGGCAGAAGAAAACCACTGAGGACATCCAAGCTTGTCTATTTAGGATGGTTCATTTTAATACACAGTTCTTCTGCAGATGTCTTTGGAATTTAAATGCTGACTTTCAAACTTATTTTTAGCTCTTTAATCTACCTTTTCATTTTTATTTCCCTCCTCAGACAGAATATTTGTAAAATGTAGCCACATCCAAAATATTTTACATGAGGGGGAAAAAAATGACAGTTATTTAAAAAACAAAAAAGGCGACGCAGTGATGAATGGCACAAGAACTCACAGATAAAGTGAGAAATTCATTAGGTAATGCTAAGAAGACACCAGATAAAAGCAACATGCTACATAAGCATCACTAGTTATTAGTCCTTTCTGGAGAGGAGTCCTCCTGAGAATTAAAGAAGAAAATACCTTAAGTGTGGAAAACATTACTGCCATCCTAAACTGATGGAAGACAAAGCACACAAAGCAGTATGGGTTGTAGAATGAAATGTGAGAACACATCACGATGAGACATACCTATCACTGTTAAAAAAAAATACTATTCTTAAAGGAAATTCATTCTTTGTCAAGGATTAGAGTCCTTTGGCACACATAAAACAGACCCAAACCTTAGGCTTACAGAATTGCCTAACTGCATACTTTGTTAGAATCTAAGTGTTACTTGGACACTAATTTGTCAGAGTTGCCTTCGGAAGGCGGCACCTCTTAACTTACCATTTAAGTCAAGGAATATAACGGGAATGTGTGTTTCCATCCCAGGAACCGGCGTCCTAAAACATAACGAACAACAGCATCTCAAATAAAGCAGCCTTTCTCAGCAGCATGTGCTTCACGACTCAGCCTTCATACATGCAGAGCAATTACAGGTCAACCAATGATAATTCTGGGTACTGGGTTAGCTATAATTTCACATCAGAGATGCCACAAGGACTTAACTGCCACTGCTGCTTCTTTTCTCTGGTGCTTCCATGCATAATTATCATACGCTCTGATATCAGAACTTAGTCTTAGAAAACACATATACCTGTTCATCACTGAAGTTGAAGCTCCCTTGTTTAAACGTACTTTCTTATAAAGTTATATACCTAAGGGCCCCATGTGGCTTAATTTACTATTTTTAATTTCTATAAAGTGGCAGAGAACATTTGCTGACAGTTCAGTTTAATCTAGTACCAAAATCAAAAACACCTGGTGATGCAATTTTATTATGACTGAATAGTCTTTTAAGGGAATGACCCAAGTAATTAACATATTAACTATTTTTTTAAATGCTAAGTGCAATGGTACTAAATATTGATTTAGATTCTCAGAAATCTTAATTAGTTGGGCCAAAAACAATATTACTTAATAAAACAGTTTTAGGTCACAGTTATTCCAACTCATGAAAATAATTTAACACCTCCTCTAATTAAAACAACTTTTTTCCCCACACGCTACGGTAAGTCATCCATTAATCAAAGCAGAGGCAACACTCATAGAGAAAGCGGGCAGCTCCGTGAGCACAGAAAACTTCAGAAGACACAGGGCAGCACCCATACCATTCTGCCGGGGCCCCTGGGATCCCACTGCCGGCTGAGGGGACCATGACTGCGTTCCTCTCCTCAGTCAGAGTCAACCTCATCTCTAGTAGTTGAGCTTCACGGTCAGCATCATCCTCTGTTTTATCTAGAACATCAAGAATGAGGATCAAATACGGGGGTCCCACTTCTTGCCTGCTGTTTACGCTTTGTCCTACGTTATCCACAGGATGTTCCCATATTCCATGTATTGGTTGAGGAGGGTTCACTAGCAACTTATTACTTCCCTAATTCGTGATAAAAAGCTCACGATAAAAAACTAACTATAAGCTAGCGAGGCTGGTGTGCTCTCACAGAGACGCCGTCTGCAGTTCATGGAAGGCCTGCGGTGGAACAGCACAGGGATGATCTCTTCGAGAGTCAGAGGGCTCGCGTGCCTCTGGACCAGAAATCAAGAAATGTGAGCATCTTCCTTTAGTTATTTTTGAGGGACAATGTTTACTGCACATACTCTATTTCCTCTTTGTTGGGGGGGAAGGGAGACCTATGCAAAGACATCCTTACAAGTGGATAACTGTCCTTTGGAAAGGATGTGACACAAATAAGCACCATTCCTATGTTCTCGCCATTCCCACTACCGATGTGTTCGTTTACTTTTATTTCATGTAACTGCAAATGGGAATTAACAGCACACTGATTTGGGGTGGGGGGGAATATTAGAAGTTGCTTTTCATACCATGTTTACTGACAAGCTTTTGCAGTTGTTGATCTAAGTACTCCTGACGCTTTGTTAACACATTTAGCCATTTTCTACGTAGTCTCTCTAAATCCCGATCCTAGAAGCAAACAAGGGGATTACAGTAAATATAACATCAAGACAATATATCTGAAACCGATACTCTATCTTACCTTACTCTAATATGCTTCAAAAATGTAAAGTATTATACCCTAACATTTTTACTACCACTACTAGTTGAATCCAACCATTATTCAGAATAGAAACTTTCAGAAATTAAAGCATTACTGTACTAGAGTAACACCATTTCTGAAAGGGCACTCTGATAATCCAGAACCAGTTTTTCCCTTATTTTATTTTTATTTTTTTGCGGCACGCAGGCCTCTCACTGCTGTGGCCTCTCCCGATGCAGAGCACAGGCTCCGGACGCGCAGGCTCAGCGGCCATGGCCCACGGACCCAGCCGCTCCGCGGCACGCGGGATCCTCCCGGACCGGGGCAGGAACCCGCATCCCCCGCATCGGCAGGCGGACCCCCAACCACTGCGCCACCAGGGAAGCCCCAGAAGCAGTTTTATTTCTATTGGCTCAAAGGGTAGAACTCCAAGCACTCATGCAGCCAATATCTTCTACAAGGTCTCTTTGCTGGATAAAAATCACAAATACTACTCGATAATCCTCAAATTTATATCCCTTAGAACCATCGGAAGAACTCTTCAGATTTCTTAACTACAGCCTTCAACATGTTTCACCAGCATCTACAAATCATGTAAATGCTTCTCTCCCTAGTTTCTGTTGGGTTTCTTTTTTTTTGGCGGGGGGGGGTGGTGGTGGTGGTGGCAGACGGGATGTTACCAACAGACTAACAACTCTACCAGTCAACACCTGACTGTGCTCCCATCTTACCTCATTTCCTTCTGTAATAAAGTTACGTGACTGGGTAGATCAGTGGAATGCTGAGCATATTGGGAGTATCTGGATTTCACTAAGGCACTTAACCAAATAGCTCATGACATTCTTGTGGACAAGAAGGAGAAATGCGCAATGGATCTACTTGGAAGAAATTATAGAAGACTGAAATATCAAATCCAAAGAATAGTGATTAATGGAATAACGTCAGCTTAAAAGAATTCCCTACGGTTGTGCCACAGGACTCTGTATTTAACCCTCAATACTTTTATCAGCAACTTATAGGAAAGCAGACATTTTTATCCAATTAGAATGAAGCCAAACCAGGAGGGTGACTGCACTGGCTGACATAATCAGGATCCGAAGAGCTCTGACAGTGCTAAACGATGACTAACCAGACTCACAAAATAAAATTTATCAGACGTAAACAAAATCTTGCAGGAGATTAGGGAAAGGGGGTTGGGGGGAAAAACAAAACAAAACCTGTATGACTCCAGGAAGTAGGGAAAGGAGACCTGGCTTAAAGTATGGAAAATACCTAAGGGGCGTGGCTTGACTGAAGCCAAGTCTGCAACAGCTCTTCCAGGGAAAAAGGAGAGAGCAAGTGCAAGGAAGAGGACCTGAAGAATGGATCTGCAGGGGCCTGGATGGGCAGCTCCAGGTTTGGAAAAGGATAACAGTCACAAATGATTGTTCCCTTCTGTTTTAACTTCAGACAAAGCAATATCTGAATCAAAACTAATTGTGTAGTTACTAAGTAACAGCATGGCAAGACTCAGGAATGTGTAATTTAGTACTTTAATCGAGCTTATTTGACTAGGATAACCCGTGCTTCATTACCTGGTAACTGTCCATGTCCTCCTCTTCCTCCTAAGAGAAAAAATATATTATGCAGAGCCGAAACAATCATTTATCCAAGAATCAGACTACGCTAAAGAAGTTTGAATCTTTTCCCATACTTTATATTTTCTACTTTAACGAATACGCTTTTTCATCTCCCACCCACGCTCACCCTCACTCTCGGTTTTACAGTTTTCAGGTAGTTGGAGTGAAACCTTTAGCTTCTCATAGGAAAGTGAAGAACCTCATTTGACCTTTTCAGGGAGCTAGTACAATACTCTCCCCCTGCTGGGTTTATAGTCCCACTCCCCAGGGGAAATCAAACACCTGCTGGCAAATAGTCTTTATGAGCCAGCAGGGGGTTTCTGCAGAGGGGTGGGGGGGCGGAAATCAGGCACTGAGGAACTCCCGGAGGCTGAGATGTTTTAACCCTCACTTTGCCGTGTACCAGGGAAAACCAACAAGCTGGTGCAGTGGTTCCACGCAAATGCAATACAATTAAAAAAAAAAGAAAAGAAAAGAAAAGAAAAGAAAAAAAGATATCCAAGAAAATAAAATACTGAAAGAATTGTTTGTGGAAGGCAGTTTTCTGCCAGGTTCCAAAAGACTCTCTTGTCTGGTTGGGTCTGTCAACAGAGACTTACATGGATGGTTTCATGCGTCTTGGCCGATCTCGGCGCCCTGACTTTTACACATCCAATGCCAACAGACAATATACATTCTTCCATCAGCGGTAAAGTCCCAGACTCCTGCACAGACTTCACTTCCACTTGGACTCGCCGGGACTGCCCCTGTATCACAGACAATTTTAAGAGTTTCTCAAAATCGGTTTGATTCCCAAAAATTTGGTTTAGAGAGACCCCTACAGGCTGATGATGAGAAAAGCATTTATCTTTAGAGATGCTATCTCACCGTATCTTACATGTTCAGTAGTAAATTACAAATTCAAAAACTAATCAGGAACAAATATATGGCTTAGATATTTTTTCCAACAAAAAAAACTTTAAAACAATCTAACAAAGGAAATGCAAAAGGCTAGACAATATAAAATGTTCCACTTACTAATAAGCAAATTAAAATAAGCATGAAACACCTTTATTTTCACTTACTAAGCTAGCAATTATCTTTTAAAAAGGCAATTTACAATATTGCCCAAAGTTTACAAAAAAGGCAACTACATACACTGTTGGTGGGAATATAAATCGGTAAAGCTTTCTGCAGGGCAATTTGCCTTAAAAAATAAGAATCCCTTGACCCAGCAATTCAACTTTCTAGGAACCTGTTTTAAGTAATCATATATGTACATAAAGAATCTTACAGCAATGTTAAGAATAACAAGAAATTAGAAGCAAATTAAATGTATAGCATTGATAACTGCTTAAACTATAGTATATTAATGAAATATTTACATGGTCATTAAAATATTGCTATAGAAAAACATACATGATATATAAGTTAAAGAGTACAATGACAGATGTTAACTAGACTTCTTTTACAAAAGCAGATTACCAAAGCCAGTATATATAGTAGGATCCACTTTAAAAAATAAGCAATCAGAATAATAAGAATGATTACACTATCCTGAATTCACTGCTCTCATCCCAAAATAAAATAATTTTAAGCCAAGTTGCAAAATGAAGAATTGATCAGAAAGAAACTGTTCCTTCTTTAAGCATGTTTTCACAATAAACACTATGTGACTTTGAATATTTACAATGAAGTAATTTTTAAAAGAAAATTCTCAGTATCCCCAATCACTGACTTCAAAGTTGGTTTATAAATTCTAGGAATGTAAAATAGAATTTGAAAAACAGAATCTCAACATGTAATTTCAAGTCAGTTACCCTTCCCCTCTTCTATTGGATTTTAATTCCCAAGAGCTTTGTATCATCAGGAAAATCAGCTTAGGCAATGATTGATTCTATCAAGCTAGATTTAAAGAGATGGGTTGCAGATGTCTTTAATATTTTCCGAGGACTATGCAACAGATATTTTGTGCAAAGAAGAAAACATTTTAATTGTCTGAAATAGTTTAGTCATTTCAATTAGCTACCTTTGGTTTTCACTCTTCCTGAGACAGGAAGTGACCTATTCTGAATGTGCACCCAAACGTGAAGGGTGAAGTACCTATACTTTGGGGGAGAATACAGGATAAAGAGAGAGAAAAATGGAGGGAAAAGATCCAGGAATGGCTTAATGCTTCACAGAAAAGCTTTGAACAGCTTTACCAATACATAAACTATTAGTGAACTTCTTGTAACTGCCGATATTTGACTATTTTTAACTACAAAACTAGCAAATGCATGCAGTTAATCTAATCAGTTCTCCTCTGCTATTTTCCTGTTGGAGAACAATAGGTTCCCATTTTGAATTCTAATAAGTCTACCATCCAAGGTCCTCCATGAACTAGCTGCCCCAAGCCTCTATAACCTCTTCTGTTACTGCTTCTAGCTCTTCCTACAAGTTACTGATACTTTCTACCCAAACTTACCTAATTCCACCCTCTATCTTTATTCCTGCCATTTATATATGAAGAACCCTTCCAACATGATTCTTTCACCACCCAGGTCAAGACGCACATCCTTCAAAAAAGCCTTTCCTGATATACCCAAGATATCTTTGAACACTTTTAGTAAAGGTTGCCAGAAGTGTGAAAAACACTTAAATATTCAATTTATACTAAACCACAGAAAATTATCTGGTCTTGCCTTCCGGGAGATGAAGAATTTCTAAGGCATCCAAAGAGGATATATATAGTTTTAACAGATGTTCAGGAAAAGATGTTCTTCACACCCTTATGAATCCTATTTTATGTATATATCTCACACTATATTTTAAACTAATTTCCTTTTGCTTTTAGTGCCTTGTCTATACATGAATGGATTTGCTAAAATTCATTTGCTAGGGTCAGAGAACAAGTGCTTATCATTTTCCTCCTCCTAAGACATTCAGAAACTTATTTAAGCAAACTTTTTCCTTTAACCTTTTCTCATATTTTGCTTTGAATGATTTCAACATTCATTTTGTTGAGCCATTCTAATATTTTACTACTGTTTTAAAGTATGGAAACTATCACAGGCAATAATATTCTACTAAATGTTGACTTCATGTAAAGAATAGCAAACGAGTATTTCTAAGTCTTACATGTAAATTCTATTAAGATACTCTCATCTTTAACTTGCAGCACAGATACTACAGATCACATCTGTCTGGGGTTAAGTGACAAGTCCCACACGTGTCTCTGCTGTATTGGTTTCTGGCAGGTATTCACATCTACCTAGCTGCATTTACTTAACGTGTCCTATTTACCTAACGTGTTAAGTAAGATAGAAAAGATATTTGGTCTTTGTCCTCAGTTCCTGGCACAGAGCTCCTAAAACTCTTGGAATTTCCTTAATGATAAAGGTGATAGGTGCGTCTTTTAACCATGTGACTTTTCATTTGGTCACTCTAGGCAGATCCCTAGGTGGCTTCAGGATTGGGGCTGGTCGCCAGGAAGACCAAGCCTTGATCAGAAGGTCGGAACTTTCAGCCCTACGCCAAAACCTCAGGGAGTGAGAAAAAAGGGGCTGGAGATGGGGTTAATCACCAAAGGCCAGTGCTGTCATCCACCACGCCTACGTAAAAACCTACTAACGATGGGGTTAGAGCTTCCTGGCTGGTGAACACGTCAGGTGCTGGGAAGCTGGCGCAGCGAAGGGCACACGGCAGCTCCTCATCCTTCCTCCACACCTTACCCCGTGCAGCTCTTCCGCTTGGCTGTTCCTGAGTTGTATCTTTTACAGTAAACTGGTAACAGTAAGCAAAGGGCTTTCCTGAGTTTTGTGAGCCATTCCAGCAAACTATGAAACCTGAGAGTTGTGGGAACCCTCAACTGTAGCCAAGTAGGACAGAAATGTGGGTGACCTGGGGCCCTGATACTTGCAGCTGGTGTCTGAAGTGAGGGCAGTCCTGTGTAAGTCTGGGCCCTTAAACCTGTGGAGTGTGATGCTCGCTCTGGGTAGTTAGGGTCCAAACTGAACTGAATTACAAGACACCCAGTTGGTGCCTGCAGAGAAGCAGAGAACTGGTGGGCATCAGAGGGAAAAACACTTCTCATCTCCCATGTATCAAGCACTGGGCTCCATATAGTATTTCTTTTTTTTTTTTTTTTTGTGGTACGCAGGCCTCTCACTGTTGTGGCCTCTCCCGTTGCAGAGCGGGGGCTCCAGACGCGCAGGCTCAGATGCCATGGCTCACGGGCCCAGCCGCTCCACGGCATGTGGGATTCTCCCAGACCGGGGCACGAACCTGTGTCCCCTGCATCGGCAGGTGGACTCTCAACCACTGCGCCACCAGGGAAGCCCCATATACAGTATTTCTAATCCTCACAATAACCCTACAAAGTTGGTATTATCACCCCACTCCACTTTACACCTGAGGAAAGGTTCCGGGAGGTGACTGAACTTGCTCACGGATATACAGCTAGGTCATGGGACAGCCAGAACCAAACCCCAGAATGTTAGACTCTGAAGTGCTTGTTCTTTCTGCCATGTCACACAGTCTCTCCTTGTCTTTATAAATGTTCTAATGCTGCTTGATACGTTTGTTTTGTTTCCTACAGTTCAATTCTAAGTCACTATAAAGCTTATCTTTTTCTTTTTTTTAAAAAAATATTTATTTATTTGGTCGCACTGGGTCTTAGTTGCAGCAGGTGGGCTCCTTGTTGTGGCTTGCTGGCTCCTTAGTTGCAGCTTGCTGGCTCCTTAGTTGCGGCATGCATGTGGGATCTAGTTCCCTTGACCAGGGATTGAACCCGGAACCCCTGTGCACTGGGAGCGCAAGCCTTATCCACTGTGCCACTAGGGGAGTCCCCAAAGCTTATCTTTTTCTTACTTAAACTTCACAGAAGCTGGTTTTAAATACTGTAAACAGCTTTATTTTTGAAAATGAAAGAAAATACACATGAAGGGAGAGAAAACTTTAATAAGTGGTCTTGGCCAATCTAGATTTCATTATCCCTGATGTTTCTGCTAAAAGGAATCCAATATTAACCTTTACAACACCAAAGAATTCAATGTTAACATTAAAAATTTCATTACCTGCCGGAGTTGGAAGATTCCACCTGTTGGCACGTCCTTTGCAGGAATTACCTCTACAGGGCAGTATTCACCATTCTCATTCTGTTCCAAGATTTGAACCCAGAATTCCACTTTCCTGGTGACTTCGCTCCATCTAGGAAATAGTTGAAGTTCTTGGAAAATCATACATTTCTATTTCAATACAGGCAGCTTAGGATCCTACACATGAGAATTAATGATGAAAATAACCTCCAAACAGAATAACTCAGTAGAATTATCTGTAGTTCAGTGAGTAATACACAAATACATACTGGCAAATGTAATTAAAAGCAAAGTTCAACAAACAACATCAGAACTAAAAATGATGCCTTTATTTCATTCAAAAAGGTATGATAATTACAAATCTATTTCAAAGTGGTTATTCAAAAATTTAAACATTGTTATCAGAAGTACAGAAGTAAGTTGCAGTGATTATCTTTTCATACAGCAAAGGTAGTGCTGTATGCTTTGGTGACTGGACAAGTATCTCTGCTGAGGTCAATAAGAGAATCAAAAAAAAAAATCCCAATGTCTAATTTAGTATTTGGTAAAACTTTCTAAATACAAAAAAAAGAAGAAAATCTGCTTCTCATCTATAATTAGATGCAGTACAAATATATGCTCTTTCAGTCTTTTCCTTTTAACTCTTCTGTTTAAAATCCTGGTCAACAAGTAAGCCTTCCTCCTTCCATGATTAATGCTACTTGAAAAGAACTTTGAGCTAAAGATAGAATAAGTAAGGGACTTCCCTGGTGGTGCAGTGGTTAAGAGTCCACCTGCCAATGCAGGGGACACGGGTTCGAGCCCTGGTCCAGGAGGATCCCACATGCTGCGGAGCAACTAAGCCCGTGTGCCACAACTACTGAGCCTGTGCTCTAGAGCCCACGAGCCACAACTACTGAGCCTGAGTGCCACAACTACTGAAGCCTGCGTGCTGAGCCAGTGCTCCACAACAAAAGAGGCCACCGCAATGAGAAGCCCGCGCACCGCAACGAACAGTAGCCCCCGCTCACCACAACTAGAGAAAGCCGGCACGCAGTAACAAAGACCCGACACAGCCAAAGATAAATTTATTTTAAAAAAAAACCATGTAAACCTGAATTCCAGAGTATATCTTGATCTATTTTCTCTACAGATGATTAATTAGAGGTATTTCATAATGATAAGCAACCTATTCTCCAAAAATTCATTTCACACTTCATTCCTAACTACCTATTTCTTAACTTTTTCCCATCACTCTTCAAAGTTCACTCCTCCAAGGAAGTTTAACTGTGCTGTTAATACCGTGGACACAACACCAGCTATTACTGGAATACTGGTAATGCTCAGGAAGGGGTAACCTTTATAAATGGCAATATTAATCTCTAGCAATTTTTTAAAATTATAAATGGAATCAGATGGATATCTAAAATTCACCTGTCCCGAAGACTGCGTGTTTTCGCTTGGATAATCCCCAAATCCCACAGGGTTGGGTTTTTCCGAGGATCATTCATCTTATGGCCATAGACTTCAATTGCCAAAGCCCCTTCTGAAAGGTGCTCGATAAAGTCTTCAGTGATGCCAACAGAAAATTCCTGAAAGGAAGTAAGTACAGAAGAAGAAAACACCTTCTAGTGACCTTACAATTACTTACACCTGACATATCCTCACTTCATCATGGAGAAGAGAAATAGAATGTTTTAGCCATAGGACAAAACTGTCATCCAACACCCATAATGAATGCTCAGATGGCCCGAGGTTCTTAACTCTGATTTTTAAAAAACTTTTCACCTTGAAAATCTATTGTGAAAGACCAGCACTGTATTCTATTTTGTTAGCAATATTTTGGGAGCTATTTTTGAAAGTATAAATAATTATATTAAGAATGACAACAATGATCTACGTCTTGATATAAAAGTTAT
The DNA here is from genome assembly GCF_949987515.2 of Delphinus delphis. NCBI lineage: Eukaryota > Metazoa > Chordata > Mammalia > Artiodactyla > Delphinidae > Delphinus > Delphinus delphis. The sequence goes on from NC_082688.1 coordinate 105,502,902, forward strand.
TACATCCAGTAAGGCAGCAGTGTGTTGGAAAAACAATTTTTTCCAGTTTTTAGGAAGTTAACTATCTCCAATAATAAGAGAGAAAGGAAATAAATACTGATCATCAGTGCAAATAATCACCTATTTTAAAAAAATTCTCCTATCTGTCCATCTTTGTACGATAGATGTAAAACAGCCTCTTGCAATAATTAGGATTAAGCTCTCAAAAAGTTTATTTTAAAAAGTCATAGAATCTCTCTCTCTCTCGATCTTTAGCACAACAAAAGTATTTCTGTTTTAAACAGATTAGAAAGAGACCTCTCTCGAAAAAAAAAAAAAAAAATGAGATGGCTCAAGTGAGATAAAGTAGAAAAAGAGAATTTAGAATCTGACAGTCCCGGCTCTGCTAGTTACTAGCCATGGGCAAATGACCTCTGAACCGACTTCTTCAGCTAAAAAAAGCACTGTCATCAAATACAACTGTGGGAAAGAGCAAATGAAAGAATCACAAAGTGCTGAACAGAACATTAGGGGCTCCACAATGCTAGTTGTTGTCTCCCTATCTTCACTTTCTCTAAAACACTAGTTTCCTAACCTTCCCAGATGACAGTTTCTCCAGTAACTCATACAAAACATGGATTCCTTTTGGAGAAGAGTAGACATATGTACATGTAGTCACACAACAGTTAACTTTTGATGCTGGAGGAGCTACATGCACTGACACTATAGTTCTGCTTTTCCCCCAGGCTTACAGAGATATAATTGACATATAACGTTGTGTAAGTTAACATGTACATACAGTGTGTTGACGGCACTTTAGTCTTTGACTCCAACCCCACTCTAAGAACCTGATCCAAGACACAGACTGGTACCAAATTACTCAACAAAATATGGGTTGTTTTTTGTTCTGACCTGAGTAATTAAATGCTGCCCCAGTCTGGAAAACACACTTACATTGCACTGATCAAAGACAACCATGCACTGAGGTTCCTTGCTGACAGGAGAGGATGAGGTATCCACCTCGGGTGCAACAATTACCGGCTCCTGTTGATCCCAGAAGTTGTATTTGCAGAATACAAAGTGGGACAGATGCTGTGGCAAGCCGGTGGCTTGAAGTATTTTAACCTGAAGGAAAAGGAAGACTGTTTTTAACTCAGAAAGTTCCAAGAAGTACTTTGAGTCAGAGACACAGGCTCTAGTCCTGACTGTGTCACTAACAGTCGGTTTACGTTGACCAAATCTCATTCAACCTGGGCTGTATTTTTGCATCTGTGAAATGTCATATTTAGTGAGAGGTTGACACAAGGTATCAGTAACCTTGAGGATATACAAGTGGACATTTTAAAGCATTTACAGGCTGATGAAGAACATTTAAAATTCTAGTTTTTTATATCATCATCATCTTCGGAAGAAGAAAGTTCTCAAACATCAGCACCATTCAATCATACAAACTCGGCCAACTATGGATAATACGGCCCAAGGACACAAGATTGTTAAGAATGATGAATGAAGAATGAAAACAGTGTGCATACCAGTAAGCAGTAAATATTCAGAAAAGGGCAAAAAAAAATTTATTTGATATTTTAATGTATAATAAAGAACAAGGTTCTCAATTGGAATGTTACTTGCTACTAGAGCGTTTTTGGAAAACTTTAAAAGCATCAGGAATGTATACTCTGAAGATCTGGAGGGGTGAACGGAGGAGACAAAAGATGGTGACCGCTGACCATTCTCTGCAGCGATGTGTACGATGCCTTCTCCGTGCAGATTCAGGGAGGAGGGCCAGATCAAAGGAAATGTGCCCTGGACTGCTGGGGTGTGGGGTTTTGTGATAACTACGTGCGATTACAGAAGTATGTGTTTAATCAGACCCGAACGCCCCCAGAAGAAATGCCCATAATAGATTTTAAAGCAGCCAATGGTCTAAATATTTCTTTTGGCAGGCAGTGTCAGGTTGATTTTTAACTTTGTGATAAGTTGTGGAAGAAACTAAATCCTGAAATTAACTAAGCTAAATTCTGACTTCATAATCCATGAGGCCAACCTTCAGGAGACTGCACACTGATCAGTTATCACGCTCTTCACCTGGTCGCTTCCTACATGTTGTATGACGCACTCTAAACCTCCAGTACGTAAAATAAACAAAAACAGATTTGAGTATGTGGCAGAAGTTTACATAGCTTAGCAACCACAAATGTTCTTACTGTTTAACGAAGCATTAATAATGACACAGAAAATCATGCAAAGCAGACGACCATTTTCTTCTATAATGGGTAAGCAACGGACGGGCACTCCTGCTATTACTCACTTTTTTCTGTGATGGCACAGAGTTTGAAACATCTAGATAGCAATTCCCAGGCTATGAAAGACAGATTGACTAACACATTTTGTTTCTCCAAACCAAATAGAGCCATTAGTATTTGGCAATTAATTTTTCATTAAATTTTAAAAACCATGCCCTTTTCATTAAGTGTTTAAAATGCTTATTATATTCTTTAAGATGAGGCAATGTGGTATTTGGGAAGATTGCAATATTCTGGAGTACAAAGATCTAAATAAAAATTTCTGCCACTTATTAGCTTCTGTTTATGAGCAAATTACTTTAATTCTTAGGCTTAGTTTTTCTCCTATGGAAAACAGGATAGCTACCTAATGATAGATGTGTGAGGACTAACCATACCAATGAAATACAATGAATGAAATCACTACCAGGCGTTACGTGGATGGATGTTCAATACATACTTCTTTGTGACTGAATTCCATCTGAAAGTTAATTTTCTTTCTTAGAAATCAATTTCAATTTTAAGATTGAAATAAATAAGAAAGCAAGGTTTCATATGCTGAACTCTCTCCCCTATAGGCAACTCCTCAGGAATGAGACTGCAGGAATAAAGAATATCAGGAATAAAAATATCAGGAATGATGTCTAGAACATAGGTTTAAGTATTTGCTTGCAGAAACCAAAATCACCACCAGGTGTCAGAATACCACAGACTTCAACTTGCCACTGCTCAAGACCTACAGCCCAGAAATGTCGGGAGACACTGATGTTGTTCGCGGTTTTAAAATATACTAATTTTATTTAATGTAATTAAAATGATCAATATGTTAATATGTGCATACTTTTTTTCATCACAGAAAAATAAATCTAGTCTTCTTTTAAGGGCCAGTGATACTCATCACCTGTGATATCTTAAGTGCCCCCAAACTGGTATCTTTTGTTTTATTCCCCACCAATATTTAACTACCATACAGTTTATTTGTCTTCCTCCTTTTACACAAAAGGCTATTACACACTCAGAATATGGTGTCTAAAAACCACTCCCCACTGAAAGGGATCCAGTTCCCTTTCAGTGGAGAAATGGTCTGGGACAAGGAATGTACAGTCTGCATCACTCCAGAGCAGGAAAGCTGGCACACTCTCTGAGGGTTAGGGTTGTATCAAAGGACTCAAGAGCCACCCGAAGAGGCCTCCACAGGCCAAAGATGGGATTGTTTGAGCTTCGATATAGGTAATGAATACAATGGATCAAAACACACCAAGTATATTTAAATCCAAGAGTTCATAATGATATGAAGACCAAACCAAAAAAACCTCACTTGTCGCTTTTGCATAATAGTAGGAAAACCAATTCATTATTTTGAAAACTAGTGAATAAAGGGAGAGAATGGAGCATTCACCCTGCCTTTTAGATACAAATTGTACCTCTGAATAGCAAAATAGTTGACAGTAGGAAGGTTCACTCTACAGAATTCCAGCTAATAAATGAAGGGATGATAGAATTATTTTTTCTAACTCCTAATGAAATACCTAGGTAATAACCATCAACGATTGCTAACAACCCCAAAAGAGAACCAGACATGACGTGCCTTCTGATGGAAGACACCTTACCCTGTAAAGGATCATCGCCCCTCCCCTCCCCCAGGTCACCTTTATATCTAACTCCCAATTTACAGCAAATACACCTTAACACAGTAAATAATACCAATCAGCAAAATCCAGACTATGAGAAAACACACGATGACAATGCAGTTTCTACAATAAACAAATTGCAGGGTGAGAGAGAGAGAGGGCAAGCATGAGGGAGCAAGCGTAAGGGCCAGAGCCTAAAGATTAAAATATAAAATAGACTAAAGACGCCAAGACGACCAGGGAAACTGACTGGATATTTCATGATATTAAAAAAGTATTAACTCTTGATCATGATATCCTGGCTAGGTTGGTTTTTTAAAAGTCCTCTTCTTTTGGAGATATATATACTAAACTATTCTTGAAGAAATATGATGTCTGGGATCGCTTCAAAATAATCCAAGGGAAGGGGACAGTGGAGAAGCACCTTGTGTATATGAACGAAACAAGACTGACCATGAGTTGATAGTCGAGGGAGAATGAATAGGGGTCAATGACACTATCCTACTACTTTTCTATATGTTTGATATCTTCCATAAAAAAAATTAATACATTTTAACTTCATTTAAAAAAAAAAAAAGCCTAAGTTACCCAGTGACAAAGATACATTTCCCAAGTGAGACAGTACCCTCACATGTTACTTCACTAATGGTAAGTTTCACAGGTTGCATCTCTGGTCCATCCCCTTTAAAGTGGGCCATTATGAGTCACAAAGCCTATGTCTCCCCATCTTTGATAATCATACAACCTCAAAGGAAATGTTCTGAAATCGAGTACAGTACAAAGATTCACCGTTTAGTGAATTAAGAATACTTCCCCGTCACACGGAAGCAATGGACCGTCAATTACTAATTGAGGCCTCCTAAATACATGGAAAGTGGCCCAACTCTAACAGCTTTAGCTGCTCCATACCTGTAGCTGATGCCTAACTTACTCCTTTCAAAATGAAACTCAATTCTAGAAATATTTACTGAGCTACAAGACTGGACCTAGGATAGACTATGAAATGAGAGTGAAGTGTGGGCTTCCTGGCCTCACCTTTGAATGGCCTCCTCACTCACACACGGTGTCTAAGCCCCTTGCTGATTTCTCGTCTTCAAAAACCTTTTTAAGTGGTGCCTGGGTGATTCTCAACCCATGGCACCCTGGCCCACTAGAGTGTGCCTGGAAATGCACGATGGGATGTTCTCCTTGTCGTAATGAGTGAAGAGGCGGCCCTACCTATGCTGACCTAACACGCGCCCAAGCAACCACCCGTGACGATACCACAGCCCCCTAGGGAGAGGACAGCTTTACATAACATGCTCTCCTTCCAGTTCACTCTGAGTCTCATCTTTCCAGAAATATCCCTCAGACCTCACTATGTGCATTCATTGATGACCCCTACTCTGTGTCCCAGAACAACTCCTATCTACCCCTCTCAGAGCACACGGGACACACAGTACTGGAGTCCTCCCTTTACCTCTGCGTCCCCCAGAGGTGCACACCAACTACACAGGTTGCTCCCCTGACAGCACGAGTCCTGCCTGACTCATTTTCATATTCCCAGCGCCTGACAGTGTCTCACAGATGATACTCAACACACAGTTCAGGAACAGTATGCGTGGGAAGAGCAGAGAGGAAAGGGTCTGGGGCGAGGACATGAGGGGACAGCACAAGCAAAGGCATGCTCCTGAAGAGGAAACAAGAAACATGCAAAGACAGGGTGAAGAGTGGCTTAGGCGGCTGCTTAGCAATAGGACCAAGGCTGGGACACACCTCCAGCATCAGAAGAGGCCCAAAAGGAGGAGGAAACCTGTGTGAGAAAACTGGCTTCTCTAGAGAGAAGTTCAGACAAACTCAAATTCACATAATTTTAGGGCAGAACAGCCCAGAAGAAAGAGGTGACTTATCCAAGGGGTCACAGAGGAAGGGAGTGGAAACACCTGGCTACCTGGAATGTCAGGAAAATGTGATGAAATACGGTTTCTAGAACACTAAATACTAAAGATTTATTTAGAGACAGATATTTTCAAAATTTGAAAAAGGACACAGTATTTACTGTCTAAATAACCACAAGCCTCAAAACCAGCTGCACTTCTACTACTTCTAAAGGCAAGTGGGCCTTACCATGCACACGAGTTTGTTCTCCTGGGTCTCCTTATCAAAGGACGCGTCTGCAGCATCATCACCTCCCGCAATTCTCTCCCCGATGTCACCACTAATGCGCATCACCTCTACATGCAGCCGGCCTGCCACCTACAGCAGTGGGGACAAAAGCAGATCCTTTCTCCAGATTTTGTTCTTTCCTCTGTTGTACAGTCAAGTGGTTAGCTTAGTGGTATAACAGGTTCTACCAGTTACTTTACCTCAAAGTATTTATTTGGAATAATCACCATCCAGCAGTATGGAAACACAGATATTAATAATACACATAGATAATGCCTGTCGTTATTGATGAAAAATTATAACAACAATTTACTATCACCACCCTGTTGTTTCTCAAACTGTTCTCTGCGGGGCACAAGGCACGAGGAGAAAACTAACCTCTCCTTTCTGGTTGATGATTGGAACAGCATATTGTAACTTCACATCATAGAAGAGAGACTCCAGGAAGACATTAGCCACCCCAATGAGACTATGATTTTCCTGCTCATCATAGAATGGATCTGCACGCTTGAAGTAAGACCGTATCACCTTTAAAGAGATTCAAAACATACAGCTTCAGAAAATCTCTTAAAATAAACGCATTCAACCTACCACTTTTTGATGCAGTCTAATAAAGTCACTAAACTTAGCTGAAGTATAGCATCGTATTGCATGCACGCACACACGCACGCACACACACACACACACACACACTCTTCCTCATTCCCCCTTAGAATGGTGGTCAGCACCCTTCACCCATGAGAGAGCAATCCCAATAACACATCATTACTTTCATCATTTCTTCTCCCTTACATGGAAACCTTGCTGTGAAAATAGAGAAAGCATACATTGACTAGAAAAATCAGCAGAGTGTACAAAAGTACTCTATTTTTCATTCACATCTATTCAACCTGTCCCTACCAAATCATTAGACACGCTGCTGCTAATGAGAGGTGACCCCCTTACAAGAGTGTGGTTTGCTTGTTATTTGTTGTTAATGTTATTTCATTTCTAAGTTGAAATAGGAGAGGAATACAGAAGAAAATGGAAAAAAATGTTTTAAGAAAAAAATGTCATCTAACTATAAGAAGTCATTTTTATTGATGAACATTTTTTTTTTTTTTTTTTTTTTTTGCGGTACACGGGCCTCTCACTGTTGTGGCCTCTCCCGTTGCGGAGCACAGGCTCTGGACGCGCAGGCTCAGCGGCCATGGCTCACGGGCCCAGCCGCTCCACAGCATGTGGGATCTTCCCGGACCGGGGCACAAACCCGTGTCCCCTGCATCGGCAGGCGGACTCTCAATCACTGCGCCACCAGGGAAGCCCTTGATGAACATTTTTACAAAACAAGAGGCTAAGGAAGTGAACAACTCTATGGGGCCCTAGGACCAGCAGCGCTGGAACTATGTAAAAATATACATAATTCATACTTCTATTTTAAATAGGTACAAGCACACGGCTGACCTAAATGAGCAAACCTGAAACTTGAGGAGAGAGTACCAGAGTTCAGATCTATGGCACCTGCTTTAGGATCAAAACGCCTTCAAAAAATGTTCCTAATAGTATAAATATTAAGGTACCACTGATGTTCAGTTCAAAAAACAGATGTTGTAGTTTTGTTATTTGCAAGGTTAAAATATGTTGAGAAATGGGAAGAGAGATATTAAGGCCTGAGTAAAACCATGGGAGACAGATACACGTAACACCAACAGAAGCCAGGAAAAACACAGAAGATTCTACTAGAAATCCAGAGAACACAAATGTGGAGGAGAGAAGATGCCAGAAAAACAGGTTATTAAAATTCTTGACTAAACAATTGACAGGATTAAAATAAGTATTGTATTTATTAAACAAGCTATTTTGGAAAAATGAACAGTTCTTCCCTAAAATGGGCAGGCTCATTCCTGAGTGGTTCCTTCTGTGACTATCAGTTAAGTAGTTTTTCTCAAATAACTTACTGGGGTATCTTCTTCACACTCCTTCCACTCCTGATAAAGATCTCTCATATCCAATAACCTGTTGTCCAGTTTTTCCAAAGACCAAATCTGCTTCCCTTTTCCTTTTCTTCTCACCTGGATGGCAGGTTCACTAAGGAGAGAGCCTCGCTGTGAAGACAGTAAGAGTGGCGTTGGGAAGCACAGAGATATCTATGCATCGTAGACATCAACCCCAACATTCTATACCCACCAGTCAAATGTCATCGACTAAAATGGAAACTGTATCATTCTTTAATCTGTTCAGTGCAGAACTTCCCAGAAATCTTACAAGCTTAATATAACCTCTTTCTATCTAACTGCAGTCAAAATTTAAATTTAAGTATAAATCTAAATTTAAACTCAAATCCCAGAAAAGTAGACCATGTCTATGGGGAAGTCAAAAATGTTTTATTCAGGACATCATATGACCAAAGAGTATCAGTGGGTAGGAAGAGAGTCATAAGCACTGAATGGGAAGGGAAAGTTTGTGGGATGGATGGTGAAGAATTTTTACCTTTCAAAAGTTAGCATTTTAAAAAATTTCTGAATGGCTAAGTATCTTAATGTGATACAAAACACAAATGATTAAAAGAGTAAGCTGTGAAAAGTATCCTATTTACCCATTTGGAGGCAACAAATGATACCAGATTCCAAATATACGTAGTTTGAATTTATTATTAAGACGGTACAGAACTAGGTAGTGATGCTGGCTGCACAACACTGTGAATGTACTACATGCCACTGAATTGTTCACTTTAATTAACTTTATGTTACGTGAATTTCACCTCAAAAAAAATAAATAGTACTCATTTAAGTTTTTCTAGCTTAGAAAGCAACGTGCTTTTAATGTAGAAAACATGTTTAAATGTTTTGAAATCACAATGTAGAAAATAAAAATGCCCCTGTAGATCTCCCCCAGAGAGATGTACCTATCAGATATCTAATCAACTGAGATTTCCCGGAAATTTTTTAAACTGTTCTGGTACGTCTACTTAGAACTTTGGAGAATTATGAAAGACGCCAATGTTGCCTTAACATCTTGCCTATAATCAGTTCCAAAGAAACAGAATTTACATAACGAAGCAAGGATTTTAGAATTCTGAAGTTCAAAAATTACCGTTCTCTCACATACTGCAAAGGCCCTTCTACCTTATATTCAGCCGGCTAGGGAAACGAATATCTGGATACAAAATTCTACCTAATCCATCAAAAATTATGTACTAACATGATCAAGAGCTATAAAAGAACCCAAATAAGCGAGAAAACTGAATGGCAAGGATAGGAGACTATGATGGGACTTGACCTCTGATTTTTATTAGGCTTCTTACATTATAAAAAATGGAGAGAATTGTGATCTTGAATACCCACATGAAACAACTAGTGGACAGTTGTGCCATGCCATCTAGGGACAAGTAGAAAACAACATGCTATAGGTAAAATGAATCCCTAACTTGGGGGGCAAGGGGTGGCGGGTGGCAGAGGAATGGCATGAAGGGAAGAACCACTTGGGGTACGGGTACTGCTGGGGATGGGGATGAGGGCAAACCCCCCACCCCGGTGTCTGAATAATATCAAGGCGTTTTATCCAGTGATATCTTTGTTTGTTTTCATTAACGTCAATCTCACCTTCCTGTTGGCATCGAGGCTGGAAGCTGGAATCTGTAGGGTTACTTTATACTCTGTTCGTTTATCCAGTTCTTCCGCAATGTAACTAGCTTCTCTCACCAACAGATTGGCCTTAACGATTTGTTCCCTCAGCCTCATCAGGCTGTTATTCAGTGTTGCTTCTCTTCAAAAAAAAAAAAAAAGGGGGTGGGGGGCAGATAACCATTAAAGTAGCACATCAGAATATTATATAGTGCATGGTACGTTAACACCAAACTGCGAACCAAGCTTTACAACTGTCTTTTGCACACAGGGAATACATCACCGACACTGGCCCATGCACACACTTGAATGTGGGCTACGTTACAAGCACTGGCACATGCTCCTGTAAGAAGCTGGCCAGAGACTAGGGCTTGGCAAACGTGACTGTGTACACAAATCACCTGGGAATCTTGATAAACTGAAGGTTTTGACTCAGTAGGTCTGGGGAGGGGGACCCAAAATGCTACATTTCTATCAATCTCCAGGTGACAGAGATGCTGCCTGTCTGCAGACCAAACTCTGAAGAGCAAGAGGTTAGTTAAATACGTCTGTAACCATGGATAAAACATTTAGTGCAATGCTAATTAGCTCAAATAGAGATCAAACTTGCAATCTGAATCTCATTGGTACCATGCTTTACCTACCTGATAAACCACCTTTCTCTTTTTCCTTTTTTAAAAAAAGCATCTACCCACGCTTCAGAACCTAAAGTATAATATACAATGATAAAGTATAACTTCTAAGTACACACACTTGTTTAGTCAAATCCAAAAGCCATACAAACTGAAAATGGGGCAGCACCTAACAGGGGCGGCTTTAAATAAATCAATATAAATTGACAATTCCCATTTTTTTTTCAAAAGTGGGGAGGGGAAAGACAATGCCAAGTGGTTCCTAGCTGTAACACTCTCTTTTAATCTAATTCATTTTTAAAGTAAGGCCTAGATTTTTCCACTCTGTATGTTATGCAGGTGGGTTAAAGGTGACAAGCATATGCTACGCAGGTGGCACAGGCCCTGTGCTCCACCTACCTCTCTTCCGCCCACTGCCTCAATCGCTGCTGAGCGCTGGGTGAGTGGAAGGAAAACTTGTCCGAACTACGACAGTTCTGTTTCTCAGGAGACAGCCGTCTCCGGAGCTGCTCCAGTTCATGTTCGTACATGAGCCTCTGGCGCTCCAATGCAGACCGTTTCTCCTCTTCGTGCTGTTGTTCTAGGCTGTTCAGTATTGACTGCATGGGATCTAAACAAGTGTTGTTGTTTTTTTTTTAAGGCAAATAATAAAAGGTTAACTGCACAACACAATATACTTTAAATGTTCTGTATTATTATGTTGTTTGTCATCCTAATTAATAACGTAAGATTCTTATAGACAGTTAACTTTCCTTACTCCCAATTACTGATCGTATTATCTATTCTGTCAGATACATGCCAAACCATCTTCCATATAAAAAAAAGCAGGTCTATTTGTATGTTCTACACATAACCTAAGACAGATTAGCGGTCCGGAAATCCACTACAATAATAAGCCAGTGGCAGTCAAGTCTCAAACCTGAGAAATTCTATCAATGAGAACAAAGTTTTCAGTGATTTGTGTATCAAGGCAGAAAGAAAAAACAAGTTTTTATAAGCATAATAAATTAAGGCCAAAGTCACAAAAGAATTGAGTACAGAGAACAACATGAAGATTTCCTTTGTTGCTAACATTTAAAAAGTGTCCATTGTAAACAACTCTAACAGTCTAGCAACTCTGAAAGATTCTAAAAAGCACAACAGATCTGCTCACCGTTACTGCCCAGAGCCTTCATGGTTACCTCCATCTGCGCGTACTCATAATTGAAGTTGATTTCACTGGACACCTCACTGGATGAGTCTCCATCCACATCCAGCTGCTCAGAACTGGTGTCATTCTTCATGGACGTGTCTTGTTCCTCATCTTCTCCACCTGCTTTCTTTTTCTTTTTAGGCAAATTAAGTCTTGGGGAGAAAAAGAATATTATCTTTTAAAGAAAGATATGCATTTATTCATTGCATTAATTATTAGCACTTGCTAGATGCCAAGGGGATACTATGTGCATATAAGACAATTACTGTACTCAGAAGTTTATATTCTAGTAGTAGAAATAAAACACAGGCACCTGCGCAAATAATGACAACAGAGAGTGTGACACAAGGCCACGTGACAAGCTAGGTGTCAGAGAAAAGCTGAGGACCACCTCACGCTGGACTGAAAGAGGCAGGGATGACAGAATAAGAAGTCATCTGAGCCCAGCCTTAAAGGCTGAGGAGAAAGCAGGGCGTTAGGACAGAGGAACAGCATGAGGAAAAATGGAAACTCTCATAGCCTCTGGAGAAATTAAAAATTACACGGAGATACACAAAATTTGTAGAGCAAAAGTTGCGTGAGATAATGGTGGAAAGATCAACTTAACCCAAACTATGAAACTTTGAACACTAAGCCAAGCAATCTACACTTGATTAAGTTTAAGGAAAAAAATGAAAAAGGTTTTCCACACACTTTGTACCCCTCTTTTCTCAACAATCAAAATAGCAACTGGCCCACAAGCAAAGGATCTAGTCAGCTTGATGTAGGAAACACAGGGCCAGAGACAGGAACAGACCAGCATTTTAACTTTGCACTCTATCTAGCCAGTCCGTCCTCACCAACACAACACCAATTTTGTATGGGAAACAATATGCAGTCCCAGGTCAGACACTTTCATTCTCAGCCTCCTTTGCAGCTGAGAGGCAAATTCTAGTGAATGAGAGGTAAGTGGAAGGTTGCTGGGGACTCTGGGAAGACTCCTGCTTCTTCTCATCAGCACAGTCAGGACTAGTCCTGCCACCCTTCAACCTCGTTTTCTTCGCATGTGCCTGAGTGCTGCCTTGATGTCTGGAGTGGCGTGGCCATCTTTAGACCACAGGGAAAAGCCAAGACAATGACACGACTTCTGCCATGACTCTTTTGAGAGGCTTAGCCAATGCCAATAACCATCTTCCTTGGGAGTTCGGCTTTGTCAGAGAAATGAACTATCTGTTTAAGCCATTATAGTCAAGTTTGCCATTACATGCAGCTGAGAGCATTCCTAAATGAAATATTAACCTTATTTTATGGATAAGGAAACTTAAACCACTACTTTTCCAATAAAAAAAAACAAAAAGACAAGCATGTCAGAAAATAATTAATGAATTCTTATACCAGATGGCAAAGCAATCATCTTCCACTGGGAAATAAAAAGGAAAAACGATGTAAATAAACACAGTATTTCTCTTGAGTGTACTTGTTCATGTGTCCCTTGGGCTCAAATCGTATAGTGAACAAGTGTATGTATAGTGAATACATACTTATGTGCACAAAACAACATAGAATACTTATAGCATTAAGTTTACTTTTTAATATATACTTTTCTATTTCAGAGTATAATCATCAAAAATCTACCTATTTAAGAGCCATGAATGTCATACCTGAAGAAGTGGTTGTTCCCCCATAATATCCTGTCCCCATGGTGTAGCTGAATAGGACTGGATACAGAGGAGCCATTTACAAATGTTCTGTGGGGAGAAGAGGTCAAACATATAAACAATGATTATCATGTTCTCTCCTTTAATTTTTCCAATACAATATAGGAAAAACAAAAGAATCAATTCCCCCAAATAAAATCTGCCCTTGGTAAATTTTATTAGTTGTATTTCCTTTTTTGCTGATTTATTTTAAATGCTTATGGTACCAAGTATCATAGATTATTATCCTCTATCTTTCAAAGCTCTAAATTTGTTATACAGCATATTAAGGAGTAAATATGGAACCACTGCAGCCAGTAATAAAAAGATGGTAGCAGTGTACACTACAACGAAAACAAGTATGTCCAATCTACATGGATAAAAAGAGCCAGTCAACCAACTAAACTCAGAAATATCTATAGTATCAGTAATAAGAAATGAGGCCTATGAAACTCTTCTGTAACTTCCTGTAGCACAGAAAAATGTGCATATCCTATCAATAGATAGAAGATTTGTAAGATCCACTTGACTGCTTATCTTGACAATAGAGTTCAACAGAAGAAATGATGGGCAGAAGGATATTAAGGAAAAATTTTAGAGGGGCAGGAAATAAATAGAAAATTATGCATACCACAATAAGATTGATATTCCTGGAATACCAGTGTCATCATGCCTCTCTCCACTGAATGACTAAGCTGCTTAGGTTTAGGATAAAGGTCAAGTTCTTTAACTTGACATTAAAGGCCCTGCAAAAGGAAACCCTCTTTATCTCCTTCTTCCCCACTTCTAGTGAATTCTCAACTCCAACAAGAAAAAAAAAGAGGGGGGGGATAGGGGTGTTATGTTCTGTCCACTAAACATGGCTGACTCTTCTCCAAAGCGAGGCTTACCCCAGTCCTATAACCTGGAATAGGGTTCCCGTTCTCTATCACCCTGAGTCTCACTCAGTTTGATTTCTCACAAAGCCCAGTTTGGTTTCTACTTCCTCTGTCACTCCAACCAATACTACCTTAGTTTCTTTACGTTCCTAAGGCACTCACCTGGCTTTGTACCGCCAGTTATTTCTAATGTATATGCATACACACAAAACCTAACTCTCCATCTAGATCTCACTTACCATGTGGGTTTTTAAGCACTAGAAGTAATTGGTCTCTATGCTCCTACAGTCTGATTATTCAAAGCACGAGCTCAAAAACTAGAGTTATGACAAGAAGGGACCTACTGAAATTAGCAGATTTTAGCCTTTATGACACGAACACCTTACATACAGTGAGGAGTTTAATTAAAGGCAAACACATACAGAGGCTTATTTTTTAAAGCTCCAGCAGTTAAATAAAAGCACGACTGTAATAACAGTTCTCAACATGTGGTCTGTATGGGGTCCCGAAGATCAAATTTATTTTTATAATAACACTAACCTGCCCTTTTTCACCGTGTTGACGTTTGCTTGGCAAGGAGTAAAACTGCTGGTGTTTTAGCACAAATGAAAGCAGTGGCACCAAACATTTATAAGTAGTCACTGGATTGTTCACTGCCACGCACCCACAATTTCTAAAAATGTTTCACTTGAAAAGGTCCTTGATGAAGCAGTAAAACTCAACCATACGCCAATAAAATGTTTTTAAAAAACAAAAATAAATTTTTAAAAATAATAAATTACTACTTTTAGTAAATTTTGACCCTTGAGTAGTACACAACTTCTTAAACATTCCAGGTGACAAAATGAGAAGTACACACAAAGCACTGTGCTAATGCATACCACAGTATAAGAACTGTCTTGAGCAGAAGACATACTCAAAGTGGTTTTCTGGCAGACATTTTCTCGAAAATGAACAAGGCCAGCCCGTCACTTTGACAAAAACAGCTGACAGTATTTGTTGCCAATTGTAAATGTCAAGCTTTCAAGTGAAAATTAGAGTTTTGGGAAACTTGTGTCAATGTCTTCCAACCAAAGACCACCAGGAATATTCCCGTAGTTGAAGCAGTTGGGTTTATTACTCACGCAGAGGGAGGAGACACCACAGGAAGCATGGGGGCATCTCAGTGAGGGGGCCCGGGGGGACTCTTGCAGGACTGGGCTTCAGCTGCTCATCCTGGGAGAGGGTCTAAGGAGGTGAGAGTTCTGTATATACCAGATACTGCCAGAGAGCAGGAGTAATTCTATGATCGGGTTTGTCAAAAATCTTATCCACAGAGGATAAAGTTGTAACTGGTGAAGAAACAGCCACTCACTTGGCCGAGAGAAGGTGTTTGGTATTTTGGGTGTGGCATAGTGACCCTGGTTTTTGTCTCTGCTGAAACAAAATTATTATGTGGCCTGCTTCATCTTATTTCATCATAGCCTCAGAGTAACCTTCCCTGGGGTTGGTATCTGTGTGATTATTTAATAGGAGAATAGCACACCAGAGCTGGGAGTGCTGGGCCAGCTTACGCTCTATTTTTTTCTTTTCTCACTTGTATCCTTTACCATGAGCTTGATAGCTTCCAAATATTTACAGACTTTATGGATGAAATTAGTGATGGTATTAATGATTTTTTGATATAATGATGAATCAACATTCGGAAGATCAATATGTCAGTTAACCATCACCTATAACAGTTATATAGCCAGTTACACAACAGGGCAATAACAGTTTCAAAGCTCAAGGAAACAAACTGACAAATATTTAATTTGTATAATGTTATGCCTATTCATTACTTATTGAGCACTTATTTATTAGTCTGGTATTACACGCTAAGGATAGAGAACCAAAAAAGAAAGGTCCTTGTCCTCAAAGAGCTCACAGTCCAATGTGATAATAAAGGCTAACAGCCCACAAGAACACAGTATGAAGTATTAACGTAACAGGAAGCATAAAGTACACTAGGAAAATGTACTGGGGGCCCTTATTTTAGACCAAAGTAGACAGTGACAGAACTTAACCTTGAAGGTCAAACAGGAGTTACTTAGCTGGCCAGAGGAATGGCAGATGCAGAATAGGAGATAAGCAGGAGGGATATAAGGGATTTTTGCATCAAGAATAGAAGAAAGCCATCTGGTTGTATGGTGAGTGGACCAGGAAGATTAGGGTGCTGTCAGGAGTTCCAATCAAGATTTGATGGGGGGCTTCCCTGGTGGTTGAGAGTCTGCCTGCCGATGCAGGGAATGTGGGTTCGTGCCCCGGTCCAGGAAGATCCCACATGCCGCGGAGCGGCTGGGCCCGTGAGCCATGGCCGCTGAGCCTGCGCATCCGGAGCCTGTGCTCCGCAACGGGAGAGGCCACAACAGTGAGAGGCCCATGTACCGCAAAAAAAAGAAAAAGAAAAAAAAAAAGATTTGATGGGGACCTTATTTAAATAAGGCCACGGCAGTACGTATAGAGAGGAAGGATTGGCTTAAGCCATATTAAAAAGTTAAATATTAAGGACTTGGTAACTAACTGAATATCTTCTTTAAGTGAACATAAAAGCACACAAAGGCCAAGCGTCCTTATACCATCCTCGATTAGTGTACTTTCTTCCTCTTAAAAATTACTGTGACATTAACACTAATTAAAGTACATTACCTGGTGTTCTTTTGAGGAGTCAGCATAACCTGGCCTTCTGATGTGATGTCTATGATACAATGTTCAGGAAGAATTCCCATTCCACATAGCTGGATATCTTGGGAATTTGCTGAACCTATCAGTG
Organism: Delphinus delphis; assembly: GCF_949987515.2. Classification (NCBI taxonomy): domain Eukaryota; kingdom Metazoa; phylum Chordata; class Mammalia; order Artiodactyla; family Delphinidae; genus Delphinus; species Delphinus delphis. Next base: position 105,519,710 of record NC_082688.1, read on the forward strand.
TATGTTCCTACAAAAGAACCAAATTCACTGATTAATAGTGCATTCTTACATGTACACAAACTGAAATCATCTACTCTCAGCTCTCATACATTGATCCGTTACCTTAGCTAAAAGATTTTTAAAGCAAATGGAATGACAGAGGGAATTTCTGGCTTTCTATAGAATTCATTCTACAAGTTCTGTTTCCTTATAAGGAGTAATGCACTGAGTTGAGTTATAACTTTTAAACCTACAACTACAGTTTTCCATTAATGTCTATATTACATTCGTTATTTTCCATTGCAATCTTGATTCCAAATATTCTAGACTACTCTCAGAGCATGGTCTGAAAACTACAGTTACTTAAGTTGTACATCACCTACCTGGTCTCAGTCAAGATCAGTCTACAAAGATAAAGAGCTATTCAAATGCAAGGAGTCTGAATTATTTTATGAATTACATGGTCTCCCTAGACCTCATAAAAGATATGGTAGATGTGTTCTTCTTACCCTACTCAACTACTCAATTCTCTAAGCCCTAATCACCAGTGTCACTTTTTGGCAGGTACCTGAGAAAACAGACATAAAAATCGAACTCCCTCTTATGTGCTTCAACATTTGACTGCCCTTAAATGTTGATACTGACTGGGATGTGTCCCTAGGCCACCTTCTCCTTATACACACCTAGATCAGGGGTCAGATATGAAATATTTTAGGCTTTTTGAGTCATACACAATTACTCAACTCTGCCCTTGTAGTGTGAAAGCAGCCAGACAATATATAAATGCACAAGTGTGGCTACTTTCCAATAAAACTTTATGAACACTGAAATCTGAACTTCATATAATTTTCAAGAGTCCAAAATATTATGATTCTTTTGATTTTCCTCCAACCATTTAAAAAATGCAAAAGCCATTCTTGGCTCCTGGGCCATATGAAAACAGGCAGGGGGTGAGATTTAACCCATGGAAGAAGGTTGCTGACTGTTGACCATGATGATCTCATCCAGTCCAATATGCTTTAAGTACCACACACACACACACACACACACACACACACACACACACACAATTAAATCACCAACCAAGAACTACAGACTTTAGTTCCATCATTCTCCCACCTCCACTATCACTGCCCTAGTCATAGTCACCATCATTTCTTGCCTACTGGGCACAACTTGGATGTCTAAAGACATTTCAAAGTGAAAGGGCCAGAGCAGAACTTTTGCTTCCACCTTCCCACCACCCAATTGAGTCTATTCCCTTCCCCAATACTAATGGCACCACCACCACCCAGCTGGTCAACTAGAAAAGCTCAGATGCTATCCTGGAGTCTTCTCTCTGTCTTAGCAGTCTACCTCCAGCCCTGTGTCAATCAGGAAATCGTCAAAGACTCTCCCTCTGAAATATATCAAGAATCAGCTCACCTCCCACCTCTACTATCACATCCTATTCTCTTGCCCAGGTGAATATTAGAGCCTCCTCCTATTTCTCCACTTCTATCCACCCCACCCGCTCCCACCACAACAGCCGATCACGTGATCCCCTATCGAGAATCCTCTAGTGGCTTCCCTTTGAACTTCTAAGAAGTACAAATTCTTACCCAGGCTGACAAACCCTCTGTGATCTGGCCCCTGCCTGCCTCTCTTATCCCAGCTCCCAGCACTCTGCCTCTCCTGGAGCGTGACCCACCCACTCGGGCCTTTCATCTGTTCTCTGAGCACACTGACTGCTTCCTCTGTCTGAGGTGTTCCTCCCCTGATCTTGATATTGGTAGTTTCTTATCATTTCCACCTTAGCTTTTAAGTACACATCCTCAGAGAGGTGCAGCCTGAACCAACAATCAGAAGTAGCCACCCTGTTACTCTCGTGCCTGAATTCCTTACAGACTGACTGTCCGTGGGTTTCCTGTCCATCTCCATGGCTAGCATGGAAACTCCAAGACAGCAGAGAACAGCCTGACCTGCACCACCCCACCACTGCATTCCAAGCATGTAACACAGGCCTGGTACATTTAGCCATTAGATAAATATAAAAGAAAAATAAATGAACAATCAATTCCCTTCAGACTCAGGAAGACAATTTTCTCCTCTTCTTTGCTGATATCCCTCCTAATTATACTCTGGGTTCCAATTCCCATCTCTTCTGGGATCTCAACCTCAGAAAAAGGCCTCTTCCCTTCTATTATTTTCATTTTCCCTTTTCTGCGGGTTTCTTCTCTCAAGTATGCTGCAGCAGTGTTTCCAAGGAAACAAGGAGCCGGGCTCAGAACTGTGCCATGGCATCCCGTTCAGTCCTCAAGGAGTATATACAATACACAGAGAGGGCATTCCCGGCAAATGTCTGCTCCTTGATCTTGGCCGAGGCTTCTTGGCCAATCCCACACTTCCCTAAGCTGGAGAACAGGGCTTGATCGGGTGTAAACTACAAGTAATGCTTCAGTGACATTCATTAGCAGGCCTAACGAATGTGTTCCATGTCGGTCTCCATTCCCCACTTCTTCCCTCTCTAACAACACCAACTACAAGGTGCAGACAAGTTCTAAAAGGAAAAAAAAAAAAAAAAAGAGTCTGAAGAGAAAAAGAGCCCAAGATCACATGAAAAAGAAGAAAAGATCCCCAAAGCACTTGGCTTAGGCCATTTCTATTATAATCCCTTTCCTCTCCCCATGAGAAATTCTAGCTGGAGTCCTTATTGTGACTTTGGAATCCTTTTTGTCCTTGGGGGTGGAGGTGGAGAAAAGCTCTGAACTACCCCCTAGATCGGAGTTTGAGTGTAGAATCAGCTCCAGACTGCTGCATTCCAAGATTGCAGCAAGTACCAGGGGCAATAAGCAGAGAAGTATTCGTTGCTCTTTACATACGTAAATAACCAATAGCCCTTAATAAACGAAATCGCCCTGGCTTCACAGAACCAGGACTCAAGACAGCCTTTCGGGAACGGAGGTGAGGAAGGAAGGAAAGGTACCTTTCTGTCTTTTACAAATTCAAATATTACTCTAGGTGAGTCAAACTGCCTCCAACCAGGCACGTCTCACAGCCACACCGCTGTCTTATTCGTCCTGGGCCCCTTGAAGCCTGGCCCACAGCTCTATCAACGCGGAATGGCTGTGGCCCTGCCAGTCTGCTGATCGCCTCCCTCCACTGACTGAACGCTGGCAGGCAGCTTACTGCCAACGGGAGCTACGCTCCCCCTAGGACTGTTCCCTACGTACGTGTGCTTTGACGCTGCTGCGGAATCACTGGTACAAATCCTGATCAAGTGTGTGTGTGATAATTTGCCCCAAGTCCTTCAGAATCACCCTTGCTTCCCCAGCCATGAGTAGCTGACTCGTGAAAAGAGTAGATCCAGAACTGCACAAGCAAAATAGCTTTCCTGAACGATTCGGTGGAGAATTCAAAGGTGTGACTGGAATTAATCATACTGTAATCCTATTTCTGTAATTAAAAAATACGTATCACTATAAATATACACACACACACAGGAATAGATCCAGTAGATACAGTTAAAAATATTAAATATTAACTGTGGTCTTCTCTGGCTGTTGAAATTTGGGCACGAATGCCCCTTTCTTTTTCTAATATGTTCTTATTAGACTTTTTAGAAATAAAAGTGTATTACTAAAAAAAAAAAAAAAAAAAAGTGTATTACTAGCATGACATATTTAAGGCGAGGGGAGCAGCTCTTCCCTCTAGAAGCTTGGCTTATGCTGGTATAAATCTACAAGTCTCTCAAAAAAACTAAAAACAGAACTACCCAGCAACTCTACTCCTGGGTATATACCCCAAAAGATACACGCACCCCAATGTTCATAGCAGCATTATTTACAATTGCCAAGATACGGAAGCAACCTAAGTGTCCATCAACAGATGAATAGATAAAGACGTGGAATGGAATGGAATACTACTCAGCCATAAAAAGAAAAAAGGAATAAAATTTTGCCATTTGCAGCAACACGGATAGACTCGGAGGGCATTATGCTAAGTGAAAATAAGCCAGACGAAGACAAACACTATATGGTATCACTTACATGTGGAATCTAAAAAATATAACCAACTAATGCATATAATGAAAAAGAAGCAGACTCACAGATAGATATAGAGAACACACTAGTGGTTACCAGTGGGAAGAGGTGATATGGTGGGGAGGTACAAACTATTGGGTGTAAGATAGGTTACAAAAATGTAGCCTATCTACAACACGGGAAATATAGCCAACATTCTGTGATAACTCTAAATGGACTGTAACCTTTAAAACTTGTACAAAAATTTTAAAAATAACAAATTTTTTAAAATATAAATAAATCTCCAAGTCAACCTCAGAACTGCAGGCAGGCCTCGCTTTGCACAAGAGCACAGGACTATAAAAATAATTTAGCAAGGAGATCTTAATAATCATTGGGGAAAACTGCAATAATTCTGTGACATTTAAAACTGTCCGTAAAATCATGAAGAAATCTCTTACTGTTACAATGTACAGGAAAATGAAAAACCAGTTAAACTAGTATTTATTTAGTACACTGTCATTTAGAACATTAGAAACATCGAAGTTTAAAGCAGTTTTTTCTTTGTTAAAAGCGTATGTACCGAGAGTAGTTAGAACAGTGCTTGCCTTCTTCTCAACATATATCTTACAGCATGCAGTGAGCATATTTTCCACACCTTGGCAAACTGTCACACTCCTTTCTAAGCTTCTACCATTTTATCCTTTGTGCTTTCAATGTTGCGAAGTATCTCCAAGAGCTCCTCTCATGTGAAGTGCTTTCTGGTGTCACTCCCTTTGAGACATCTGCAGTCTTCTCATCACAACCACTTTCATTATTCACATCGGTAAGTTCACCTTCACTAACTTCCTCTGGCTGCACATCTAGAAGCTCATGAATGCCTGCAACGTCAACATTATTTACTAACTCACGTTAACTGGAATTTGTGTATGTTGGAACCATGCAAAGCAAAAGCTGCCTGGCTATGCAAATTAGATGCAAAATTACCTTGTGAATTACATCCTACCTATGGTTTGGCCACCATACTTCGCTTCTGCAAGTTCCAGACAGAACAAATAAATGGAGGATTCTATTCTAGAAGAGAACCATTCAAAACCTGGAACTAGAAAGAATGCTAGAGGTAATTTAATCCAGGGGCCTCATTTTATACATGAGGTGCTCAAAGTCACCCACTGACATGAGGTCATCTGTCCAGCATGTAAACCAGCTTGAAAATTTGAAAGCAAAGAAATAAACAACGCTCGGCCTCTAAATTCCTCCAACCCACATCATGGTATCACTTTACTGAAGCAAAAACTGTTCTTGGACTGAGATCATCCTTTTGAATATGCTTTGTCATGAATATAACTTTTGTCATGGGTTTAGCTTGGGCAGTGAAGAACCAACACTGCCTCAAACTCTGCCAAAACAGGGTTGACCACACAGTCTGAAACAGAATCCCAACACCTCCATACAAGATGACCAGAAATATTTTAACTGCTCTCCAAAAGTCTTTAAATAGTTTTCTTTGTGTAATTTTTTAGTTAAGGAACAGATATGAATCAGGCTTTTTTTCTTGTTGGGTGTATGTGTTTGTGTGCTCCAGTTTGAACTTCATCACATCAGAAAGAAAAAGAACTCACAGTTCTGAAAACGAAAAGGGCAGAATATTTAACTCCTATTCTAATACTGCATCTCTCCTAAAGCATATGAATATCTACAGCTGAAATTCTAACACAAAAAGCTGCCAGCATTGTTAGAAGCACAGCAAGAGATGTGCTAATATGTCATTTTTTTCAAAGGACAAGAATAATATAATAAGGTACCAGAGTATCAAATGAGAAAATGGTGTGTGGAATAATTTATATGTGGACAGTGCTTCTGTTTATAAAGTGCTTCTATATGTCAAATCCCATTTAATCCTCCAGGAACCCTGTGAGGTAGCCGGACAGAGAAAACTTCCATTTATAGAGGAAGAATCTGTAGACTGTGGGGGGCAAAGGACTTGAGAGCAAACATCTGCCAAGCAGTGGTGCTGGACTAGAAACTGAGGGCATCTCCCTCCTACACCAGCACTGCTCCCACTACACACAGCACCTGAGTGTGCACACGATTATATGCAACAAACACACAATTTAACTCACAGTGTAATAAAACATGGTATAAAATACTTATGAATAACAGGGCCTTATCAAAATATCACAAAGCAATTACCCCAGATACCTTTGATCAAAACTGGGAAACCAGCCAACGTGTCGCGAATTCTTCAGTCTCTTTAGAAGTGAAACGACACAATTCTCTAATTTTAAAGCTGCTTCCAACTGTACCAGCTCATGTCTTTACTGTCCTAGTCACTAACTTAGTTAAACCCACACAGATAGTTCCTATACTATGAGGGGAAAAATCTTCCTCCTAAATATTCATTAACCATATGTCAGAGTCATATAGTCCATTATGTAACTCATTTATGCTCTAGGGTTGGCAAAGGTAATTTTGGCAAACTCCTTATAATTTATATAGTGTCTGATATCATGCTCATCCTAAAGTTGTTTCTTGTCTTCCTGATACATCCCACAACCTATAGGTTTCAATGTATATGAGTATATACATATACACAATGTATATAGATGCAATGTATATCTGGTTTTTTCTGCTCCATACTCTGACCCTCTCAGTCCCTAAGTGACTTACTCTCTTTTTTTATAAGTTGATAATCCAAAATTTTTAATTTTCCTAAGAGTTACTGAAAACACAAATTTCAAATCAAGTGGTCCTAACAACTTTCTTTAAACATTTCCTCTGTAAGCTAAGAAACCATTCACCAAAAGCTGTGCTTCATAGAAATCACAAAAGCTTTAGTCTACCTATGAAACCGTTTAGTTTAAAAGTCACTGTGTAAGCTTTAAAGTTATCTACTTAACTCCCTGGTTTAATCATATTAAATGATAGAAGTTAAGCTACTTAACTTGTTGGAAATAATATCAGAATATCATCTTTCATATTTACTAGGTCGAATGACATCACTCAAAGACTACAAAGAGAAACTGATCTCAGAAACTCAAGATTTTCCTATACTCCAGCTTAATCAAATAAAAACAATTTGCTAACTCATATTTTTGAATATGTATGGTTCTCCAAGTATAAAAAAAAATACTGTGGAATACTGCTCTATTCTGTGGTAGGAAACAGTAGAAAAGCCTACTACTTCACCTTTAAGTAGTAAACCAGAAGTTCATTCAGAGCAGGATCAGCGTTGAGATTAACGAGGAAACATTTATCATCCCCAACTTTAATTCCAGAAGATTGAAGAGATATTCCAAGACTCTCAAGCTGTTTCTGCCGCTCCTGTAAAGGCATTAGAGAAGTATTAATTCCACAGCTATTGAGGCAGCAAGATATAAAAAGTCATATATTATAGTAATTATTAAATAACTTTATAACTCAAATATGTTACTTAGGACATGGTATTATATAGGTTACTGCATTTGTTTCTTTCTAAACTATAATGTTGCTTTGTTAGGTAAAATTTTTTAATTTCAAGAATAAAGCCATGCGGGCTTCCCTGGTGGCGCAGTGGTTGAGAATCTGCCTGCTAATGCAGGGGACACAGGTTCGAGCCATGGTCTGGGAAGATCCCACATGCCGCGGAGCAACTAAGCCCGTGCGCCACAACTACTGAGCCTGCGCATCTGGAGCCTGTGCTCCGCAACGAGAGGCCGCGATAGCGAGAGGCCCACGCACCGCGATCAAGAGTGGTCCCCGCACGCCGCAACTAGAGAAAGCCCTCGCACAGAAACGAAGACCCGACACAGCCATAAATAAATAAATTTTTTTAAATAAATAAAATAAAGCCATTACAAACAGCAACCAAATATACTAAGTTCTCATTTTTCATTCTTGAAAATATCTAACATCCTGAATTCACCTTTCACATTTAATTCTGTATATGTGAGCAAATATAAGTGTGTTTTACTCAATTGTGATCTTTCTGAAAAGCCAAGTATTTAATACACTCTGCTGCTTGATATCCTCAGTGGGTCTCCAGCAGGGATAAAGGCCAAACTCCCTCAACCAAGCCCACAAGGTCCTTCAATCTGGCCCATTTACTCACCATCATCACATCTTGTCACCCCTACTCTCAAAGCCTGTATGCAGTTAGTGGAACATCTTCCAGGGCCCTCGAAGTCTCAAGAATGCTCTCTCTAGCTTAAGAGTTTTACACCTATTCCTCCTATCTGGAGCACACCTGTTCTCAAACTTGGTAACTTTTTACTTGACCGTTTCTCTGTGAGGGCAGGGACCCTATCTCTCCACTGTGTATTCCTAGCACCTAGCACAGTGCATAACACAGAATAGCACTCAAATCGTCGCTGTCGTGAATTTATCAAAATAAAATCTGCATATTCAGTAAAGCCCTATTTTCATAAGAACATGAACCTTTCCTTTTCGTGCCTACCGATCTGTGAGTACATGCAACACACACACGCGTGCACCTAGGGAGATACGCATGAATCCTGCAACCGAATCGGGGCAGAGCAGGGTGTCTTTAACTATGTATAAATAGCGAATAGTGATGAGTCATCAAGAACCTCTGATTCCGAGGAAAGACAACACAAACTAAGTCACTTAACTAGGGCCACACAGTAAGTCTGCAGTATAGTTAAATTGCAGCCTTAGAATTTTGCTATTTCTAGGCACACATCCTAATTTATACAGCCACTGCAACCCAGTCAATCACCCCTAGAATGATACTATTACAAACATACTGAAGGGGATATTTTGGTTCTGGGCCTTTGAATTGAGTCTCTTCTCTAACAAACATTACTGGGTTCTTTCGGAAGTGCTGAGTGGTTTAGCACTAGCCATTAGTTTTCAGCACTCAATTCTAAGCAATGATTATCCTTGATAAAAAACCATGTTCCTAAAACGAAGAAAGCAATTCTAATATATCTTGTATGGTCCCTTACTGAGGGAAAGGTCTTTTACAAAGGGATGTTGGTGTAATTAAAGAATTATTCCAATAATGAGAAGAAACATTTCTCTATAAAAATGTCTTTTTTTGTAAACTACGAATGAAGTGGGTAGATGTTCATGAACTAATATTAAATTTAAAATGTAGGGTATAACTAGTATATTAATCTGTGCACTGGGAAAACGTGGAAGAAACCACAGAAATATTAACAGTAGTTTTCTTTGGATGACTGGATCCGTTCAACTAAATTTTCTTCATAATAATCTTTCTGTATTTTCTATAAGTAAATACTACTTTTGTAATACAATAGTTTCTTCTACTTATATTCTTATTAGGACTCTAGTAATTTTCACTATGGAAATAATTAAAAGATTTAGAAGAAGTTTGGTTACTGTCATCTAGTGGCAAAATTTTAATTCATACAGAGGCAAAGGCAAGCCTGAAAAAGACTATATGACTTAACAAAGGTAAAGCCACTCAGAGTAAGGGAGAAGACAGGATTTAAATGAGATAATGTATATAAAACAGCCAGGATATACTTACATAGTACATAGCATATAGTAAATGTTTTAAAAGATAAATCAAAATCTTTCTAGCTCCTACTGCTGAAATCTAAGAATTTTAGTTTGACATTCAAAGCCCTATAATGAATGGCCAGACTTAACTTACTTCCAACCATCCCCACACTCTCCAATAATAACTCTCTGACTTTTGCTCAATATTGATAATTGAATATGGAATGAATGTCACTGAATATAGGTTTGCCCAAGGTCATTGAGCAAATCTATGCCAGAGAAAGGAATATAAATGAATAATTGTCTAAGTTAGCAGTTAGAGTAAACTACTGTTTTATCCTACTTCCTTAAGCGTTTTCCTGTCGTTTGAGATTTTATAATGGTAGAAATACCACAAAATTTTTGTTTAAACCGAAGGGCACAGCGTTGAAAAACTGTCAATTCATTGCTACATCTGCCGCCAAAAATTTTGAAGTTTTTAATCATTAAAAAGCAACAAAAGTTTGCAACATCTAGGAATCAGTTCAAAGAATAAACAAGTATTGTATGATAAAATATAGTTACATTTACTAAATATTGCTTCTGATATCAGAGATTAGTTAACTTTTTCTATAAAATGTCAAACAGTAAATATTTTAGTCATCTGGGTCCTATGGTCTCTGTCACAGCTATTCAACTGTGAAGCCATAAATAATACAAAAACATATGAGCATGGCACATTCCAATAAAACCATGAAAAGAAGTGGCAGGCCGGGTTTTTGCCCAAGGGCTTAGTTTGCTAACCCTTGATCTATCTCACGTAAGTGTACATTTCTTTATTGAGAACATAAAAGATGAAAATAAGAGAACTTGGTATCAAAGATATGCCACTGGGCTGAGAAAGTAGTCAACTTGAGTTCTGACTGTTTACTCAAAAATACTACTGAGCACATAGTTTCAAAAATTAAGAGATACAGCCTTTTTTCTTGAGAACCCTACAAACTCATTAGGTAATAAAAGTACACACAAAAAACTGAATAGTAAATAAAATACTCATGATTTAAGGGTCAAAAGGGTACAGACAGCTTCCACAGGGTTCACTGGCAGGGACAATCTCCAGGTTCACTGGCAGGGACAATCACTGGCAGGGCATACTAGAGGAAGAAGCCACAGAACCCAGAGGACTTTGAGAGTCTGGATGACTTAGAACAGACTCCCAAAGAGCTCTTCAAAAAAGAAATCCATTTGGCTGAGTTCACCTAGGTTTCCTCAAAGTTATCTGATCATGAACCATTTTTTTCCCTTATTAACAGTCTGTGGCTATTAACAGTCTGTTAAGACTTATTAACAGTCTGTGGCTATACTGCCAGGAATACATTTTAGGAAATGCCAGTCTGTATTGCAAAGAGGTCAATGACCAATAGACCAGTGAGAGAGGAGAAGAAAGCTCAGCAGCACTGAAGCCTGGGGGCTTGGAAAGATAAGGTGTTAAATGAGGTGTTGGATAAAATCAGGCTGTCCTCAAAAGGGGCATATGACCGAGACAGAGGACAGTTAGGCGAGGAAAGATGCTACAGATAAGCTGCATCAGCACTACACTCTCACTTAGACCTACCCTGCTTCGTATCAGAGCAAAGCAACCCAAGTACAATAGCACTTCAAAGTCAATGTTTTATTTTCAGAGTAGCCCAAAAATGCTCACATAAATTAGTTCCAAATTGAATGATAATTAGAATTAATTCTTATTAAATAAGAATTTAATTTATGAAAAACAGCAAGTGTAATATGTAATGAGAAGTAAAGTTTATATACTGGTGTATTCTCTTCTCTGTAATCTGAGGGATATGCTTTAAAATAACCCAGTGCAGGGATACAGATAAAACAAGACGGGTCTTATGTTGGTCTTTAATGAAGTTGGGTAATGGGTACGTGTGGATTTATTACACTCATATTTTTATTTATTTTGAAAAGGACTGTACTAAAAATGTTTAAAAATCAACTTAAATCCTAGTCTGCACTAATATAAATCTAACATCCACCTTATGCTACATAGTAATAGTACTGTCCTACAACATCTGATGCATCAATTGATTCTGGACAGCACACTGAAAGATGGAATCTACTGGGTAACAAAAGAAGTAGCAAGTTCTATTTTGTTAATACACAGAACAGTTGAAAACACAAGAAATTTTTAATTTTAGAAAAGGAGGGGAAGAGGTAGAGGTGACTTTCAATATCTGGGTAATAACAGATCCTATCTTGCAGGGCTATTGGGAGGATTAAATAAAATGCTGTATATTTAGATGTGCTTAGCATAGGACCCAATATGTACATGTACCCAATAAGTATTGGTTATTACTGTTATTATTAGTTACTACATACAAGTGGGACACTTATTCTCTTAGCTTTGGAAGAACAAACTAAGGCCAATGAACAGAAATGGAAGAATAAAAGATTTCAGTTCAATCTACCATCAGAGTTATCCAATCATGAGAAGACTGCTCAGTGTGGTACTGACCTCCACATTACCATGTATATTTCTAAAACAGAGGCTGAATAAGCATCTAAGAGGAAAGTCACAGAGTAAACCCTTTACTAGGCACACAGTTGGACATTTTAGGATTTTTTCCAAATGCTAATGCACCCACTGGAAGATTTCACTACTTTATATTTAATGGTCTAAAAATAAGAGACAGTCACCTCAGATTTAGGTATTTCATATTACTTTTACTGAGTTGTCATATGGAAGCAAGACGCTCATAGCCTAAATATCTACTACTAATAATTTTGAAGTTGGGTAAGTTCCTTATGTTTGCAAAGCACTTAACAGAATTGGGTGTTCAGAGCCAATGGCTAGTTATATCATTTAAAAAATTTTATGACACTAAAAATATATTTCTTACATAATGAACAATTAATTGTAATTATGTCTTTATCCTTCAAATGAACTTTGTAAAGTAAAGACTCCTGGATTTAGATCTTATTTAAATCTTAATCTGCTAGATTTGCCATCTTCAAAGCTAAAAATCAAAAAGAAATCAGAAACAGGCTCCAAGTTGCACTGCGCAAACTGCCACGACGTTTCTCTCTCCTTAAGCAGGAAGCACGAACCTGGGCAATCTCCTCGGTTTTCCTTAATTTCTCCTCCCAGGTCACAGTCATTTCCTGGATTAGCTTCTCTGATTCTTCCAGCCGGTCTTTCAGCTCTGGAGATTTCATTGCCTACAAGCAAAATGTTTATTTCATGAAACGTCTATACAATGCCCTGAAAAAAGAATTCGCTAAATCCAGGAGGACAAGAGGAACAACCTGACTCTTCTTAGCTCTACAGCTCACTGGGGTCCCTGACCTGCCTAAGACACAAGGACTGTCCCTGACCCACAGCATCCAGACTGTGTGGGTCCCACAGACTCACCTAGTTATCCAGTGGGTTTGAAAGAAGACTTAACCTTTTCATTTTTCTCTAACCTGTTGTTACTATGAGATCTAATTACATTTAGGGAGATAAAAAGTTCAAGCTACCAAGGGCTTATTTTTTTAAATCTCAATAGGTCTAGACTCATATGTGTGACTCATTCTACTCTTAATTGATGACTTTGGGTGTTTCTTCAAGTATATGCAGACTAAATTTGCACATGTTGAAAACTGGACGGTGTTATTGATACCAGGAAGACAGAAACAAACTTTCAAAGAATCTTGATGAACTGTAAAATTATTCCTGTAGAAACAGGATAGAATTCAACAGGCAAAAATACAATCAAGATAATTGTTTTGACCATGTAATTTACTGTTATACTACCAGAAAACAGGTCATGAGAAGAGGGCTATGGCCTCAGGCCCAAGAAAGAATCCCACAGAGCTTGGAAATAATGGGAACAGAAATGCTAATTAAAGTAGGGATCCTGAATCTGACATTTCATCCCACTTTTGATAAAAGGATAAGCATTTGAAAATATTACGTATAGAATGGATAAACAAAAAGGTCCTACTGAATAGCACAGGGAACTATATTTGATATCCTGTAATAAACCATAATGGAAAAGAATATGAAAAAGAATATGTATACAACTGAATCACTGTGCTGCACAGCAGAAATTGACACAACACTGTAAATCAACTATACTTCAATAAAATAAATTTTTTAAAATAAATCTTTAAAAATTAATAAAAAAGATTTTTGGTTAGAATTGTGTAGGTTTTAAATTCAGTAATGGAACATAAATATCATACACTATAGAATGTACAAAGGATAGTGAAACAGGGCAGTTTTAAACAGATGGCTACTTCTGCTATATTTTTTCCTATGAACATAATTAACCCATAACATGGAAAAACTAGCTTATTATGGTGTGCAAGACCTCCTTAGGATTTCTGTTTGGACTTCAACCTGTGAACATCTGATACAACACAAATCTGTTTGATTCCTCTTCTAATTAGCCTATGCACGTTCACCACCATTTGCTGCACTAGTATTAAGTTGTATCTATTTTTGTTTCAAGCATCTCTCTTTCTCTACCCTATTCTACTGTACCTCTTTTCTCGTCGGCTGCCTATACTGTGGAAAGAAACATTTTCTCAATTCCCCTTATTCTCTCCTATTCAATCCTTTAACACCTGTAAAAACTATCTAAATTTCAACTATGACAATTTATCTGTCTTCCTTTATTACTCATCTCAAATTTCTCTTCCTATAGGAAATTCAAAAATTCTACTCATCACTTATGGCCCTGGGGGAAGAAAATTCAAGTTCTAGCTTTACTGGATTTTCCTAGACCCATAATGCTGCTCGGCGGTGCCTCATACCTCTGCTTTGGTTAGCTGCTCTCGGAGTTTTTCTACTTCTTCTCGGAGGTCCCGGATAATCCGTGCATTGGGATCCTCGTTCACCACAGCGTGGTTCACGATGTTCTTGGCACGATCTGCATACCGCAGGGTTGAAAGGGTTTCGTCATAGTTGTCAGCGGCCGGACTCACAGTAGCTACCATGGCTGTCTTGCTGTTACCCCCAAGACTGTCCTGGAGAAGAAAAGAAATTGAATACCATTTTAAAGTTGGAAGAAAACATCATATGGGAACGCTGAAGCCCCATATGATGAGATAATGTCCCAAGGTCAAACACAGATTTAAGGACAAAGCCAGGACTTAAGTACAGGTATACTGGCTCCCAGTCCCATGCTCTTTCTTCGCTGGCAAAAGCTACTTTTCTGCAAAAGGTAGCTTTGGTTTTTGAGAAAGAACTGGGAAATACAATGAAGCCCACACTTATTTCAGTTTAATAAAAATTAATTCTAAGTCAATTTGTCCTCTTTTAACAGGCAACATGATACCATAAGTCAGCAGACTGCTCAGAATAAAAAAGGATGCTTTCTTAAGTGCCTACAAAATCTCCCTGAGAAGACTGAACAGTCGTAACAGTATTTGATCAAAGAGTGATTACCTACAATCTACTCCATAACGCCATGTACCTGGAGTCTCTGTGAAGCCTGAATAATAGCTCAGAAAGTGGTGCTGTTATAATGCTATCAAGCACCTTGTAAATTTTTTAAAACATAAGGTACAATTATGGTCTTAGAAAACAAAAGATACATTGAAGGTACTTCATCGTATTCCATCTGACAGCACTTCAAAAACTACTGAAACAGGCTTCAACTTCTATACAACCGCTTCTAGAGTTCAGATAAGGGTGATGAAAAAAAGACATTCATCTCCATTAGAGAAAACCGCTAAAGGGACTTTAGGATGGGCTTCAACAAATTCAAAAAACGACTTCCCCTTGAGAACATTAAAAAATAACTAGATATAACTCAGGATTACAAAACAGGACTTGGGAAGTCAAGTCTACCCCACGCCGCTTCGCCACACAAAGGCTGCATGAAATCCAGCTGCGCAGGCGGCCTCTGAGACGGCCCCCAGAGATCTACGCCTCCTGGAATTCACACCACCATGTCTTCCCCTTCCCTGAGTGTGGGCAGGACTCTGATCTGCCTCTAAGGAAGAGAACACAGAACTGATGGCTTGCCACGTCTGAGATTAGATTATAAAAGACTGGCTTCTGTTGTGGGTGTTTTCTCTCACTGAGGGAAACCACTGCCATGAGGTGAGGCAGCCCGAGGAAGAGACCTCAGGAGTGAGTTTGGAAACACATCTTCTGACGCCTGCCCACAAGCATTCAGATGAGCAGATCCAACCTCAGCACCCGGCAAGGACTGCAGCCCCAGATGACGCCTGCACTGCAGCCACGGGAGAGACCCCACCCAGAACACTCAGGCTGCACCTGGAATCCTGACCCAGAGAAACTCTGAGGTAACAAACGATGGCTGCTCCCAGCTACTGAGTTTTCAGGGTAATCTGTTGCACAGCCATAGATAACTCCCACTACTCTATCTCAGGATGAGAGTTACCCAGAAGACTACATTCAATGCCCCCTTTCAGTAGTAAAGTATCACTGAATTATAGACTCACAATATTAGAGAGAACACTCAGGCTGGCCACTAATGAGGAATTCATTAGATCACAAGAAAGCCAACTCTATCTTTGGGCTGCATTAACCAATACAAAATTCTTACTTTTGAAGATAGAAATGTTTTCCGTTATCAATATTTCTAAAATTTGCTTGAACCACCCGTGATTTATACACCTTTGTGCAGAGATTATTCAGTCCTCAGCCTTTTGTGAATTAGAGTATTAGTATCCCCATTTTACTGATGAAAAACCAGAGGTTTGTTCTGACAAAGGAGGTTAAATACCTTGCCTACAGATCCAGAACTAGTGAAGTGAAAACATTCCTGCCCAGTTGTATTCTACCTTCCAGTCCAATATGATTTCCACTCCCTCACAGCTACCCACGATAGCACAGAAACAAAATAACACCTGGCAACAGAGAGAGTTCAGACCTGAAGCCTTTCCAAATTGTTCTGTCCTAGTGCCAGAAACAAAATTGTTCCCTAGGTGTTGCTAACAGTCCAATATAATCACAAACAGTACGTCCCCTTATTCATCCATTACTAAAATTTTGGTTTTCCACAGAAAACACAGCTAAGATAATTATATCATTGAAGGAAATAACTCTTCGATGCATGAAAAGGGAGGAAATGAAAGTAATCTGGGCTTTAGGAAGCAAAGGCAATTTCTGCAAAGTCTGGATGACTGCTTGCTTCACTCTACTTCCAGACACTGATCTCACATTGCTGGTGCCCAGCTTTGGCAACTTCCAGAAAGATGTCAAGAAGAATCCCATGCACGTTAATGGAATTCAAATGTCATATATCAAGATCACAGGAATTACATCTCAGGCTGGAATTCAGTTCACAAGCAGTGCCGTGGTGCACTGCTGCCCTTCCAGAACCACTGCATTCTCTTAGCCCACAGGAAGAGCAAATGCGGTTGGGTAGAAGGGGATTCGTAACAATAACTACCACAGGAGAAAAGCATGCATACTGTGCTTCAATTTGTGCTGAGAAAAGGAAACCTGGCAAACAACAAATACTTGACATTTTTTTTTTAATACTTGACATTTTAAAAGCCCTTGTGCATGAGCAACAATATGCTCATATTCAAAAATGGCCTCATGCCATCAGCAAAAAGGAAACAGCAACAAAAGAACTGGCACTCATTCAAGGAGAAAGTATAATGCTTCTTGTTTACTCTTTAATTGTTTAATTAGGCAAATCAGATGAGGTTTGTTTCAAACGCAGAAACTGCAAATTAAATGGACATGAGAAAGAATTTTGGAAGTCGGAATCTTTTAAAGCTGAAAGAACTCTTTGAAGTCACCTAATCAAATTATTTCATTTTACAGATGAGAAAATGAGACCCAGGAAGATTGACAGGCTTACCAAAGGTCATAATGCTAGTGCAGAGCAGAGCTGAAATTATTCATTCATTCAACTTTTCACGGAGTTTACCATCTAGAGGGCAATGCTGGTGAGCAAATACTATATGCTAAGAACTAAAGTAGAGGTAAATACAATATGGTCTGGGAAAACAGAGAAAAAGCAGAAAGCCCAGTCTTGAAAGGTTAGAAAAGACTCCCAGAGAAAGTGACATTTGACACCTAAAGATGAATAAGCATCACCTAGGTAAAGGGGATGGGAGAGGAAAGTAGGAAGAGGGATTGAAGAGAGGAGGAAGACTGTTCCCAGCAGAGTAAGAGCAAAGTCCTAGAAGTAAAAGTATTCATCACTCAGCTAGAACTGATAATGTCAAGAAGCAAAAGCTGAACACTGACAAGTAGGGAGGGGCCTAGTAAACCGCAAGTCTTTAAATAACTTGGACTTTATCATAAGTGCCCCTGGAGAGTTACTGAAGACATTTAAGTTTAAGAAGAGTATTAATTTAGAAAGACAGCAACCTAACTGTAAAGAACGGAATGAACTAGGAAAGCCCAGGAAAGAAGTTTCAATCACCCAGGCGAGAGGAGAAAGCTTTCATTATTCATTAAGTAACTGGCAGTAAGGATGCAAAAAAGTAGATGAATTCCAAAGATATTCATTATTGGAGCACTCATTACAGGAAGTTACTTGATGTTAAGACCTATATTTAGAAAGTCACAGAGAGAAGAAAACATAATCTTAATGTGAAACAGTTCTCCACTGACCACTTACCAAATGAGTAAGCGCTCAACCCTGCCTGAGAGAAGAGCAGTCACATCCATCCCCATCCCCCCACGTCACACCCCCACCTGCCAAATCACCAAGTGTGAGCAGTTTCTCTGACTCTAAGAGCACTACATAATTATAATGTGAACACAATGCAAAAAAAAAACTTTAAAAAGAAACTGCAAATCTTATAAAGGATGAGCAAGTTTATGAGTTGGATGAAAGTCACAGTGGAGAATACTAGCATCATACCAAGTCAAACAAGGATCAGGAAGAATTAGACTAATTGAGAATTAAAGAAGGACATAAAAGACACCTGAAGGGAGAATGATTTGTGTAGCAATGGATTCCAAAAGGCTTTGGGGAAAACTGTTTAAACCCCAGCATAGGTTTTACAAAAATGCCCCTACTTATGATCTTGTACAAAAGTCAAACATCGTAAAGAAGGTCATGTAGTTTTTCAGGAAAAATATGACAAAGATCAAGGAAACTATTCATTTTTTTAGCCTAAGAATTAACACATAGAAGTTACAATCATAGCCTAGTTTTATTAAACAGAAGATAAAGAGAGCTTTTTAAAAAAGTGTTTAGTTTTGTTCTTCAAGTTCAATTATATTCAACAGTTTCTATCACATTTGGTAAAAGTAAGGTGCTTCTCTTTCTAGTGAAAAGAAACCTTTGGTAAGAAGAGCACAGCCTAGGCAACAGAAGATGGGCAGCAAGGTCAGCCCTGGATTCCAATCTTGGTTCTGTCACTTGCAGGTTCTGTGTCCGTTGCCGCATCTGTAAAATGGGACCACCACCATCTGCCTTCCAAGGAATAAATGAGATAATGTATGTGAAGCACTTTGCACAGTACCTGATTCTCCTGACCCAAGCTCTCCTGGCCTCCAGCCTATGGGATGGACACTCAATGATTAACCTAGGCCATTTTAACTACGCCAACTTAACAAAGTATTTCTTATTGTTGGGTTAAATGGACTGAAGCAGCAACACTGGAATGACAGGACAATGAATATTCTTTTAAATCAAGCACATCCAGAAATCATCAGGAATGATCAGGAGATGTTTCTATGGAAAGTGTGAGGAAGAAATATCATATTGAGATTTCTTCTGGAAATTAAACAAATGAGACTTCAAGGTTAATTACTGACACTTGAGACAATTATTTCCTTGGTAATTAAACGTTTTATAATATGTATCCCTTTAATTCAAGAGTTATTTACAAGTGGTTTTTTTTTTTTTTTTTTTTTGCGGTACATGGGCCTCTCACCGCTGTGGCCTCTCCCGCTGCAGAGCACAGGCCCTGGACGCGCAGGCCCAGCGGCCACGGCTCACTGGCCCAGCCGCTCCACAGCATGCAGGATCCTTCCGGACTGGGGCATGAACCCGCGTCCCCTGCATCGGCAGGCGGACTCCCAACCACTACGCCACCAGGGAAGCCCTACAAGTGGTTTTTAATCATCAAATTTTGTTTATCTTTTTGTTTTGTTTTATTTATTTATTTATTTTTGGCAGTGCTGGGTCTTTGTTGCTGCACGCGGGCTCCTCACTGCGGTGGCTTCTCTTGTCGTGGAGCATGGGCTCTAGGCGAGCGGGCTCAGTAGTTGTGGCTCACAGGCTTTAGAGCGCAGGCTCAGTAGCTGTGGCGCACAGGCTCAGTTGCTCCGCAGCATGTGGGATCTTCCCGGACCAGGGCTCGAACCCGTTTCTCTGCATTGGCAGGCGGATTCTTAACCTCTGCACCACCAGGGAAGTCCCTATCCTTTTGTTTTAAATTTCTACTTTTATTGCACTTTGGCCAAAGGAAGTAATCTACCTGATTTTCTACTGTGGCAAATTTCACTTAATAAAGCATGCTCAAACACTGTGTAGAGTTTTAGAAAGTAAAGTTGAATACTAGTAAAGCCTTTGAGAGGGTGTAGAAACTAGAAGAAAACCCTACTCCCTTTACAAACATGGTTCTCTAAACATGTCAAAAGCTGTGTTCTCTACTTAGCTGCCTGCGCTTAACTCATCTTTATATGCTCAACCACTAGCACAGTGAGTAACAGGTATTCAATAAATTCTTGATCACTGAGAAAATAAGCCATCACACAACTAAACAGGGCTCACAAAATTATTTTTCCATTTTAAAAACATTTTTTAAAAGAGCATTAGGTAAAATATTTTATTCCAGGTTGGCAACTTTATAAGGAGTTAAATTGTCACTAGATTTGATATCCTCTAACTTCCAGTCCAATACCTAATCCACCACACCAGCTCTATCAAGACCAAAGGGAATCTTGAAAGACTAGAAGAAACCTGGAAATAGTCTCTCTCTTCACCAAACTCCGATTACATGCCATTTTCTTCTCTCTCATGGAATCACCCACTCGTGTTACAGTATTCTGTGTACACAACTTCTCTCCCTTACTGGACTGAGTGATTACAGGGCAAGGAGAATCTAGCGTTTCCTTACATCCTCCTCACAGCGCTTCATACAGGCTTTTTCTTCCTCATTTCCATTTCTCTCATTCATGCTGAATCAATTAACCAGTGAATGACTGTGTGCTCTACTCTATCTTTTAACAACAGCTTTAAGCAGCTGAAAGCAAATTAAAATGATCATGAGTAGTCTGGAAGTTAAACAGAAAAAGAAGATCCAAAATGTCCATCAAACAAAAGGAGTCTGTGAGAAGGAGCAGTCCAGCTGGGTCTGGAACACAGTGGAAACCCCTTTCCTATGACGCGCTCAGCTATCAGATCAGCACTAGGTCCTGTTCTAGTCCCCAAATCTCAGAGGCGACTGTGCGATTCGGTGTGCCGCAAACCCCCCTGCTTCCGGGTCCTGGTGAATCAGAAAGAAACCCATGCTTAATCCATTAAAATTAGGACTATCATGTAAGAGTCTAATGATTATAAATTTGAACACTGATGTAGGAAATTATAATTGGGAGAAATCAATAGTCTACTCTTTATTCTTCCTTTTCACCAACCACCAAGAGCATCCCAGAAAGGGGGGAAAAAAACTTACTTTGAGCAGCCAAGTGAGAACTGAGTCACGATATGGAACAAATTTATTCTTGTTTTTGCCAGCACCCTGATCTGCTAGGGCTGAGATAACCAGACCGAGGGTTGTGAGGGACCTGCATGGTGCAACAAACCGTAATAATCGTAAAAACCTGAGTGTATCAAATGTCACATTTTAGCACAAAGACTGAACATCAAGATGCCTTTGTACCAGCACGAGAACAGCACTGTTGTCAGCATTTTGCTGCTCAGGTTAAGAACACATAAACTCTAAATGCTGATATCTCTCTAATACTACTGTAAGCTATAAAATTGCTTAGTTCAATTTTTTTTTTCATTTTTGTAAAAAAAAAATGTAAGCTGTAAACCATTAGGTCAAGATAATGACACAAATACCACATATCTTTAAGAAAGGATGCCACAAACACAATACGATTAACTAAAACATAGTACAAGGCAAGAACATTCATATATATATAAATAAATAATAGCGTAGCATCTGGATGATGGTATTCTATGATCTCCAGCTGGTTACTGATGACTGTCTCACTAAGTGTCCTTCTGGGAGCCACAAGGATGGAAAAGATTCCTGCCCCCAAGGGGCTAACAATATAGCTTAAGGTAAGAAAATGTATAACCATATGAAGGACTTGGTGCACAAAATATTACTTTGTAAAGTAAAACCTTGGTATAAATAAGCACCACAGCTGTCATAAAAAGCAAAGCCCGATGTAGCCAGTACACGTTATTGTTTGTTCAGACAGTGACACCCACGCCAAGATCCACAGCTGGACTCTGATACTCCGATTATCTTTGTTTGTTTCTATAGCTTAGACCAGTGGCTCTCAACTGGAGGGTGACTATGTCCCCACAGGGGGCAGCTGGCCGTATCTGGAGATAATCTATGTTGTCACAACTCGGGCTGGGGAGAGAGATGGCAAGTACTGCCGCCACCTAGTGGGTAGAGGTCAGGGATGCCACTAAACATCCTAAGAGGCATAGGACCACTCCCTGGGACAAAGAACTCCCTGGCGCCGAACCTCAATAGGGCTGCCCTTGGGAAACCTTGGACTTGACTGAGGTTGTGCTCCTCAGCCCCAGAAGCCCTCTCAAAAAAACATAAAACAGGCTCGGGCCCTTAAAAAATATCTCTGAAAAAAAATTCTACACTATTTATAGCCTCAGTCATTCCAGAATCCTATTCTTTCAGTAACTACAGAAGTTCCCCCTTTTGGCTACTAAGTCACTGAAGCAACAGAGGCAGGCTTCTGGACAACTTACTTGTTGATGTTGCTGCCCTCCTTCAGCCTGTCACCTGCCGCTCCCGTTTTCGTCGCTCGCTCGCTGCCGGCTAAATCAACCAAGCTCAGCTTGCCCACTTTCTCTCCAGATGTCTAGGAAGCAAATCGACAAATACTAACAAACAGTTACAGAATACAGAACGTGATACATCTCCACCGAATAAGTTTATTATCTAAATCCTTTATTAAAGCGTATCTGTTGTAATTTTAAAGTTAATTTGTGCTGCTATATAACAGTGTAAGAAAACTACACAGTCTAGTAGTAGATACACACAAAATTATACACAACTACGAATCCAGACAGAAAACTATCTCAAAACAAAACAGTGCCCCCCGATATGGTACATTTTGAAGGGAACCCAACAAAATCTTCTTAGAGAAGTATACAAAAGCACTATTCATAAGGTATAAATTTTAATATGTGAAACCACGCTTAAAATTTCATATATATTTACCAATAATCCTGAGAGAAAGTATTTGAATTTCTTATGATACAAAAAAATCTGACTTTTATGCAACAGAAGGATCCCTCAAAGACCCAATGCTTTCTAAAATTTTTCATATTATTCATATAATAATTCCCTTGTTTCATAATTTCAGGTATTAAATTTACATATTTTTCTAGTTATTATACATACTGACATTTTCCTTTATCAAAAATGTTCAAAACAGATAGTTCAAAACAGATAGTTCAAAACAGATAGTTCAAAAACAGATAGTTTATACTTCTGCAGCAATGTAAGAAATGCGGGAAAGCAATGCCAAAATCTATAGACTGGATCACTTTTTAAAACTTTCCTTTAAAGTATACATTCATACTTATTTCCATAAATAAACATGTTGCTAACAAAAGGGTATTAAGCTTCCCAAATCAAAAGTACTTTTGGTTTAAAAAAAAAAAAGTCAGTATGTTTTTTGTTTTATGCTGAAAAGGAAATAGAAAACAAAGAACTTTTTGTCGTTGCACTAATCTTGCTGTGATGGTAAAAGAAGAAAAATATGCTCTCAGCAAATGAAAATCTTGCCAAAATACAGCACTTTGCCAGGGTGATCATTTTAGCTTCTGGTATTTGAAATTGATTCGCTGGAGGGTAGTAATAAAATATGCAAAAGTTCACATAAAAAGTAAGAGGGAAAACACAAATGTATGAGCCAACACAGAAGTTTTCAGTGTGATAGAAGCATACACATCTCTGGCTCTGTTACTTTTCATAAGCTTCAAGTCCAAATGCTCAAAAAATTATTCCACAAATCTAGAATCTTATAGTACAAGTTCTCCAGTATAACTTACTCCTTCTAACACTTTGCTGTTTAGCAGAAGGTAACACTTCAAAAGAAACTCCACTAAATCAGCTAGAGTATTATTAGCTTATACAGTTTGCCATCAGAGTTGAAAGCTCAAAAAATGCTATGGCAGAGACTATGGGCCATCAGCTTGTATAACTTCTGTTCCAACTTCCTTTATTTGGAGAGGGTGGAGAGCTAAAACCTACATTTCTCAGACTCCCTTGCAGCCAAGGCTCAGGATGTGGCTTAGGTTCTGTCAATCACATATTCTTGCTTAAGATTTAGAAGGCAGAAACAAAGTAGAGGTCATCCCCCTCACCCATTTTGGCTTATTTTCTGCTGGCAAGCAGGAGTGTGGATATATGAGTTTTCCTAAAAAGGCGTCCCAGCTCACATTCTCCAACTACCAGGGCTCTAAGAAGGTGGCCTCACTGACTCCTGTATCTTGGATCACAGCTCTGGGGTGTGCCTGGAACTCACAGGTCTGGGGGTGGCCTCAGGGGTAGTACCATCCTCACTGGATGAGATCTGTGCTCTTCTGGAGGTTATTCCTAGAGATTTAGTCTAGAAATCACTCCTCAGAAGGTGTACCAACAACTTTGTAATCATCCAATTCCCTCTTAAATCCCTTTCTGTTTACCTAGAGTGGCTTCTGTTTCTTGTCCTGAGTCCTAATTGATACACATGCCTGGCTAGGACTTTAAGTCATCTAACACCTGAAGGGAATAAGATAAACCATGATCCACTTTAGAAATTAAAAAAAAAAAAAAAAAAGTCATGTATCTGAACACCTACCCCGGACTTCACATCATATAAAGTGTGTGTGAGGGTGATTTTGAAGACTGCATGTGATCGGCTGCTCTCCTCATTCATGTTGGTTGCAGCAACTGTACGAGATTTGTTACCTTCAGACATCAAAGATTCAATATCCTAAGTGGAAACAAGTCATAGACACACATTTCATTATCTAATAAACATTAAAACTCTGCTATACTACGAAATGCATTCCAAGTTTCACTACTTAGTCAACCACATTTGGAGTTTACATTCTGTTTCTCGATGAACATTATGCCCCACAGAGTACAATAGCCAGCGCTATCTCTGAAAACTCAAATAAAACACATTATTTACTGTAGGTGCAGAATAAAGCAGCAGCTCTGACCAAGAATTAGAAAAGTTTAGAAGCTACATGTTGAAGTCCCACAAGATGGACAAACATGCCATGCCAATCTTCATCTCATCTAGAAATCTGAAAAACTTTAGCTTATTTAATTATAGTAATAGAAGTTAATTGGTAAATCAAATTAGATTGTATAAATAAACAGCAAACAAAAATAATTTGTAACCCCTTCACACAGGCAAAGCATTACATCACCGCATTGGTGTATATCTTACCAGACCTGTTTTTAAAAATGAAGACATCAAGAGACTAATTTTCTGCACAGATTCACTACTTCATTGCCATTGTAACTAAAACAGAGACAGCATAATACACTCGAAAGATCATGGGATCTTTGGGGTTTTTTTTTTTAATGTTATAAGCTCTAAAACAGTTACTTAAGCAGTCTGAAATCTAGTTTCATAAATAACAATACAGCTATGACATCATCTACCTTACAAGGATTTTAATGAGGAACAAGAAACATACTGTACTTGTGAGAGAGTGTACTAGTTGCCTTCCTTTATCCAGCCTCCTCTTGTTTCCAGTAAAGGAACCCCATCTTTAGCTGAGCACACTGCAGCGGAACTAAGAGACTGCACTTCCCAGATGCCCTTGCAACTCAGCCTGGTGATATGACTAACTTTTAGCGGATGAGACAAAAAGTCACCTGGGAATTCACCTTAAAGGGAATAGGCACACTATCACATGCTGGTTCTGAGCCATCCTGAACTATGAGAACAAGGGCATTACTAAAGACCTGGCTCTATGTGGAAAGCTGGAAGGAATCTAGATCCTAACAGCAGCTTTGGAGTCGCCATACCAGCCCTCTCACCATTCATTCATTTGTTCACTCTAATAAATACACAAAGCACCTACTACAAGCCAGGTACATTTTAAGATACTGAGGATACATAGGGACAAAACAGATAACAATTCATATTCCAAAGCACTTAAGTCCTGTTATATTATTTTCAGTTATATGCAGCCAAACATAATCCTAACTGACACATATATATGAAAAACTTTGAAAATAATAAGATTCTATTTTCCTATATAAATGAAAAAGAATAACATTTAAGGACAAATTCAACATGATACATAACAAGCCTCAAAGTAAAAATACTGCAAAAAGAGGTAGAAGTTGGCACCAGAATGGAAAAACAACAAAATGTAAAATTTACAATTTTCTAGATGTTCCAAATCCATTTTAGATCCATTAAATCTTACAATCCTGACACTTAATGAAAAAGCTTTATTCTATTTAGCCTACATTTTTTAAAACTAAATGTTTCTGGTTTTTTGTTTGTTCTTTTAATTAATTAATTTATTTATTTATGGCTGCATTGAGTCTTCATTGCTGTGTGCGGGCTTTCTCTAGTTGCGGTGAGCGGGGGCTACTCTTCGTTGAGGTGCACGGGTTTCTCACTGGGGTGTCTTCTCTTGTTGCGGAGCTTGGGCTCTAGTAGTTGTGGCGTGCGGGCTCAGTAGTTGCGGCATGCCGGCTCAGTAGTTGCGGCATGCAGGCTCAGTAGTTGTGGCTCGCCGGCTCTAGAGCGCGGGCTCAGTAGTTGTGGTGTATGCGCTTAGTTGCTCTGCGGCATGTGGGATCCTCCCAGATCAGGGCTTGAACCCGTGTCCCCTGCATTGGCAGGAAGATTCTTAACCACTGAGCCACCACGGAAGTCCCTAGCCTACATTTATTCATTGGTCTCTAATCATCTAGACATTCATTGATTTTTTAATCTGTTGTCTCCTACATAAAGCTCTTTATTGAATCTTTTAATTTTTTGAATAAAATGTCTTTTTATACTTTCCAATCTCTCTGAGCTCTCAAAAAAATCTTGATCTCTCTTCACTGTTGCAGAAATAAGCTCTCAAATATCATTATTAAAACAACAATACCTAACATTTATATGATACTGTAGAGTTTTCTAAGATTTTTCACATGCACTATCTCATTTGATCTCCTCCAGGAAGCTTTCCTGGATACCGCCCTCCCTGGACACCTACATATCCACTGAAGGCAGGTATTCCTCCTCCAAACTACCATGAACCCTGAACAATGCATCTCTCACTGCACTTAAAATCATGTTGTTTTATAATACCTTTATAACGTCTGCAAGCATCTTGAGGGAATGGACCACCTCATTCATTTTTTTTTATTTCTTCAGCACTTAGCACAATGCCTGGCATATAACAGGTATTCAATAAATGTTTACTAAATGAAGTAAATAGTGTTTACTAAATGAAGTACCATTGACCAAATGATAGAATGTGATTGATGAACAAAGGAACTAATGAATCTACCTCAAAAGATAGTCAAGACAATAAAACTAATTTCCATTCTAAAAATTAGGACAAAGAGGCTTGGTGAGATAGAGGAAACAATCCAGAGTCATATAGGAGTCATATGAGAAGACTGTCACCATCAACAGTCTCTGACTCTTAATTCAATGGATATTACATCACAGCTCACCCTACCCCCATTTTCCCAACGAGGAAAGCCTAACGGATTCACACAAAGCATAACTGTGAAGTTTGAAAATGAAGAGAACTAGTAACTAAAGGTAAAAGAGTGATTCTCTCAAATTAGAAACAGGCTTTGAATTCCAACTACTCAACTCATATTTTATTTCATTAAATCAACAAAATCATAAGCAACATCATTATTTTATGTACTACTACAGAAGAAAAAATACTGCCATTTATCATTTTAAGATACAATCGTAAGGAATATCACAATTTTAGAGCTCATAAAAATGGAAAAAATGTGTCTCACAATAGATGAATAGGTATGCCTTGCAAATATGTATACCTTCTCTCAAAATTAAACTGACCCAAAGCTTTTTAATAAAGGTTTTTGTAACTTTTTTACAAACTTTTTTGTGACTTATTAAGTGATGCTACCATAATTTTTTTTTCAGCGAAAGATCACAAATTCAACAACAAAAAAATTTGCTACAGTGAATTTTAGTAGTTCACATAAAGGATGTTGTTACCTTGTAGCCTGTGACAGCCAGTTTAGAAAGTCCATCGACATAGGGTCCCAACACACTGTGCTCTCTGACTTTTAACGTTTGACGGCTTCTGTTCAGTAAAAACAAAAGAATCAATTTTTAAACAATTAACCTGTTTAAAAGGACTCGGCCATGCGCAATAAAAATACATACTGAATTCAACAAAGATCCCACAAACAGACTTGATCCCAGAAGAATTTAAACCAAAACTTAAGATCTTGACTAGTAAGAAAAACTTTGTAATGTGGTAAAATCTCACATCACTCAAAAGGGTACACTGTGGGATGTCTACTACCACAAAGAATGCAGAGTCAAATAAATACAAACAATCTACTTGTCAGATCACAGAATGTGGCACAAAGAGCAGAAACTCAATAAATGTTAACTGTGCAAAAGAAAGAAAACTACAGACAAAACTCAGTCATGAATAAAGACAAACAAATATAAACGGACAAAAATAAAGACAACAGGCTGAATCTAACAGTGATTTAAAAACATAAAGTTGGACTGTCCCAGGGCTGCTAGGTTGTTTTAACACTGAACAAAGATTCATGCTCTTTACCACAATGATAGACTAAAGAGGAAAAAAATATACACGATCATTTCAATAAATGATTTCAATAAACTGAAAAATGATTCAATAAAATTAAATACTCATTCATGGTTAAAAAAATAAACCTCTTACAAACAAGGAACTAATAAAACCAGTAGAGGGCACCTGTCAGAAACCTAGAGCATACAGCATACTTAATGATATCAACCAAAAAATGTAAAGAATATTTGATGACTGATTCTATGTCAAAAAAGCTCTTCAAAAAATCTAAACATTACAATTCTTTTTTTTGGTTGCACCGTGCAGCTTACAGGATCTTAGTTCCCTGCCCAGGGATTGAACCCGGACCACAGCAGTGAAAGTGCCATGTCCTAACCACTGGACCACCAGGGAATTCCCTAAACATTACAATTTTTAAAAAGAATATTTATTGATGGTAAGATTACAAGTGATTCTTGTTTTATGTAACTTATTATTTTCTAATGATTTGGAATCTTACAGTACCCTAGGATCAACCACCAAAACTTTACTTACTACTATAAAACTGTATATAAAATACATATAGAGGGCTTCCCTGGTGGTGCAGTGGTTGAGAATCTGCCTGCTAATGCAGGGGACATGGGTTCGAGCCCTGGTCTGGGAAGATCCCACATGCCGCGGAGCAACTAGGCCCGTGAGCCACAACTACTGAGCCTGTGCGTCTGGAGCCTGTGCTCCGCGACAAGAGAGGCCGTGATAGTGAGAGGCCCGCGCACCGCGATGAAGAGTGGCCCCCGCTTGCCACAACTAGAGAAAGCCCTCGCACAGAAACGAAGACCCAACACAGCAAAAATAAATAAATTAATTAATAAACTCCTACCCCCAACCTCTAAAAATAATAATAATAATACATATAGAATATCTGACTTAGAATATATCCAAAGATCAGAACTATTACAACTTTTTTCCTTTCATATTTCTCTTTTTCTTAAAGATAGTGTATACTGCATTATCTCTTGAGTAAAACAATTCTATTACTACACAAAGTAGGCAGTGAATTAATAAAATCAGTACTTGAATAAAATAACTAGGTTCTCTCAAATAATCTTTCGCTGAAAAGGAATCACCTTCAGAGTTTTTAATCCATTCACTTTGGCTCTTCAGAAACACTACAAAAATCCTCGAGAAACTTTCATGGAGACAACAACAGCCAACACTTATTGAGCACTTACTATGTGCCAGTAAATGTTCTAAGACCTCAGGTCTATCAACCCAGTCTATCTTCACAGCAGCCCTCTGAGATATTATGTAACGTTATAATCCCTTCTGTACAAATGAGGCCTAGAAAGCATAAGGAACTTGCCTTGCCCAATAGGTAACAAGTAGAGGACCTAGATCCAGAGCCAGGTGATTCCAAAGCCCATGCTGTCAATTACTAAACTGTACACAAGACAAACATATAAGATATTACTAAAGACTATTAGCAAATCGTAGATAGTAAAGTTCAAGCTATTCACATAAGCACTGTGGAATATAAAACATGAAAATGAAGTCAGCTAAGAATTTCTGGAAAGAGTAGGAATTTCTGGGATCTCAAAGAAAGTGATGCTTTTCACAGAAATGAAGGTGCAAGAAAAAGGATTCAAGGCAGAGCCAGAAAAAGTAGAGGGGCACAATTTTTAGCAAGATGTGGCTACCTAGGCCACAACCTTCCTCCCTCTGGACTTCCTTTGGTTCCCTGTTTCAACATCTGTGCATACTGCCCTTTAGCCCCATTGGACAGCTGAGTCACTTTCCAAACCTCTGATTTCTCCACACCTCCATGCTCTGGCACAGGCTGTCCCCATGCCTGAATCGTTCCCACCCTGCTTCTCAGTGGACAAACTCCTACTCAGTACAAATTTATCAAGCACTCTCTGTAGAATCTTCCCTTCTCCTCCGGGCAAAGGCAGTCACTCCCTCTTTGCTCTCACCTATTTTGTGCGAGCCTCCTTCACAATTTAAAAGCATTATTGCATTGATTCATAACTATTTGTTTCCAAAACTCCCATTCTGTCCACACTGAGCTCTTCATCTATGACTGCAAAGTGCCTGGCATACAGTGATCGCTCGATAAATGTTAAGTAAAGTTCTGTATAAAAACACTAAGTGCCGGGGGCTTCCCCAGTGGTGCAGTGGTTAAGAATCCGCCTGCCAATGCAGGGGATGTGGGTTCGATCCCTGGTCCGGGAAGATCCCACATGCCGCGGAGCAACTAAGCCTGTGTGCCACAACTACTGAACCTGTGCTCTAGAGCCCATGAGCCACAACTACTGAGCCCATGCACCTAGAACCCGCGCTCCCCAACAGGAGAAGCCACCATAATGAGAGGCCCGCGCGCTGCAATGAAGAGTAGCCCCCGCTCGCCACAACTAGAGAAAGCCTGCACACAGAAACAAAGACCCAACACAGCCAAAAATAAAACAAACAAACAAACAAACACTAAGTGCCGGGAATTCCCTGGCAGTCCAGGGGCCCGGGTTAGACCCCCGGTCGGGGAACTAAGACCCCACAAGCTGCGCGGCACAGCCAAAAAAAAAGGGAAGAAATACTAAGCGTCAATTCAGCCTCATATGAAAGGCCTGCAGATCATTATCTCTGCTAAAGAAAACAGATGCCAGTGAGGAGCTGACAGGTTTAGTTTTCTCTTGATTGAGGGCCGCTGTGACCCACTGCTTCTGAGACCAGCTTTCCTTGATCGTCCTCTTCATCCCAAAATAACTAGACGCACCCTCACCGTCCTCCGCGCTTTCTATAAGCTTCAGCTCACGTGGCTCTTTGACCTTCCAAATACTGCTCTTACCAGCAATAAGCCACAGGCTGTGGTTTTTATGTTTTTCTCTCCATTGTTGCACTTCCTTAAAATCTGAACTCAGAGAACTCTGTGCAATGTACAAATTTCCTCAGATACCCCTTATCTTCCTCATTAGCCTCAGTTATGACTGCAGACTGAGGCAGCATTCTTGAAGGCTTTCTAATACTTTTAAGCCACTTCTCTTTCAAAGCCTACGCCATAAAATTGGACACTTTTTCCCCTTGAGAATCATGAAAATGAACTATCTTGAAGTCCAGGTTTCACTATTTCTGATTATGTCATAGCCTGCAAACAGATGAATTCCATTCGAAATTTCTTGGTTTAAAACAAACAAAAAACACTCTACTTGATTAAGGATACCAGTTATACTGATATTCAGTAACTTAACTATCAATACGTATTTTTTGTTTGTGCTTTTGGATATATCTGAGAAAGACGGTATAACCCAAATACATGCTGCTCAACCATGCTTCCCTGCCCCATCTCAGCCCTAGTTCAAAAGCCCAGAACTGGCTACAGGAAACCTCTTAATATAACTAAAAACTAGAAAAATAACTCTTTACTCAAGTTCAGTATAAAACATGTCACTTGGGGCTTCCCTGGTGGTGCAGTGGTTGGGAGTCCGCCTGCCGATGCAGGGAACACGGGTTCGTGCCCCGGTCCGGGAAGATCCCACATGTCGCGGAGCAGCTGGGCCTGTGAGCCATGGCTGCTCAGCCTGCGCGTCCGGAACCTGTGCTCCGCAATGGGAGAGGCCACAACAGTGAGAGGTCCGCGTACCGCAAAAAAAAAAAAATTTCACTTAAGCCAATTTATTAAGTCTGTTTTAGTCCATCATACCACAACATTAAAGTCTCAAAGTCATTTACCCTTTGGGATCAAGAAGGTCTCTAACTTTTTCATTGTAAATTTCCATATAGGACACTTCTACTTTAAAACTCTGCTCTTCGTTTTCCTCTTTCTGGGTTCGTTCAAAGAGTCCACTGCAAAGTCTTGGGATTAATCCAGGTTGGTCAGCTGTGCCCATCATGGTGTAAGATTTTCCAGATCCTAAAAAATGGAAATCATAGTTATTACTGTCTCCTTGAGAAGTTTAAATACACAGCCCTCTTTCCATTGCTCACAATAAAATCCTAGCCCTTAGCAAAATGTCCCAAATAAGGAATACACCCAAATATAATGATGACACTAGTAAGTAGAGAAGCTTTCCAATTATACATGTAGAAGTACACATCCTTTAGGAAGAAAACAAAAACCTTCTTTAACTATCATCATACGTAAAAAAAAGAAAAAAAAGACCTAAAATGACTGAAAAATTGTGAGGTAGGAATAGTTTCCTAAAATTGAACTGGAAAGATCCATATGATGAATACTACGTGCCTGCTTCCAACCACTAATCATAGCATAAAAAATGTACGTTATCCCTACAGGCCCCAGAGCAAATTAACTTACTACCACTACCCTTTGGCAACAGTGTAGAAATCAGTCATCTTATTTTGCTACTACAAAATTATTTTCTATGTACCAAAAACACATATTCATTAAAGAAAATTTAGAAAGCATAGGAAAATAGAGGAAAAAATTAAATCACTCATAGTCCTAACAAGTCTTGAAAATATCATAACCATTTTTCCATGAAGAATAGTTTTCAATTGGACAAGTTATACGATATACCCTTATAAAAGTGACTCCTTCACTTTAAATAGATTTCTTTCCTGTTGACCACAGAGGTATAGAAGTCAAAACACTCCTTTATCAATCACAACTGATAAGATGCTAGCAATATGTATTCTTTTTCGTGTTTTTTTTGTTAGGATCTTTAAAGTTTAAAAATAAAACAGATTATTTAACAATTACCAGTCTGTCCATAGGCAAAGATACATGCATTGTAGCCATCAAAAGCATTCTGAAGGATATTCTCCCCAAGGCACTTGAAAACATCATCTTGACCTGAAAGAATGACAGAGAAAAAGGTAGGATGTTTTAAGCCAAAACTACATACGAACAATTAAAAAAACGAAAAACAAACATAACTCTCAAAAATGCACTTTTTTCTCGGCTTGTTTATCTACCAAACAAGATTTTTAAACTTGATGAGTGCTTCCAAAGGCTTATGTCTTTCAGAAATATCTAGTTATTAGCACATAACAGAAAATGAGTGAAAAGTTCCTGATAATATGAACTTGAATCAACACCGGCCAAAAAAAACCAATGAACTGCTAATTTTATAAACAATGATTATAAATATCTGAAATGTATACTTGGGACCTAGGTGGATCTGAATTTAACTATGTACCACTCAGCCAATGCTTTATTCAGTGTGTACTAAAGTTCAAAATAATCATATATATCAATTCCCTCTCCTTTTCCTCAACGATAATGTTTAATTACAGGGTCTACAATATATACCAGCTGGGAGAGGGAGGAAGGTCTGGGACATTTCTTCTAGCTTTCAACCATGGACATAAATAGTAGGGTCCAATTCCCCTCCACAGGCTAAATTAAATATGTCAATAACCAAACGTGGCCTTGACAAGTTATTCAACCTCTTTGGGCCCTGAATATAATATGAAAGAACTGGATGCTGTTATGCTTGTTACATTTTGAACGCTATAAACAGCATTCCATTAGGCCTCACTTTCTAGCTCATTTACAAGATCCATTCATCCTCATCACACTTGTGATTCTGAAGCAATCCTCAGAGTCATCACTGGGCCAGCCAGCCCAAATTAACCTTAACTTTTGGAAACAGCTGTAGTACTACTGTTTTTCATGATAAAGGCCATTACAATATTTAAAAAATTGCTTAGAAATGGGTGTCATAAGCAGTTAGGAATAAAGGAAATATATGGTTATCATTGTAGTCTTTTTTTTTTTAGATTTTTTTTTTTAATTTGGCTGTCACTGTAGTCTTTTTTTTTTTTTTTTTTTGCGGTACGCTGGCCTCTCACCGCTGTGGCCTCTCCCGTTGCGGAGCACAGGCTCTGGATGCGCAGGCTCAGCGGCCATGGCTCTCGAGCCCAGCCGCTCTGCGGCATGTGGGATCTTCCCAGACCAGGGCACGAACCCGTGTCCCCTGCATCGGCAGGTGGATTCTCAACCACTGTGCCACCAGGGAAGCCCCTGTCGCTGTAGTCTTAAACTTGTAGTGAAAAGGGGCTTGAGACAGTCATCATTGAGGAGAATAAAAGAATAGACTCCCAGAGCAAATTTAGAGAGGATATGGCATATTCCTCTCCATTAAAGAGGGAAAAGGGGGACTTCCCTGGTGATCCAGTGGTTAAGAATCCACCTTCCAATGCAGGGGATGCAAGTTCGATCCCTGGTCGGGGAACTAAGATCCCACGTGCCACGGAGCAACTGAGGCCTAATGCCTCAACTACTGAGCCCGTGTGCCTCACTTAGAGAGAAGCCCACGTGCCACAACAAAGAGCCTGCTTGCTCTGGAGCCGAGCACCACAACTAGAGAGAAGCCCACGCACCACAAGGAAGAGCCTGCGTGCCGCAATGAAAGATCCCACATGCCACAACAAAGATCCTGCAACTAAGACCCACCTCAGCCAAAAATAAAATTTAAAAAAAAAAAAAAGAGTGAAAAGGGACACTGAAAGCCTAAGTGATTTACTGAAAGTCAGAGACAGGAGTGGAGCTTGGATTAAGCTCAAGGTTTCCTTTCCTCCTTGGCTAGAGTTCTTTCATTACACCAAGCTGCCTCTCTAGACCATATTACAAACATCTAAGGGAATCTACGTAGCTACTGCATGCCATGGTCGTGTGTAAGGCCCAGGGATGCGTGTAAGACAACCTCAACTGTGTACGCTGTTCATCTAACTTTATCATCTTATACCGACAACAGTATACCATGAATCTCCCATTTTCCAATCAATGTTAAAACTCTAATAGCAAAGACTGGAGGAAGTTCTCTATGTAGTTTCTAAAATTACACAAAATACTACTATGATAGTTTATAGGAAAAATACTAAAACATCTTTCTATATTATCAGTAGTTAATAGGATGCTGGACTCTTACCTGCATACTTTTCTCTGACAGATTCATCCATAGACCAGAAACAATGATCATATGCAAATACCTGTTGAAAAACAAAAATAATAAAGTTTGCGTTAAGAACAAAACTGTAACATACTTATAATGTTATAACAATGTCATGACACTGATAACATTGTTCATAACACTGAAATAAAAACAACTTCCCGTCTTACAATGGAGGTTAGTTATTTATGGTACAGTCTTACAATAGGCAAGTAAGCACCCTATAGATGATATAGATCTTTATTTCACATGGAAAACTTTTCACAATGTTAAGTGAAAAGGGAGGAGGTTACAAAGCAATATGTATAATATGATGGCTATTAGACACACACACAGTTACATATATAAAAGCTTATTACTGCACGATAAGATTAGTGATATCTTTGTTTTCTTCTTTATGCTTTTATGTATTCTCTACATTCTCTTCTCATCAGAGAAAACAAAGATTTTTTTTTAAACAAAATGTAAAGATGATTACTACAGCATGTTGAGAACGCATATTCTTTAAATAAACTATAACATGCCCATGGTCGATGCTGTGTAGCTTCAAGAGCATAGAAGACTAAGATTCATATATTAATGTAAAAGCTATGAAAGTCTGGACCATGATCTCATATCTGTACAAAAATCGACATACATAAAAAGTAGGAAGAATATACATTGGAAATACTAGTAATACATATTGCTACTTCGTGGGATATCACAAACGATTTGTTTCGATCTTTTATTTTACTACTTTCTAAAATACGTTTGTTTTTTTTTTTACTTTCAAAAGTCTTTTTCACCGATTATATTTTTAATTTTTTGGATTTCACGTTTTACAATTTAGTCTTTTTAAGGATTTTAAGTGTTTTTAAATTCATTTCAGTTTGCATTTCAAACTCCCACTTTTGGACTTTGTTGCCTCACTTCCTGATGACAGGTTTCCTCTTGTGCTTTATATGTTAGTTTGCAAGTACATCTGAATTGGGAGTTTGCATTTTATGGTTTACATGATTGCCTGTTTTTTTCCTCCCCCTTTGGCCCCCCTTTACATGAATAGTTACACTGCCACTCCCAGCTACTGAAGCCCAGATTTGGGTCCTTCCAAAGCCCAATGTCTCTACTCCCTCCTACTTAACACAGAAATTGGCTCAATGTTGGTGGCCAGAAATCCTTTTTTCTTTTAATATATATAATTTTTTTTCCTAAATTTATTTATTTATTTATTTTTGGCTGCATTGGGTCTTCGTTGCTGTGCACGGGCTTTCTCTAGTTGCGGCAAGTGGGGGCTACTCTTCGTTGTGGTGCATGGGCTTCTCACTGTCACGGCTTCTCTTGTTACGGAGCACAGGCTCTAGGCGCGTGGGCTTCAGTAGTTGTGGCACTTGGGCTCAGTAGTTGTGACTCGCGGGCTCTAGAGCACAGGCTCAGTAGTTGTGGCACATGGGCTTAGTTGCTCCACAGCATGTGGGATCTTTCCGGACCAGGGCTCAAACCCATGTCCTCTGCATTGGCAGGCGGGTTCTTAACCACTGCCCCACCAGGGAAGCCCCAAAAATCTTTTTTTAAGCTTTCTTTCCTGATGGAGCCTCACCCAAATCAGTTTTCTCATGGTGAGCTTCTCTGGTCCTCAACCTATACATAGGATCCTCTCTAGTCTGCAAGGGTTGAACCTCCAATCCTCCGAAAACCTGTGTCTGATCTCAAGGCCCAGTAAATACGCTACTTCAGCCCCAGCCTGCTGCTGGTCCCTGCAGTGACATATGTTGTTTTTGAATATAATGACATGATTTTAATATTTTAAAATGTCTTATCTGTCCCTGCTATGAGTTTGGAGTTGGCAGAAGAATGTTTCTGTGTGAACTCACAAGGCTATCATGTGGACCAGAGGTCTAAGAGTTACATTTTTTTAAAGAGGAAATTAGATTAGGAT
Organism: Delphinus delphis; assembly: GCF_949987515.2. Classification (NCBI taxonomy): domain Eukaryota; kingdom Metazoa; phylum Chordata; class Mammalia; order Artiodactyla; family Delphinidae; genus Delphinus; species Delphinus delphis. The sequence goes on from NC_082688.1 coordinate 105,556,863, forward strand.
GGTAAATTAAGTATGCATGCCTATATCCACCTCTACTTGAAATTAACACAAAATGATGGAGAGAGGGAGGGAAAGAGCCTAAAAGGGAAAGAAGCAGGGAAAGGAGAGCAAGTTTTTGAAATCAAGATTGCTCGCTTATACCTGGACCAGAAACTGAGAAGCCCTGAAAAACAGCTGCAATGAGACTGGTGCAGTGTGAGATGGGGACCACAGGGAGAGCACAGGCCAAATCACGGCAGGAGGAGATGGCTGCAAAGCTAAGAGCAATTCCAGGAGTACAGCAGGAAAACAGCTCAGTGAGTGGCTAGGGGCCCTGGGGGCAACCGAAAGGGCAACTGGCTAGAAACACCTTTAGAGCAAGGAAGGATCAGAACACCCACATCTTTGTGCAAAACAGTGGCACGAGGCATTTGTTCCCTGGGGTGGGGCAGTGATGGGGAAGCAAGGCCAAAAAGGTAGGCAGAAGCCCAATGACGGACAACACCTCGGAGGAGGTGGGAACCCTGGAGCCCAGAAGCCATCCACCCAGCCTCAGCACTATGTGGTACATTACTAATCCTCAACATTTTTCCAGAGCTAAACATGTGTCTGTCAACAGTGGTGGCTCCCTATGTTAGCAATTCTCCAACAGAAAGGGGAGGAAAAGAAGAAGGAAGATAGAAGGTGGTCCCAAAGGACTGTGGACCAAAACCTCCAATGGGGGCAGCTTTTCCAGCTACACTAGTCAGCAGGGAGAGATTAAATAAGATGTGAAGCTCAAATTAAGTTTCTTCTGTTCTAACGTTCAGCTCTCATCTCTCAGCACTTTATTTGATTCTGCTCTTACCAAGCTTAAGTGGACACCATCCTGATTCTTTGCTTGTATGCTTAGCTCACACTTGAACAGTCCATCTGTGTGAACATCTTAGAGATCAGGCTCTAAATGGCACTCCTCTCCCTACGACTGTGGGTTTTTCCTTTCTTTTCTTTCTTTTTTAAATTCAGGGAGTTGGGCTTCCCTGGTGGCGCACTGGTTGAGAATCTGCCTGCTAATGCAGGGGACACGGGTTCGAGACCTGGTCTGGGAAGATCCCACATGCCGCGGAGCAACTAGGCCCGTGAGCCACAACTACTGAGCCTGCTTGTCTGGAGCCTGTGCTCTGCAACAAGAGAGGCCACGATAGTGAGAGGCCCGCACACCGCGATGAAGAGTGGCCCCCGCTCGCCGCAACTAGGGAAAGCCCTCGCACAGAAACGAAGACCCAACACAGCCAAAATAAATAAATTAATTAATAAACTTCTACCCCCAACATCTTCTTAAATTCAGGGAGTTCTTTCACAATTCTTGTTCTCAATTCCAGTAGAGAAGCTACCATTAAAGTAACCGCAACAACAGCTGATACTACACGGGAGGCCCTGGGGTACAAGGAAGTCAAGAAGCTGGTGACCTGCAGGTGGGGAGCTGGGAGCTGAACCCAGCCTTTGAGCACTCTGTCTGCTCCCCACCAGGCCCTTCACCACAGGCTGGATTCGCTCTCTTCCCCAGTTACAGGAAGATGCCACAGCCTGGTACAAAGTTGGGAACTAGGAATGCTTAGTTCTTGTTTACTAACAACACTGAACGGTCCTCTTTAAGTTTCAGGAAGTTTGTAAATTATTACAGGTATCTTCCAGCCACAGATTTCCTAAAGCAGACAAGCCCTTTTCTTTCTAAATAAACATTTTTCCTTTAAAATTTAAAAAAAAAACTTTTTCTAAGTAACAGAGAAGAAACACACATTCATTATAACAAGTCAAATAACACCAAAACATAAGGAATAAAGGTCTCCCATTCACCGAGCATTTTCTCCTTAGAGGGAACCACCATGTTAATAGTGTGGTGTTGGCCCTTCCATATTTTTTACGTCAACACATTTTCTCTAAACGTTAAGATACAGTTGAATTAAATAAAACATGAATAGTTTTTAAATAGTCATGTAATGTTTCCTCACATTTTTACTGCAATCTCCAGCCTCTGTTCCATCAAAAATTAAGAAAACAAAAATAATCTGGCATCTTTTCACGGAAAAGATAAAACTAATGAAATTAGTTCTACATATATAAAGAAGTCAGTGCCATATTAAACTTCTTTTTTTTAATCATTCAGAGTCCCAAGTGACAAGTCTATACATACTTTAGCAACAATAACAGAAAATGGAATTACAGTTCAACCACGGACTCTTAAACCAAACTCCAAGAATGTAGATAAAAATCTAAATTTCCTGGAAAATTCCAGAGAATGATCAATTCAATAATACAGTCCTTGTGCCTACTTCGGCACAACTACATTTCCTAAGAGATGCAGGAACTGACCCACCCCACCGAAGTTTCTTTAGAATCTGGGCTCAAATCTCAGATGAAAGCATATTCCCTTGAGGAAGCTGTGGGCCAGGGCAGGCTTCTGTTGGCCTGAGAATGTGTCCCCAGCTGTCCCAGGAGCAACATGGATGAGTCTGCCTGCTATGGTTCTGACCACAGTATGGGACGAGCAGTTTCGAGCCAATCCACGGCGAACAGCAGGGCACAAAAGGAATCTGTGTTGTAGTTGCCAGGAGACTGGACAGAATTGGTCAAAGTACAAATACAGCTTTTCTATAAACCTCTTACACCAATAAATGGCTTTGGATTTATGAACAGGCTGACAGCTTGCATTACTTCTTTTTTTTTTTTATAAAAATGCCAGAGAAAATTTTTATTTTTGAGAAGAAAATTACCAGTACTTCAAAAATATGCCCATAAGACCTTTACAAGCATCGCATAATAAACCAAATCGCTTACCTTTGGCTGGCTTCTGAGTTCCCAAAAGAGATGTCATCAATGACATGAAAGAAAAGAGAAAGGGTTTAAAATTTTTTTTTTTAGTTAGAAGATGCTTTTTGAAGGGTAAAACAATAAACATCATGTAAATCTTTATTAAGAATATAAAATATTAACTTTGAAATCATATAGCAATTTGAAATAAAGGATAAATTAATATCTATTAGCTAGTAGGATAGAATATTAATTATAGAAAACTAATGTATCTCTCAGGTAGAAGAAAGATTATCTGAGCACCGGATAATTTTTGAAGTCCTAATATTTCTGCTTTCTACCGTTTACTTATCCTTGTATACAACTTGTAAATATTTTTTAAAAATTCTTTACTTTTTAGCATCTGATTTTACTTCCAAGCAGTCTCCTCTGCCTTGATAAAGCAGCAGCTCACTCTCTATCTATATAGGACCTTCTGCCAAAAACTTCTGTTCTAAGAAAAAAAGGTTAAAGGAACAATTAATTTTTTTTAATTTTTATTTATTTATTTTGGCTGTGCTGGGTCTTCATTTCTGTGCCAGGGTTTTCTCTAGTTGCGTCAAGCGGGGGCCACTCTTCATCGCGGTGCGCGGGCCTCTCACTATCGGGGTCTCCCTTGTTGCGGAGCACAAGCTCCAGACGCGCACGCTCAGTAGCTGTGGCTCACGGGCCTAGTTGCTCCACGGCATGTGGGATCTTCCCAGGCCAAGGCTCGAACCCGTGTCCCCTGCATTGGCAGGCAGATTCTCAACCACTGCACCACCAGGGAAGCCCAGGAACAATTAATGTTTTGCCAGTGAGTGACCAGTTACTCACTTACTACTTATTCCTCTATGCTAACCCAGGTGCCTCCAACCTCCCTCCCTCTGAAAATGCCACTGGCTTACATCTCCTCAGGGTACAGGAATATAACTCAATCCAGTATAATTTTAAGATAGTTTTAAATTTAGAAGCTGTAAGAGAAGCACACAGAGCTCCCTTTACGCAAACTCACCAATTGTTAATATTGCCACGGCTGCTATGTCATTCTTCCCCCCTCCCTCTCTCCCCTCTTCTACACACACACACACACACATTATTTTCTCTTGATCATCTGAAGGTAAGTTACAGACATGCGCCTTCAGCCCTAAACACTTCCGTGTATAACTCATAAAAACAATGATGTTCACTCACACAACCATGGGAATAACTGGCCCTTCTCAGAGGATCCAAATGCCAAGTGAAACCTGAAACTTGAAAGGAAACTGTACATGGAAATACTTCAAATGTCTGGACATCTTGTGCCTTTGTCTCATAAAATTTTCTTCTAAATTTAATATTTATTTGTATCAAATGATTTCAGATAAGACGACTAAATTACCAAGGAAAGTAGCAAATGAGTGACACTTGTCTAACAGATTTTGGAGTAACAGCCAATGTGACTAACACATAAAATAAAATAATTTCTCTGGGATAGGAGATATGGGGAAACTTCCAAACAAAAAAGACCTGGGAAATACCAGTAGAGATGACTAACATACGCTATCATCGTTCTGTAGGTATTTATAAGCAAAGAAGAATCTCATCAGTTTCAGAAGGCACAGTTATAAGCCCAGCTGGAGGAAAGAACAGAGCCAGCATATATGAAATGCCCACATTAGGCCAGGTACATTGTATGCTACTTCATTTAACTTTCACAATAACTTTGAAAGGTGCTATTATCATTCCAGTTTTACAGATGAAAAAGTTAAGGCTCAACAGTTAAATGAGCTGTCCAAGACACAATAATAATCAGTGATGAATCTGGGATGCAAAAGTAGGTCTTCCGAATCCCAAGTCCATGTTTTCTTCCTCTCCCACACTGGTCAAAACAGTCTCGTCAAGTTTCTCCTAGACTTAAGAATCTTATGAGTCATACATTAACAACCGTGCTCCTGGTAACAGAAACATTTCCCAATGTATTAATTTCCTCCATTCTAATTATTACCCAATAAAAGGTCACCACTTGGTGCTTATGCCAGTGTAAGTTTACTTTTTCATTATATTTATAAAAACTCCAGACTGTCTTTTCTGAGAGGAAAAATAAGATGTTTAGCATGATATTTTAAGTAAAACATTTTTATACAAAAATCAGCTCTTCCTAAAAGACAACCAACAAATATGAAATTCAACAATATATGATACACAGCAGAAGAATCCATGGGACTAACCTGAATGTAGAACATGATAATAAAAACAGAAACAAACCAGTAAATTAATTACAGAGCTAAGTTTCCAGCTAGGGATTCTGGTGGCTCTAACAGTAATGCTCAAATAACCTACAGAGCCATTGGAAACCCAAAGATGTAATTACAGCTCTGTACAAAAATAAATAAGTAAATTAATTAATTAAACAAAACCTTTCAACTTGTAGCTGCAATCCAATACGGCAATGCCTCACTATTCCAAAATCCCTTATTTAGAAACCTCAGCTATCCAGATCACAGTGGAGATTTAAGAAGCAGAGAAAACCAGCCCCTTGACCAATCAAAAGAGATGTCATAAAGTAGAAGCATGAGAGTCTGAATTTCTGAGTTTCTGTTGTTGTTGTTACTTAAGTTCATTTTGAATTTCCACACTTACAAAAAGTTCCAAAAACAGTACAAAGAACTCCCGTGTACCCTTCACCCAGCCTCTCAAAATGATAACATCTTATTAAAACCACAGTTACAATTATCAAAACCAGGAAATTAACCATCAACACAAGATTTATGAAATAATCTAGAGCCAACCTTACACAAATTTCTTCCCAACTGCCCCCTTGATGTCCTTTTTCAGGTCCAGGATCACACACTGCAGTTGTCACGCCTCCTCCAACTGGGGACGGTTTGTCTCTCATGACCCTGACACTTGGAGAGTCCTGGGCAGTTATTCTGTAAAATGTCCCTCAATCTGGATTTGTCTAATGCTTCCCCATGACTAAATTCACATTATGCATTTCGACAGGCACCAAAGAATCAATGTTGTGCCCTTCTAAGTACATCAATACCAGAAGGCACATCACTATGGAGAACAGTATGGAGGTTCCTTAAAAAACTAAAAATAGGATTGCCATATGATCCAGCAATCCCACTCCTGGGCATATATCCAGAAAAGTCAAAAACTCTAATTTGAAAGATACACGCACACCAATGTTCACAGCAGCACTATTTAAATGGCCAAGACATGGAAGCAACCTAAATGTCCATCGACAGATGAATGGATAAAGAAGACGTGGTACATATATACAATAGAATATTACTCAGCCATAAAAAAGAATGAAATAATGCCATTTGCAGCAACATGGATGGACCGAGAGATTATCATACTAAGTGAACTCAGAAAGAGAAAGACAAATATCATATATCACTTACATGTGGAATCTTAAAGAATGACACTAATGAATGTATTTACAAAATAGACTCACAGACACAGAAAACAAACTATGGTTACCAAAAGGGAAGGGAGGGGAGGGATAAATGGGAATTTGGGATTAACGGATATACACTACTATGTACAAAAATAGATAAACAACAAGGTCCTACTGTATAGCACACAGAACTATACTCAATATCTTGTAACAGCCTATAATGGAAAAGAATCACTTTGCTGTACACCTAAAATACTGTAAATCAACTATACTTCAATAAAAAAAAAATACCAGAAGGTACATGATGTTGTCCAAATCTCACTGCTGATGATGGTAACTCTGGTCACTGGTTACAGTTGTATATACCAGGTCTCTCCACTGTAACATTACTAGTTTTCCCTCTGTACCCTTCTTGGGGCGGGGGCGGTGATATTTTAAGACCACGTAAGCACCCTTTCTCATCATACTTTCACCCATGAATTTTAGCATCCACTGATGAGTCTTGCCCACAACAATTACTGTTCCCCAAATTGTGATTGTCTAGTTACTGAGATGTTAACAGCCCAGGTGGATCAAGATGGGTAGATGTGCTTTTTAGGAAGATGATGTTTCAGAAGACAACAAATGATTTGATTACATATTTTGTAGTTTTATTTTATTTTATTTTAGGCCGTGCCATGCGGCTTGCAGAATCTTAGTTCCCTGACCAGGGATCGAAACCGGGCCCCCTGCGGTGGAAGTGTGGAGTCCCTAACCACTGGACCACCAGGTAATTCCCTGATTACATATTTTGGATAGAACTGTTTCTGTGAATAAGCTAGTCACCTCCTCCTTTTTACTCACCTGGTTTAGGAGCTTGTGCTCACTTCTCTTTGCAATAATAAATTACACTATAAAATTAAGTCAAATTAAAGTCCTAATCTTTAGAATGCCACAATATGAAGCAGAAATTTAGTAATTATTTTATATAAGTTAATGATCTTTGGGAATTTTTATCAATACTTCTGACCATGACAAAAATAAAATTGATATTGAGTCCAAAAATAAACCACAAAGTACTGTATATGTGTAAAACAAAACTATATCAGAACTATGAGTTATAAATCAATTACTGCTGTCAACTACCAAAATCAAACGTTATATCCAAATATCATCACCTCTTTTAACCTTAAAGATTTAAGTTTCTGAAACATTCACAATTAGAAATATCTGGAATCTCTGTTTTAACAAGATCCCACTCCAACCCGTTCTATAACAGATGTGTTAACATCACAAAGGGTTTATTCTAATACAGCCATACTATATAAAGATATTGTTTCCTTTTCGGACTTAAGCTGGCAGTACCAGCAACCAAACAATCTGTGTGATGATCGTTATTTTTTCTTTGTCACCCCTCCCCCGATGTGCTTTTCCATATAAGGAACAAAGCTGACCTGAGTAAAAATTTAGACACTGACTAGACTCACAGAGGAGATTCATCAATCTTTGCTGATCTAGATAACTTGAAGAAGTACAAATATCACTAAAAGCCCTGGTCACTGTCTCCCCAACATTTAGAATACTACATTCAATTTTGAAGAATAAATTTTAAAAGCATCACTGATAAAGCAGACTATCTTGGAGAATAGCATTCCAGATGTAGAGGGGTTTTAAAATGATACATGTAGCCTGGACCAGGGAAGACTAAAACAAGACATGATGCCATCTTTGGTAGGATCTACTAAAGAAAGTTAAAAGAAAAGGGATAGCTCTTTAATATAAGAATAGTTAGCACTGTGTTAAAGAGCCAGCTCACCATTGGTGGAATTATCTGAAGAGAGAACAGGAAAGCATTTGATGAGGATGTTGTAGAAGGAATGAGAAGTTACACTGGATTACTTGTATAGCTCTTTATTTACAATGAGAAAGCAAACAGTAAGCATTCAACAAGTTAGATTCAATATTTCTATCAGGGACACGTGCAGACCACTGGAACATCAGAGGTAACCCAAGCTACAGTTCGAGCATTACCTCCCACATCACACCCCTAGAAGAGTCCTCCTCTCCAGTGAGCTACTGTCCTTCCTGCATTCCACATGCCGACACTCAGATGATGCCATCCCTCTAACAACTCTGTTTGTTCAAGCCCTACTCATGTGGGGAAGAGCTCGGATCAAATTCTATCTCCCTCAAGAAGCCTTCCATAAGAACCCCACCCAAAAGTGAGTTCTCCTTCCCCCATTCCCCCTCTAAGTCAGAACTCTCTACTGCTCATGCATTACCCATCATTCTCACATTATATAAACTTTTTAATATAAATGGGTCATCTCCTCAACTAGACTACAAGCTTCTGAAGGACAGAGTGTGTCTTCTGGCATTTATCAGTGTCCAACACAAGGCTTTCTGATTCAGCTAATGCTGTTTAAGCTCTCTAGGTGACCTGGCCCCTCCCTCTATCTCAACCACATCTTGGACCATCTTCCTTTCACTCACTGGCCTTTTCTAATTGGCCCAGTGTACACAGTTTTCTAGTCTCGGGGCTCTCATTCATGATTTTCTTTCTGCCTTGAAATCTTGAGGCTAACTCCTACTCATTTGTCATTTCTCAGCTTAGATATTATTTCTCTACATGTATCTTTCTTAAACATCCAATCTAAATTAAGTCATTTATGTTATTCTCAATCACAGTATTCCTGATAGAATAAAAACATTTCTACCACCATCTCTGCTCTCTAAAATCATCTCCAAAACAATAAAGCAAACAAGAAACAAATACAAATTGAATCTTCAATGAAACAAGGAGATAGCTATAAATGAAATATATGAAGACAGAAAATGCATCCACAGAATGCCAGAAAGGGTCAGAAATGAGTGGTGCTGAGTATCCCAGAAGATGCGGAGGAAGGGGGCCTAAAAAACAGTAAGAACATTCAGGTCACTACCTCTGATATATATCCTTGGAGAAACGTCTTTAAATCAAGACAAAAGACAATTCTCTCCAATTAAAATCTTCCACCCACACAAACTACAATTGGTTGAGAACAGAGGGACATCCGAAGAATACAGCCACTGAACCGCAACTGGCATATTTCACAATCAGAAAACGTTAGAAAGATGTTTAATAAATTCCATAATTTCAAGTTACCATATACTGAGAGAGCATCATTCAAAGAATACACTATTAACTCAATCAATCATTTGCGAATCATCTGTCAAACACTCAAGCAGAGTAAGTTTTAATTCACTGTCCACTTTCACTACAAGGAAGTTTAAATCTGACCAAAGAATTAAATCAATATTGATTCATTTGTGTGGTTTTTTTTAATAAAATATATTTCACATGATAGGTTAACAGAGTAATACACATTCATTTTAAAAATTACATGTTAAAATAACTTCAAGGCATGCACAGAGATTAGGATAGATTATTGAAATACTCAGATTTGGACTATTCTAACTTGGAATACTGGAGATACAAGCTTAGCATAGAGTTATTTTCATGGAATAATAACTGAGCACCAAGCACTACATTAAGTACTTTATATTCATCATAGTAATAACCCTATGAGATATCCTCATTTTACACCTGAGTCACTTAGCATTCTGAAATTAACACAGCTAGTGGAGGTGGAATTAAGATTCAAACTGGTGTGTGCCTGATCCAAAGCCTACATTCAAGCTGCTGGGGCCAAACACAAGGCACCCAGACAATCACTTCCCCATTTCAAGCTATGGCGAACATCACTAATGAATCACAACACTCCTGCTCTTCATTAAAAGAAACTTTATAATCTACGGCACCCTTGGAGGGAAGTGCTAAAAAGATCATTAAATATTAAAATAATGCTGGGACTTCCTTGGTGGTCCAGTGGGTAAGACTCCATGCTCCCAATGCAGGGGGCCTGGGTTCGATCACTGGTTGGGGAACTAGATCCCGCATGCATGCCACAACTAAGAAGTCCACATGCCCCAACTAAGAGTCCACATGCCGCAACTAAGAGTCCACATGCCGCAACTGAGACCCAGTGCAACATACATACATACTTACATAAATAAATAAATATTTTAAAAAATAAAAAATAGGGCTTCCCCAGTGGTGCAGTGGTTAAGAATCCGCCTGCCAATGCAGGGGACACCGGTTTGATGCCTGGTCTGGGAAGATCCCACATGCCACGGAGCAACTAAGCCCGTGTGCCACAACTACTGAGCCTGCGCTCTAGAGCCCGTGAGCCACAACTACTGATACCGTGAACCACAACTACTGAAGCCCATATGCCTAGAGCCTGTGCTCCGCAACAAGAGAAGCCACCGCAATGAAGAGCCCATGCACCGCAATGAAGAGTAGCCCCCGCTCACTGCAACTAGAGAAAGCCCATGTGCAGCAACAAAGACCCAAACGCAGCCATAAATAAATAAATAAATTTTTTTAAAGAAGAAATATAAAATAATGCTAAATATGTCAGAGAATAAAGCAATTAGAAATAAGATATTTGGAGATTACTTAGAAAATTTACAAAAATAAGTGTCACAAGATGAACAGAATATTTTCACTGTAAGCTTCCAAATCAAATTTGAAATTGTATTTTTAATCAATTTTAATTACACTATTAATATTAATCTCTTCTCCCAAAAACTAACTTGGATTTAACTGCTACATGTCACAGACCCAAATACTCTACCATTTTCTACTAAAAGTAAAACCTGAAATCTGAAAGGAAAAAAGACACCTATTCTTCACCATACATTATGGCAGCCTTTTTCTTCTTCTTCTTCTTTTTTTTTTTTGTAAGCAGGGATTGTGTTTTACCTCATAACATTTCCCAAAAGAAAGGCGTTATGTCACCCAAAATAAACCATGCTTCCATCATTTCCATGTTTGTAAATGTTTATTTCAATAGGCAAAGGAATAACAGAGAAAGTAAAATAAACAAAAGCCTTGGTCATTTGTGGAATGAAGAAAAGAGTGAAGACATGGAAAGAGGAAAAGGATTAAGTTGAGGCCACTAGCAGGAAGTGGTAACATTTTACAGCCTAAGAAAAAAGCAGTAGAAATAGATATTTTGAGGAACCAAATATGCCTGCAACAGCAAAACCAGAAATCCCGGTATTAGAAAGGATTCCTTAAACTACAAGCATCTGCACAGTCACCCCGGTTTCTTTATACTTTGTGTGAACTGACTAGCCAATTGGTTAACTCAAGGTAAAATTGAGCACCAATTGGCTGCTGAAGGAAGACTGGAAGAGGAGTTGAGTACTAAATAAGCCACAGAGGACTGAGAGTTCAGTTAGACCTTGGCATTTTCTTAAAAGTTACCAATTCTGATGTCTTTAAAAAATCAATAGTTTTAAAGATATAAATAATCTAATATAGTCTAAATATCTGTTTATGTAGTTTTAACAATTTTATTGACATATAATTTATATACCATAAAATCATCCATTTTAAGTGAACAATTCAATGACTTTTAGGAAATGTATAGAATTGTGCACCCCCCGTCCCCCACGCAATCTAGTTTGAGAACATTTCCGTCACTCCAAAAAGTTCCCTCAAGCCTGACTGCACTCAATCCCAGGTCCTTCCCCCAGCCCCAAACAACCAGTGATCTGCTTTCTGTCCATCTTCTTTTGTGGACATTTCCTATAAATGGAATCATACAATATGTGGTCTTTTGCATCTGGTGTCTTTCACTGAGGCATGTTTTGAGGTTCATCCGTGCTGTAGCATGTTATCAGTTCTCTGTTCCTTTTTATTCCAGGTGAATAGTACTTTGTTTATCCACTCAGTAGCTGATAGGCATTTAGACTGTTTCCAGTTTGGGGCTATTATGAATAGTGCTGCTATGAACATTCAAGAACAAGCCTTTATGTAGACACTTATTTTTATTTCTATATATCTATGCAAGTATAGATACCTAAGAGAAGAACTGTTGGGTCACAGGGTTAGTGTATATCTACCTTTATGGGAAACAATCAAACTGTTTTCCTAAATGTGTGTACCGGGTTACATGTCCACCATCAACATGTGAGAGTCACAGGTGCTCTGTACCTTCACCATCACTTAGCACTGTCTGCCTTACATATATATATAGCCATTCAAGTGGACGTGAAGGTGGCATCTCGCTGAGATTTTAACTTGCATCTCCATAATGACCAATGAGGTTTGAGAGCCTTTTAAGATGTGCTTATATTTCATTTTGAAGAACAGAAAAATTCTCACAATCTAGTTTCTATCCCTATTTTTAAAGTATTATAAGGACTGACAAACTCCTGATCAAATCCACGCTTTTTCCTTATTTTCATTCATATTTATTTCTCTGTATCATTTCTAACTATTACTTCATTCATTGCTTTTACCTCTTTAACCACTTCTGAATTTCTTCATGTTTTTTTGTGTAGACATTCATTTTTATCTCCGTTGGACACCTAAGAGTAAAACTTTTGGGTCTTACGGTCAGCATAAATTTAACTTCACATTTACTACTTGTTTTATGATCTGGATGTGCAAAACTACCCATTTGAAATTCAGGTCAATCTTTTTAGGACCAAGCTCAGTATGTTAGATTTTATTTTAGTAAATTTTATTTAATTACCAATGCCCACACTGGATGATTCAACACATACACTTGAGTCATTATGCCAAAGTCATTCTTATTGCTTTACGTCTTGAGTTTCTAACTATTCCAGGCCTATAATCAGATGGCACCATGAACTTAACAGTTGAAATCCCCAAGAAGCTTGCAATACAGTTGATAAGATAACAAATCATTAGATATTGAAGACGTCTTCATGGCACGATGCTGTAGGGAAAACTACTCTACAATAGCAGTTAGAAACCCTTCACTCAGTTTCCCTTCTGCCTTGCTTTAGCTTTGTGATCCCAGGGGTCACTTAACCTCATCAAACCTCTCTGCTACTTCAGGAACCAGGCTACCACCTACATAATCTACTTCACACCACACAATATCCTATGTGGTAGGGAAAGAACGTGGCTTGGGAACTAGGCAGATGTGGGTTCAAATCTAGACTCGATACAGTTTGTGCTCTTACCAGGTCCACACTATGCATTCCATGTATTACTGTCTTGAATCCTCAAAACAACACTAAAGGATAGATCCTGTTATCATCCTCATTTTACAAGTGAGGAAACTGAGGCTCAGAAGATTAAGCAACTTGCTCAAGTCGATGATTAAATATTGGATTGAGGATTCAAACCAAGGCAGAAGCAATACTCTGCTGAAGGGACACCATCAAAAACACGTAGGTCAGGGGCTTCCCTGGTGGCGCAGTGGTTGAGAGTCCGCCTGCCGATGCAGGGGACACGGGTTCGTGCCCCGGTCCGGGAAGATCCCACATGCCGCGGAGCGGCTGGGCCCGTGAGCCATGGCCGCTGAGCCTGAGCGTCCAGAGCCTGTGCTCCGCAACGGGAGAGGCCACGGCAGTGAGAGGCCCACGTACCGAAAAACAAACAAACAAACATGTAGGTCTTGTGAGATCATCAATACTGAGTTTTCTTTCCAGGAGCAAGCTGCTAAAGTAAATGCTGTGTAGTGGCTCACCTTTCTCTGTATTAGTTTTTCGTGCTTCTGTTTCTGTCTTTCTCTCTTTCATAAAGTCTTGTTTCCTGAATAGGCAAACAAACCTCAAGGAAATATGCTCTAATCCCCAAGTAGACCAAGTGGTACATGGGGAAGGGGGACGCAGGTAGAAAAGACTTGTCGAGCCTACCTAACAAACAAGCAAAATACATCAAGTTTTGTGCAACATGGAGTGGGGGAGGGGTTGACCTGGGAAATGGCTTAGAGCAGAACAAAAAAGGCACCTACATCCTTTGGTTATTTCATATCCCAAGATACAACCAACTAACCCTTAAGAAGCAGTATGGCTTCAGCACTTAGGGCATTCTTCAACTAAACTAAAACGTTGTGAAGAAAGCAGCAGTAGCAATCTTTTAAGGCATTAATTTGAAGGACAAAGAAAAAAGCACTGGAAGCTTTTGAATGCAAATTTAGACTCTTGGAAATATAAAAGTAAATGAAGATATGAACTCTTAAATTTAAAAAACAATCTGCATACAACATATAGGTAACAAATACTGCGTACAGGAGGTATACTTGCAAATTAGTTTTGCACACTCACCTTCGTACATGAGTGTGCCTGCGATAACCAAACAGTATACCCAAATATTAACCAGTATTACCATTTCCCAGTAGTGTAAAAGAGACTTGCCTAAGAAACTTGCTTGTATAAAACTGCTGAAATTATTTTTAAAGCATTCCACAAGTCTAAGTCTGTATTTTTTCATATCTTTATTACAAGAGAAGCTATCTTTTGTTACTGTGTGTCAATTACCTAGTACACTTTAGTTCTAAGCTTCACAACAAGCCCTACTGGTAGGTCCTACACTCTCTATTTTACAGAGTAATAGGGAAAGAATAGCACAGAGAAGTTAATTAATTTGGTCAGTGGCAAAGCTGGGATTCAAACCTAAGTTTCTCATTCTAAAACTATGCTCTTTCTACTGTGCCATTCTGCCTCCCTCTCTCCATGGCAAGCGATGTGGAAGAACAAATTCAAGTCAACTTTGAATGTTTCAGGAAACTTGAGGAAGGATGCTTATTTAAAATGATCTGATGGGGGGGGACGGGGGTTGTCTGTTGTTTTTTCCCTTGCCTTCAAACAAAGTAGGCAGCATATGAAAGTGGGCTCTAAATGAGGGAAACCTATGTAGATTAATAGATATAGCGGGACTTCCCTGGTGGCGCAGTGGTTAAGACTCCGCCTGCCAATGCAGGGGACACGGGTTCGAGCCCTGGTCCGGGAAGATCCCACATGCTGTGGAGCAACTAAGCCTGTGCGCCACAACTACTGAGCCTGTGCTCTAGAGCCCGCGAGCCACAACTACGGAAGCCCGCGCACCTAGAGCCCGTGCTCCGCAACAAGAGAAGCCCGCACACCACAACGAAGGGTAGCCCCCACTCGCGGCAACTAGAGGAAGCTCGCGCGCAGCAACAAAGACCCAACACAGGCAAAAATAAAAAATTAAATTAAAAAAAAAATATATATATATACACTCACACAGTGACACAGAGCTGAAGCTATGTGACCCTCAGGTGCTTAGGTTAAATATTGTTTGGGGGAAGGCTGTCCTTTCTTCAGCTCTTGCCCAATCTACGCTAACTTCCCAAAAAAAGACCTGGTCTTAACTGAACCAAGAGTGCTAAGGAGAGAACATTTTACTCCTCATCCCTGTGTTTCCGTGTGGAAGAACTCCAAAGAACACTCCTGAGGCCTCTAAGCCACTCACTCTGTCCTCCTGAGAGGAAGGGTGAACGATCGAGTTAGCAGCGTTCAGGAGAAGGAACCAGTACGTGGGCTCTGCACGTCCACACCACAGGGGAGACCTGCAGTGGCCCGCTGGCCTGGTCAAGTCTGTAATGCACAGGGGAGGTATCAGGAGGCCCACTTGGCCAACAGTCCTAAAGTCCTTTTCTCCAAGAGCTCTCTCAGTATCAGAGGTGAAATGAGATGCAGGAAAACACAGTGGTAAGAGACTGGGCTCTGGAATCCAAGTGCCCGATTTTAAATCCCAGCTCCACCATTTACTGTGTGACTTGGGTAACTAACTTACCTAACCTAACCTCACCTCTCCATGCTCCAGTTTCCCTTATCTGTAAAATGTATATAATAAGAGAATCTATGTCATAGGGTTGCTGTGGAGATTAGAACAGGGCCTAACACATAATAAGTACCAGTTGTGTTTTATTTTTGATTTGTGTATTTCCTGTCTCTATCTTACTGATCCCCATGACTACTTCAGTTCAGAATTGGGGTGGCGGGGGGGAAGGGAGTATTGTGTATGGATTTCCTAAAATCTCAACAGAGAGAATCTCAAAAGTAAGAGAGAGCCTTTGGCTATGGAGGCAAGATGATGCAAATGTCTTATTCTACTCTTCGGTGAACTAGTCTGGAGAAAACTCCAGAATAAAGGCTGGTCCAGAGGAGATAAAGCACTAAGGTGCCCAGTTTAAGATCTCCACCAAAATTCATTTACAATAGTATGATTTTTTCCAGGGCAGAGGGCTGTCGAGACACATCCCCCAAGACGGTTCATTACTTTGCTGTATTATTTGGACCTACCACTCACTAATAATAAATGGTAAAGTTTGGTGGCTTTTTCTAATACCACCGCTCCCCTCTCCCTCTCTTTTATGGGTATCAACTGAATACCCCTTGACCTTCTTAAACTGTTTCCTATCTGAAACACCCCGTGCACCTTGGGACTTTATGAGCACAGTTACATCGTGCTTATCAGAAGGCATAAGAGAATTACAGCATTAAAGATGAAAACATAAGGTTCCCAGAATTCCTTGAACATGTTTCCTTATAACATGCACTACATTGTATCAACTGCTTACAGGTGCACTGGCAGCCGGCCCCCTCCACCCCAGCTTCTCCATCTGGGTATCTCAGCACCTAAATTTAGCCCTGTGCCCGCCAGATTGTAGGCATTCGATGAATGTTTACTGAAATGAGACACTAGGAGTTAGGTTAACCATGACTACATCCTGTTTAAAATCTCTCCTTCTAATCCTCTCCTCAGATCTCCAGATACCACTTTTCCTATGTATATTCTCTGTCAACATCTTGTCCTTCCTGTATTGTTACACATTAGACTCTAAACTACCAGTTTCCTTAAGAAACCATGATCTAAAAATGTAAAAGAGCCAGAAAACGTTAATTCTTCCTCCCTGAATTTCAGATAATAGTTATACAGGAGCAGGTCTGGAGAGCAACCACAAGACAGAAGGCTCTGAGACAGAGATCTTTGGAGAAAATTAACAGAATGGTATCCTAAGAATTTGAAAGAGAAAAATTTAAGAATATGCTAAAGACAATTAAAAAGTAAACAAAATTGCAGAAAAAATAAAAAACTATTCAAGTGAGTCACGGTCTAAAATGTGGTACAATCTGATGTAATCGATGGAATTTGAGAAGAGAATTTATTTAAACTTTATGCTAGAAGACACTCCATCAAATAGCCTATGGGTTGTGATAATGAACCCAGAGAAGGACAAGCAAACCTAACACACCGTTTGGTCTAGCACTGACACAGAGGGATGACACTGTGACACTGGATGGATGGATAGATAGATGGATGGATGGATGGATACATAATATATATAAAATAATGTCAACTTATGAATAAAGCAAGTGGGTTACAAAAGGGCATAGAAAGGGGGAAGGGCATGGTCTCATCCTGGTAAAGAAGGAGTGAAGAGACAATGTTTAAAGCTGATTTAATAAGAAATACAGGTTCCAATATGTTCTGTAAAAATACCACAGAAATGACCAAAGAAGAAATTACAAAAATATAAAAAGCAAGCAGTAGGAGAAGAGGTAAAAAGCTTGTACATCTAAGCTAAAATCTTCATCAGGGAGTCAATGAATATATGCCTAAGATTAATCTAGGTATGAACATAGCTGGAGTAATCTTCAAGATTTTTTTGATCATGTACCCCCCAAAAACCGCCTCATACGTTTTTAAGTTGTCATATAAAATTTTTCAAACATGAGTTTAGATAGCTGTAAAGAATATAATTCCTGAAATATTATATTTTAAAATAGAATTCCTTAAATATATTCATTAGAATCCAAGTACCATAAATTTTTGTAAATTTGGATACTCATATTTTATTGCTGATACAATCCACTATTTTGTTTTAAAGAAAAAACTCTCCTTCGGTAGTCAGTAATTTCATACCTTTACTTCTTTCCCATGAACTCACCCAGCGATGTGAGGTCATATGCCCAGCATCTAAACTGACTTGAGAATTTGAAGGCAAAGAAATTAAACAAAACAAAACAAAACAAAACACTCGGCCTCTAAATTCCATTCCACTTTCCGCAAAGTATTTTATCCTAATGTAAAGTCTTTTGTTAACCACTCTATCATTCTTTTCTGCAAAAATATCCATACAGATTAAAATTTTAAATTTCTCTGGTTACTCTTCTTCTGCATTGAGCTATCAATTATTAGCAGCACATGACTGATCAGAACAAAACAAATATATCACAAGTTTTGATAAACACAGCAAGTAAAAATTGCAATGGAAAAGCATCTTATAATGAAACGAGTCCATGGGATGACTGTATCTTACTACTAAAATGAGTCGGCACTGAGTGTTAATTCTATTCCTATTTTCTTTTGTACAGAAGTAAAGCACTGAAAACCTTGCTCAAATATGTAAGAGGATTGGACTGGAAGGAGGTTTGTTATAGTAACATCACAAAAATCTTTGCACTCCTGCCATGGTACATGCCAAAAAAAACCAAATCACATAATAACCTAACATCAAATATTATATTTAAGGATCTATAAGTTAATGAATCAATTAGGTCTCCTGAAAGCAAAAATTGAAAAGTACCTGATTTGCAAAAGGAGTTGTGACCCAGGTCATAGAGTGCCTGCTCATTTTTTCAGTTTCTTGGCTAGATGCCAAAGACTTCAACATAACTTATCAAGTTAATCACACCTGCTATTGTTTCACTTACTGGAACTTTGCTTAACCTCTAAAAGTCAGAAAGGGTTGAGAAAATCAAATCTTTTTTTTTGAAAATCAAATCTTTTTAACTTCATTACACCTTTGACAAAAATACTATTTGATAAAATTATTTCATCTTATGATGTGCTTTAGATACATTTTCATCAAAACACTGAAGCTGCATATTTACCTGATTCAATTTATGGAAAAGTCTGCCCTATAAACTAACTAGAATGTAGCTTTATTATCAAATCACTGTTTTACATATCTTATCAAATCTTTATTATCTTATTATCAAAATAATCAGGCAAATCAAACACATTTTCTGTACAAAATAACCTGACCTCATTTTTAAATTCAAATATAAGTTTTAACACTCATTTCAAGGAGGTCTCTTTTATAGAATACATTTTGTAAGACAGATTACTAAAAGTATTAAGCAAGGATTTAAATTACATACATCTAGTAATTTAAAATGGATAAAAGACAAGATGGATCAATATATTGTTTCTTATTAACTGACCCGTAATAATAAAATACAATGTGTAGCTAAAACTAGGAGCTATTTACAAAACAAGGAGTATGGTAAAGATATGGTATTCCTTGGGTTAACAAGTATATAAAATGGTATTTTGAGGGTTTTTTAATAATTAAATAAGAATGAGAAAAAAGTCCATTTACCTTTTTAAACATCAAGATTAGACTTTTCCCATGTATTTAAAGAAACAGAAGAATACAGCCATCCTTCGGTACATGTGGGTTCCAGGATCCCCCCCAGATACCAAAATCTGAGGATGCTCAAGTCCCTTATATAAAATGGTATAGTACTTGCACATATACTTTAAATCATCTCTAGATTACTTATGATACCTTAATATTGGGTTGGCCAAAAGGTTCATTTGGTCTTTTCTGTAAGATGGCTCTAGTAGCACTTAATTGTCTTTAACTTCATTCGAAACAATTTTGTTAGATTGTATTGTGACAGCTGTCCTATCAGCATGATTTAAAAAAAACTTATCCAAATTGGTGAATTTCTGTGTAGCCATTTTAATATTGAAGATGGAAGGAAAAAAAGCAACATTTTCAGCATATTATGCTTTATTATTTCAAGAAAGGTAAAAACGCAACTGAAACGCAAAAAAAGATTTGTGTGGTGTATGGAGAAGGTTCTGTGACTGATGGAACGTGTCACAAGTGGTTTGCGAAGTTTCATGCTAGAGATTTCGCGCTGGACGATGATTCACGGTCGGGCAGCTGAAGTTGATAGCGATCTATTCGAGACATTAATTGAGAACATCAACGTTATACCATGCAGGAGATAGCCGACATACTCAAAATATCCAAATCAAGCGCTGAAAATCATTTGCACCAGCTTAGTTATGTTAATTGCTTTGATGTTTGGGTTCCACGTAAGTTAAGCGAAGAACACCTTCTTGACCTTATTTCCACATGCGATTCTCTATCTCTACTTAAACCTAATGAAAATGTTCCATTTTTAAAACAAATTGTGACGTGCGATGAAAAGTGGATCCTGTACAACAATGTGGAACGGAAGAAATCATGGGGCAAGCAAAATGAACCACCACCAACCACACCAAAGGCCAGTCTTCATCCAAAGAAGGTGATGTTGTGTATATGGTGGGACTGGAAGGGAGTCCTCTATTATGAGCTCCTTCCAGAAAACCAAACGATTAATTCCAAAAAGTACTGCTCCCAAGTAGACCAACTGAAAGCAGTACTCTACGAAAAGCATCCAGAATTAAGCAACAGAAAACGCATAATCTTCCACCAGAATAACACAAGACCACATGTTTCTCTGATGACCAGGCAAAAACTGTTACAGCTTGGCTGGGAAGTTCTGATTCACCCGCCATATCAACCAGACATTGCATCTTCGGATTTCCACTTATTTTGGCCTTTACAAAAGAAAAAATGTCAGTTCCCTGGAAAACTGTAAAAGGCACCTGGAACAGTTCTTTGTTCAAAAAGATAAAAAGTGGGCTTCCCTGGTGGCGCAGTGGTTGAGAGTCTGCCTGCCGATGCAGGGGACACGGGTTTGTGCCCCGGTCCGGGAAGATCCCACATGCCGTGGAGCTGCTGGGCCCGTGAGCCATGGCCGCTGAGCCTGCGCGTCCGGAGCCTGTGCTCCGCAACGGGAGAGACCACAACAGTGAGAGGCCCGCGTACCGCAAAAAAAAAAAAAAAAAAAAAAAAGGCAGAAGGTAGTGGAACAAAAGGGTGAATACATTGTTCAGTAAAGTTCTTGGTGGGGCTTCCCTGGTGGCGCAGTGGTTAAGAATCCGTCTGCTAGTGCAGGGGACACAGGTTCAACCCCTGGTCCAGGAATATCCCACATGCTGCAGAGCAACTAAGCCCATGCACCACAACTACTGGGCCTGTGTTCTAGAGCCCACAAGCCACAACTACTGAAGCCCACGAGCCTAGAGCCCATGCTCCGCAACAAGAGAAGCCACCACAATGAGAAGCCTGTGCACCTCAACAAAGAGTAGGCCCCACTCGCCACAACTAGAGAAAGCCTGCGCACAGCAACGAAGACCCAACACGGCCAAAATAAACAGATAAATAATAAAGTTCTTGGTGAGGACTTCCCTGGTGGTGCAGTGGTTAAGAATCCGCCTGCCAATGGGTTCAATCTCTGGTTGGGGAAGATCCCACATGCTGCGGGACAACTAAACCCGTGCACCACAACTACTGAGCCTGCGCTCTAGAGTCCGTGAGTCACAACTACTGAGCCTGCGTGCCACAACTACTGCAGTCCTCACACCTAGAGCCTGTGCTCTACAACAAGAGAAGCCACCGCAATGAGAAGCCCGCACACTGAAACGAAGAGGACCCCCTGCTTGACGCAACTAGAGAAAGCCCGCGCACAGCAATGAAGACCCAACGCAGCCAAAACTGCAAAATCTAAAAAAATTTTTTAATATAAAATTTAAAAATAAATATAAATAAATAAATATAATAAATATATTATATAATATATATAAATATATAATATAATAATAATATATAAATAAATATAATATTTAAAAAATAAATTTCTTGGTGAAAATGAAAAATGTGTCTTTTATTTTTACTTAAAAACCGAAGGCACTTTTTGGCCAACCCAATACAATGTAAATGCTATGTAAATAGTTGCACAATGTAAGTGCTATGTAAATAGTGGCCTCACAGGAAATTCAAGTTTTGCTTTTGGAAACCTTCCGAAAATTTTTTTTCTTTGATCCGCAGAAGTGGAACCTGTGGATACGAAGGGCTGACTGTATACAGAACTGTAAACCATGCTAGCAGTTGACATAAAATGTTTCTGTTAACAGTTGGCAGACAATATTAAATATTTTATAGCTTGAAATAAGATGAGGATTGACTACAACTGAAACAAATACTTCATGATATGATTTAATTAAAATAGGTTTCAGCTACCTTACTCAATCCTTACTGAATAAGGTACATCAAAAACCTGAAAGAAATGGCATAAAAATTTTATCTGCGCATTTAGCCAATGCTGAAAGAACAATTCCTATTTTCCTGCTTTGGCTGTTTGAAAGTACTTTGCCTTGCAATTAATGCCTCATCCTAGGGATGAGTATTAAGAATAAAAAAGAATTGTTTCTATCTTCCAGCCTGGAAATCTACAATTTGGTAACTGCAACTCACAATTAAACAGAAGTTTTGTATTAAGAAACCGTAGTTTAAATCATACCATTAGTCCGTCAACATGAAAGTGAAAAATGAAAATATGAAAGTGAAAAATGATAATGTAGAGAAGAACATATCTGAGTGACTATGAGGTTGAAAATGTTAACATTTGGTCTTGATTGACCTGAAAATCCTCATTGCTTTACGGCAGATTAAAAACAAATCAACCGTATGCTAACATATGGAATCTAAAAATAACGGTACTGATGAACCCAGGGGCAGGGCAGGAATAAAGACGCAGACATAGAATATGGACTTGAGCGCACAAGTGGCAGGAAGGGTAAACTGGGACGAAGTGAGAGAGTAGCACTGACATATATACACTGCCAAATGTAAAACAGATAGCTACTGGGAAGCAGCCGCATAGCACAGGGAGATCAGCTCGGTGCTTTGTGACCGACCACCTAGAGGGGTGGGATAAGGAGGGTGGGAGGGAGGCTCAAGAGGTAGGGGATATGGGGACATATGTATACATATAAGCTGATTCACTTTGTTATACAGCAGAAACTAACACAACATTGTAAGGCAATTATATTCCAATAAAGATATTTTTTTTAAAAATCAACGATACTTCTGACCAGAAATATCAGGGTGTCTGAGATAAAGAGGCATCTCTCTGGGGCCTGTGAAAGTGAAGAAAGGGCTAGAAGGATTGTGTGGGTGAGGGAAGCCCGCCCACAGGTTCCTAAGACACGTCTGTCAAATCGATGAGGCCACCAGCTGAATCTGGACTCAGCCAACAGAAAGCTTTGTGACCAGGAACCAACCGACTTAGTTTCTCTGTAAATGCAGAACGTGGATTAGGTATGTTTTATAAACTCCCATTTAGCTCTGATCATCTGTTAGGTAGAGAACTATGCACCCCGGTTATTTATCTACCAGGCAGTCACGTGAAGTTCACACTATTGAAGCTCTCTTGAATCCGTTTATTGGAGAACTCACTACACTGCCAGAAAGCTCTTTTCCTGGGCCTAGGGAAGTCAGGACTGAGTGGGGTGTTTGCTGTATTTCACCTCAAAGATGAATCAATCCTACTCCAGACCCTGAACGTACCGTCAGTCTGCCCTTGACCTAAAGCTTTCCCTCCCACTTCTGAGTTTTCTCGAATTGACTGCTAGCAAATGGGCCAGATTCTGAATGCTTCCTTTGCTCCGACAAGGTGTAAGTACCTTTTACACCTGTAAGCTTAATCACCACACAACGTAACGTTTGCAAATCATTCCACTGGTGATCCTATCTGGACAAGTGGCTACGCGGGGTTCTCACGTAAACACTAACTGGTGATTACAATAAAATCCTGCCCATAATGAATATTCTACACTCAGGAGAGATACTTGTAACACAGGCATTCATCCAGCCATGTACAAAAACTGGCTGGTAAAAAATCTCTACTCAGAAACACTGCACTTTCATTTCCTATTTTGTGGGTGTTGTCTGACTTGAGAACATAAATGTGCAGATTTCCAAGCTGGAAAATTCTTTTCATCAGTTCTTTAACACACAGCGTTCAGGCCACCTTTACCATCTCGCCAGTATCATGTTAACAGTCTCTGACCTGGTTTTCCTATCTCCGCTCGTGCTCCCGCCTAATCTACCCTCCACACTGTCACCAGTGTAATCTTGTATGGAGTCATTTTGAGTCCAGCGGAGCCAGACAGGCCTAGTTTTGACTCTGAGCAAGATACTTAATCTTGCCATGCCTGTTCCTCCATCTGCAAAAAGTGCAAATAATAATAAGACTGCTGTGAGGATTAAATAACATGTATACACTGCTTATAACCGTGACTGGACAATTATGTCACTCACATGCAGAAGAACCTTCCATGCTTTCCCACCCTCTACTCCTACTGTCATGCTATTCTCTATATCTGAAATATCTTTATTTCTAAGCCAGACAGAACAAAGCCCTAATCATATTTTTCTGTGATGTCTTTTTCAACCTTAAAGAATTATAGTAATTGAAACTTTCACTCCTTCTCCCCACTTTTTTCTAACACTATATCACTGCTTTCATGTCTATCTAGATCCTCTTATGATACCGTCTTTGTTTTAGACAAGACTCTCTTGTCTTTATTTGAAAATACTTCTGCATAATCCCATAGCACTTCATAGCTCTCTCCTATGGAACTTTTCATACACTCCATTTGTTATTTGCACAGTCTCATCAGCCCTACTAAATTATTGGGGAAAAAAAGAAAAGAAAAATAGCCATAAAGGCAAGTGTTAAGTTTTAATCCACATGTGGGGCTAATTTCTTAACATTTGGTATCCTAATCACAAATATACACTCCAGGGTTAACATACAAAGGATTCTAATCAAGAATGCACACTCTAGGGAATTCCCTGGCGGTCCAGTGGTTAGGACTCTGAGCTTTCACTGCCAAGGGCCCGGGTTCAATCCCTGGTCAAGGAACTAAGATTCTGCAAGCCAAGCGGCCAAAAAAATTTTTTAAAAAATTAAAATAAATTAGGCTACTTCTCTATTTAAAAAGAAAAAGAATGCGCACTCTAGTATGGAGATTCTTAATCCCAATAGAATGAACAGGAATCTATGAAGATGGATGGGGGGAAAAGTTACACTTTTATTTTTCACTAACTTCTAACTGCAATTTACCAATTACCCTCAATTATTAATGTAGGCAATAAATTACAGTATTAGCAGTGACTTCGTCACCAATAGAAATCACAGCTTTTTTTTTTTTTTTAATTTTTGGCTGCATTGGGTCTTCGTTGTTGCATGTGAGCTTTCTCTAGTTGTGTTGAGCGGGGGTTACTCTTTGTTGTGTTGAGCAGGGTTACTCTTCGTTGTGGTGCACAGGCTTCTCATTGTGGTGGCTTCTCTTGTTAAAGACCACGGGCTCTAGGCATGCGGGCTTCAGTAGTTGTGGCACGCGGGCTCAGTAGTTGTGACTCGCGGGCTCCAGAGCGCAAGCTCAGTAGTTGTGGCACACAGGCTTAGTTGCTCCGCGGCATGTGGGATCTTCCCAGACCAGGGCTCAAACCGGTGTCCCCTGCATTGGCAGGCGGATTCTTAATCACTGTACCACCAGGGAAGTCCACAGCTATCTTCTTATCACATTACAACTGCTGCAAATATGTTGTATGTATATTCATCACAACTTTGAAATTAATTACTCCCAACACTAGATCTTATTAGTTAATACAATAATAAAGAAGCACATATTACTGTATCCCACATCTTTAAAAATATTTCTGGAACTATATTTCATTACATTTGGTTTCTTTTCTAAAATATTTATTTATTTATTCATTCATTCATTCACTTGGCTGCACCAGGTCCTAGTTGCGGCACACGGGATCTTTGTTGCAGCATGCAGGCTCTTAGTCGTGGCTTTCGGGATCTAGTTTCCTGACCAGGGATCAAACCCAGGCCCCCTGCATTGGGAGCATGGAGTCTTAGCCACTGGACCACCAGGTAAGTCCCTCATTATATTTGGTTTCTTTTGTTATCCTTTGCATTTTATGCTTTTGAAAGATTATTCTGAGAAGGGTCTACAGACTTTATCAGACTGCCAAAGGGGTTCATGCAAAAATAGGTTCAGCTGTCTTTCCTTCTGATCCACACCACACAGTTCATTATTCAGCACAAGGAATGTCAGAAATAATTTTTAACTGGTAAAATGCGTAATGTTAAAACTATTCAGACTGACTAGAAATCTTACACAGGTACCTCCATTCTTGGGAGAACAAAGTCTAAGCCTTTAACAACCCTGGCATCCTGTGCCATTGGGGTAGGGTTCTTGGCCTAGGGCTCTAGCCAGACCTGAATTCAGGCTCTGCCACATAATTCTAAGCAGAGGGTACTGAATCCGGCTACCTTTGTCTCAAGGGAAACTTTCGGGCAAAGCGCCTGAGAGCTGTGACTTCATGGAGCTCACAGGAACAAGCTGTATGCTTAATGCTGTGCCTGCGCTAACAGATCTGAGGCAGAATTCGTCAGAACTTCGTGGTTGACCTACCCCATGGTAGTGTGGGATGAGGAAGAAGGCCTACAAGCTCTCACCTAGCTCTAATTTTAGGAGGTTACTAATGTCTGATTATAAGCGACCCAAATGCCTTAGACCAGTTCATAATAACCCTGATAGACTAAGAAGCTCCATGAAGCCTGGGACCAAATTTTCTTTTGTTCATCATTGTTTTCTTAGGGTCAACACTATCCTGACACCCACAGAGGGCATTCAACAAATAGTTGTTGAGTGCGTTAACAAATGTAACGTACTTATACTCCCTAACTCCAGAATGTGATGCCTTAAAAGAAGAGCAAGTCATACTTATCCTTCCCTTATCAGGCACCTTGCCAGGGCTGCATATATTAGATACCAATCAATAATTGTTGGACTTCCCTGGTGGTGCAGTGGTTGAGAGTCCGCCTGCCGATGCAGGGGACACGGGTTTGTGCCCCAGTCTGGAAAGATCCCACACGCCGCGGAGCGGCTGGGCCCGTGAGCCATGGCCGCTGAGCCTGCGTGTCCAGAGCCTGTGCTCCACAACAGGAGAGGCCACAACAGTGAGAGGCCCACGTACCGCAAAAAAAAAAAAAAAATTGTTGAATGCCTACAGTTTTGCTCTAATCTCAATTTACCAATTGTATTTTTTATTTTCTTTTTTACTTTTTTTAAAAAAATCAATTATATGTTTTCTAATGTTTAAAGATCAAGAAGAAACTCTTCTGTGAAATCTTACAAGGCAGGGGACTTCTCTGATGGTCCAGTGGCTAAGACTCTGTGCTCCCAATGCAGGGGGCCCAGGTTCGATCCCTGGTCAAGGAACTAGATCCCACATGCCACAGCTAAGAGTTCACATGCTGCAGCTAAAAGATCCCTCATGCCACAACTAAAGATCCCGCATGCGGAAACGAAGATCCCGTGTGCTGCAACTAAGACCCAGAGCAGGCAAATAAATAAATATTTAAAAAAAAAAAGAAAGAAATCTTACAAGGCAATAAGAAGCAGTATATCTGGTGATACACGGAGGGTATCTGGCTTTGGAGACATGAGCTCACGCAAACCTGAGTTCAAACCCCAGCTCTGCCACTTACTAACTGTGATGTTGGGAAGTCATACAGTGCCTTCCTGCCTCACTCCTCTTCTGAAAATTCTAATATAATCGTGGTGCTTATATTTTCTATTCTAAGTACTTCTGTTGAACCTGTAGGTAAAACCCTTGCAAAGGATCCAACACACTATAAGAAATAATAATGCCTACAAACGCTATTTATCATCAATGAAAAGATCCAAAAACTAAATTCTCTGTTCGCTTCTCATATTTCCAGGAACACTGCCCTAGCTGTCTCTGCATTATTTACACCTTCCACGTGTTCAAAGACCTTGACCACAAGTTCCTTTGACTATAATAATAGCTCTTTGCTCAGAACAAGGAAACCAACTCTGGGCAATGTTATGCAAATTGATGTTCTTTAGAGGAAACCCACAATCCCTGAAATAAACATCTTGTACTTGCTATCTGGAGGGTTAGGAAACTACACTTAGAGCTATAGCTTGAGTCACCTAAGATTATTGCCAATTAAAAGCAAAAGGGCATGATTTGTTATTAGGAACATAGTATGATAGTTTACTACATGTCTAACCTAGCCAGTAAGTATTTACTGAGTATCTAGCATAGACCAGTGTTGTCGGAAAAAAATTACTTAAAATATGACGTGTTTCAATGAATAAAATTTTTATGAAGAAAGTTGATCAGAATAAATGAATCAAGGAATAATAGCAGCTACCATCTACTAAGTACCTACCATGTACGAGGTATTTTACATAAATAACTCATTTATCCCAATAGCAATCTGACAAGATCTATATTATGGTGTTCGCACCTTGATTTTACAGAAAAGGAAACTGAAGCTCAGGGAAGTCATGTAAACTTTCCAAAGGCACACAGTTGGTAATGGTAGATCCAGAACTCAAACTCCATTCTGAGTCATACTTCTCCGATGCCCTTCAACCAACTCTTGCCTTTTCCTATCCTTATAAGCAATGATGATGGCTAAATTCCACTGGCAACACCCCAATCCTACATCCTATCTAATGCTTATGAGGTTGACAAAAGTAAAAACTAATCCACACAAGGGACTTCCCTGCTGGTACAGTGGTTAAGAATCCGCCTTCCAATGCACAGGACTCGGGTTTCATCTCTGGTTGGGGAGCTAAGATCCCACATGCCGTGGGGCCATTAAGCCCACATGCTCTGGAGCCCACACGCCACAACTAGAGAGCCCACGTGCCACAACTACTGACCCCGCGAGCTCTACAGTCCATGCCGCAACTACAGAGAAGCCCACGTGCCACAACAGAGAGCCCGCATGCCGCAACAAAGCATCTCGCGTGCCGCAACGAGGATCCTGCATACCACAACTGGGACCTGATGCAGCCAAATAAATATTTTTTTAAATTAAAAAAAAATTAATCCACACTATGAAGAACAGACCTAACCTCTTCCTAATTTTTAAGTTCAGAGTCGGGTCAAAATATGTCAGATCAACTGTAATGTAATACATAAGCAAGAGAATCCATTTAGTATATAAACCAAGGGCATACAAAAAGGATGTTCTTAGCTTGGATTCCTCAGAAAGCAAAGCCTAGGGCTTATCATGGATTACAGCCCCAGGGAAGAGCAGGGAGAGGAGCGAGGAATGAGGTGTCAGATTATGTCCACATCAAGTTGGTCAGGGTCCAGTTTGAGTTGGCAACAGCCAGGGGTGAAAAGTGATTAAAGGCTCTGGGGAGAGTGAGGCCAAGAAGACCTGAAGTGGGACAGAAGAGATGTCTAATACAGCGGTTAAAGATGAAGTCAGTGTCAGAAAACTTAAGTAAAGCTTATGGAAATGGCAAGGCACAAAGTCCTAGTTTGGTGCCAAGGTATGACTCAATCTTGAACCAGTCTCTGTTCCAGTATCCTACTTTTAAGCATCCTTCCCGATGTGAGTGGATAAAGGCTAGCATACAGGTTCAGTCCTAATAAATCTAACTTTCAGAGAAAAGACATTCACGCAAATAGTACCAAACGTATATTCAATGTCTGGTTCCCCCTATTTTATGGCAGTTTCTGATTCCCGAAAGAACATGGCAGATTGCAAGGGCGGCTATGACTCACTAGTGGCTAAGTGGGAGTAATAACTGAACAAAGATCTTGCTTACATATGGGGTTTCTGTTGTGGTAACATTTGATGAGAATAAAAGCGAGCAAGGAAGTTTGTTACACATGACCAAAACATAGCTCACCCAGTTTTCTACACAGAGGAGTATGTTAAGTCTGACAAAATAATAAAAGTGCAATTATATGAGCAGTAGCTACTACTACAGATTCTTAAGATGGTTTTCATTTCATAGGGTAAAATTTATTTTTTAAAACACTTGAATGGATAAACAACAAGGTCCTTCTGTATAGCACAGGGAACTATATTCAATATCCTGTGAAAAAACATAGTGGAAAAGAATATGAAAAAGAATGTGTATATATGTATAACTGAGTCACTTTGCTGTACAGCAGTAACTAACACAACACTGTAATTCAACTATACTTCAATAAAAAAATTGATTAAAAAAACACTTTATAACCTTGCAAATGTTCATTCCATCTAAACAATAAAGAGGAAATGATCTGCTTTAATGCAGATTTAGATACATATGTATAATTACATAAAACTGCTATAAAAATCCCAGTTTGCAAAACAAAAACCTCCAGTCAAAACTCGTTATGCATTACAGATTCAACTTCCAAAGACTTACCAGCTACATAAAACTGACAGGTATCCTGAAATTTGAATTACTTATGAGTAAAAATAAAAATAAAACTAGTCTTGCCATCCTTTTCTCCTTTACAGTGACTGCATTCTGCTGACATCTGAAATCTTGACAGTTATCTATCTTTTTTACTTAGGAATATTTTTAAATTTTATTAGGGACTTCCCTGGTGGCACAGTGGTTAAGAATCCGCCTGCCAATGCAGGGGACACAGGTTTGAGCCCTGGTCGGGGAAGATCCCACATGCCGTGGAGCAACTAAGCCCATGCGCCACAACTACTGAGCCTGCGCTCTAGAGCCTGTGAGCCGCAACTACTGAAGCCCACGCGCCTAGAGCCTGTGCTCTACAACAAGAGAAGCCACTGCAATGAGAAGCACGCACACCATAATGAAGAGTAGCCCCTGCTCGCCGAAACTCGAGAAAGCCTGCACACAGCAGTGAAGACCCAACACAGCCAAAAAAAAAAAAAAAAATTTATTAAAGTTTTTGATATACAAATTTATAATCAAATAATTCCACCTTGTAGACAGTAACCAGATTTTTTGTCATAGGTTTCTTGCTTGTTTCAGATCATTTTTTAAATTTTTTTGAAATATTGATTTACAATTAGTAGTTTCAGATGTGTTAGTAGTTTCATATGTACAGCAAAGTGATTCAGTTATACATCTATAAATATATATATTCTTTTTAATATATACTCTTTTCCTGCCTTTTCTGTCCCCTTTAAATATCCTGGTAGACACAGGAACATCACATAACCCACCCTACGGAGAACAGACCTATCCTGGGAGTCTTATGCCCAGAGGAGCTCCTTCTTGAAAGGCAGAGCAGAGACCAAGAGAGCCATCAGAACTAGCTCTCCTCAGGCAGTAGAAACTGTAGGCCAAAGCCCCTCCAATAATCAGTTAAACTATGGTTTAACTACAGTTAAAATCACATCTAATCTTATCTTCTCTGAATATACTCTTGCAAGACCTTCAGAGCCTCTCCCAGTTCTACACCATTTTATGAGACATATGCTAAGGACTTTCCAATCTCTTCTTAGGGCAACATGATGTTTTTCAATCTAAAAGTACTGCTCGAGCACCTGTGAGCCTAACCCTCTGCTAGATCCTAACACATACAGATATTCTATACCTATAAATCCTTTGAACTATAAGGATAATTAGTTAGGATCCAATTCCTAACCCAAAGGGATTTTAAAAACAGTTGGAGAGACAAGACAGGTATTTGCAACTAGAGAATAAAGAGATGCGTGTGTCCTGGCTACACATACTGTTCTACCTGGACGGCTGCCCAACCAAACTGGTCCAGGAATCCCCCACCCTCATTATGGCTGCTGGGACTCTCTCTTCATCCTGCCTACCTCCCTTTCTATCTCACCAAGCAAAAGCAAAACAGTTCCTCTTCTCCACCCATATCTTGCTTTAACTGTTCTATTACTCCAGTGATGTAAGGTGAGGACTCTATAATGATGAGACAGAGTAAGCTGAAGTGGAGAGAGGAAGGAAAAAAGTTTCCCTCCCTGCTTTCGGGTGGGAGGTTGGGGGGAGGTAAGGGGTGGATGGACAGAAAGACAAAACTGGGAGAGGGAGAGAGCCTTCAGGAAACTGTGGCACAGCATCTGCTTTTCCAGGTTGTCTACCCACAAAGGGAAGCAGGTAGGATTATTTCATCCCCTTCTCGCCTCCAAGGAACCCCAGTTTTCTTCTCTACAACTGCTCATTCTCTCACCCCTCTAGCATCTGAATCTTGTTTAAAAGTCCCCCCCACCAAAATCTCAAATCACACCAAAATTCCATCTCAGTTCTTCAAATCCTCTCCCCACTGTTTATGCAACAAACTCTCTCTACCAAGAGCAAGAGAACAATCAGAAAGGCTTAGAACCAGGGAATCCCTGGCCCCCTATCCCAAAAGGTAAAGGGTTAAATTTCTTGGCATTCTAAGTTAGAACTCCAAATTCACAGAATTATATGCCTAAATGTCTTAGTTAAATAATGTTATACACTTCAGAAACACCATGGATTCAATAAACCTTTGCAGGGACCTACTGTTGATTTACATGATATTGCTTACAAGGGAAAAAATGATTATGTTCTAAAATTTTGGTGAATACCTTAGACAATTCTGATTAACCTGGGCTAACACATTACCCTTTAGTATCAGAGATGCTCAAACTCTTTGGTATCAGGACTCCTTTACACTCTTAAACAACTGAGGACCCTAAAAAGCTTCATTTTACATGGGTTGTAGCCTACAGAAGTTTTTTTTGCATTAGAAATTAAAGCTGAGAAACATATTTAAGTTTAAAATGTTATTAATTCATTTAACATAGCAAGATTACATGTTAACATAAATAACATTTAAGAAAAACTAACACTATTCTCAAAAATATTTATATTTATATAAATATATATTTACTGAAGAGTAGCACTGTTTTACATTTTTGCAAATCAATAATGTGTTATGCTGAACACTTGATAATTTATAAAGTCATATCAACAATTATAGAAGTCACATGGCTAAACTTAATAAACTAAAGAAAAATTGAGAACATACCATCTTCACAGTGCAGAAGTTAAGAGTTTCAAAAAGAAATGTGAGCCCCAAACCCAGGGCCAAGGTCAGGAAAGGACATGTTTTGTGACCAAAGCCGTTAAGGATCTACACCAAGGGTTGGATGGAAAGGTCCACAGGGACCAGGCAAATAACATAAATGAGGGTGTCCACCAGCTGGGGACCTGAAGAGCTCATGACCTTGTCAAAGGAGGCAGAAAGCCCAGTGATGCCAGATTTTCAGGTTGTTTAGGAAAAACTGCAAATCTGAATTTTCTTATGAAACCCCCATATTTTTAAACATTGAAACTACAGGCCAAACAAACATCTATGGGTAAATGTAGCCTACGGCACCCCCGTTTGCAACATCTATATGTCACAAATTGTTTAATCTTCGGGAAATTCTTCCCAAGGAAATTTATCCTACAGTATGGTCCTAATATTAGATCACCAGGAAACAGCACACTTAAAATATCATCAATGAACATCACTGGAACAGAAGGTTGTTGTCAAAACAAGAAAAGCAAAACAAAAGCTATGGTGCCAAGAGAGTAAACGAGAGACCGGATCCAGTGGACAAGAATCTCTCTTTCTAGAAAACCGCACCCTATATGGTGGAGTGGATGGAAATGGCTCATCAGGCCCTACTATTGTCTTGAGAAATACTCTTCATCCTGGGACTTCCCTGGTGGTCCAGCGGTTAAGACTCCAAGCTCCCAATGCAGGGGGCCTGGGTACAATCCCTGGCCAGGTAACTAGATCCTGCATGCGGCAAATAAGACCCGACACAGCCAAATAAATAAATAAATAAATGCTTTAAAAAATAAAATAAAATAAAATCCAACTCCCAGACTCACAAATCACCTTTCCAACTACTAATTGGGGCAAATATGAGAACGGGGAGCTTTGGAGAACAAGCACTAACAGAACAGTTATAATCAATCAAGAGACATTTACAGAGCACCTTCTGCCTGCAAAGCACTGTACGAGGCACGAAGAATAAGAAGAGGTCCCGGATTTCAAGTAACCACAGTCTCAAAGGGGAGGGGGACTCAAAAGACATACGATAAAGCTAAACAGTACAAGCATTAGAAAACAGGGAGGCATGAACACATAAAAGATGTCACCCAGGCAGTCGTATTTCTTAATTAGTAGAAATAATAAAGGCTCCAAATTGAAAAGACAGACTACAGGAAGCAGGAGCAGGCTTGAAGGAAGGTTCCAGAAACCAGTCAGAAGGCTAAATATAAGGCAATTATGGTACTAACTAGGGTAACGTCAGAGAGAATAGAAAGGAATGTCAGGATAAAAATATTCACAAGAAAAATCAAGATTTGGCAGCTGACTAAATAAGCACAGTACATCCTCTGTAATAAATTCACTTATTAACCCACCAACACAACGAATGACCCCATTTCTTCAACAGCCAAGGAACCAATAAAGTAAAAGACATGTAACCCAATCGCCATGGATGCTCTTCAAAACAAACTCTGGGGAAAAAACTTCATGAAACAATTGGACATGTGAACACTGACTGAAACTTTGATGCTACTGCATAACTACTGTTAATTTTTAAGGTGTAATAATGGTATTTTGGTTATGTTAAAAATAATAAAGATATATTAAAATACTTGTGGGTAAAATGGAATTTACTTCAAAATAATATGGGAAAAAGGAAAGAGTTGAAGATGTGGATAGGACGGTATTAGCCACGGGTGAATGGCTTTGAGGGCTGGGCAACAGGCAGCCTATTATACTATTCTGTCTACTTTGGCATATCTTTTAATTCTCCATAACAAAGAGGTTTTTTTAATTAAATGGCAAATACAACTTCTACCTACCCCATGATCTTTTGTAAATTCTTGTTTTCCTAAAAGTGGAACAAAAGCATTACTGATCTGTTTCATTTATGGGTCAATACGTGAAGGTAAAGATTATTACTACTCTTAATTATTACTCATTCTATAGAATTTTTTATTTAATATAAGTATACGTAAATTAGGTTTGGTAAAAAGTGAAATTCACCATCACACAAGATAGTTCTTTAATGAATTCTAAGGAGGTAGGATAAAGGGCTCCAGAACTCTACACTATTAACTTGCAAAAGAAATAATTTTTCATTTTTAGCTAAATATCACTCTCATAAGAAAAGGCACAATGCTCAAAATTAAACAATAGAATCATTTCAAGTCTGAGCCTGCAAAAATGCAGACTTACAAAGTCCACAAGAGAATAATTCAACTTCCCTTTCTACTTTTCTGTTTTGCTTTGTTTTTTATTTTACTAGTATGTTTATAGATACTGTGTGCTAAAAATAATTTCACCACAATGTAATGGAACTAAGGATTAATAAAGATTATCCTAACTTTTAGCTTGGTACTTGGCAAAGGGTTGATGTTCAGCTGCTGAATGGATCAGAAAGATTCCTAAGATATTGTGACGCAGCAACTTTTTGGGTGGAATGGTTTCTCATGGCACATTTCCTCATAGAGTACTGCTACCTCCATCTTTTTGTGTGTGGAGGGTTTTGGTTAGTTTTTTTTCGGCCACGCCATGCGGCATGTGGGATCTTAGCTCCCCGACCAGGGATCGAACCTGTACCCTGTGCATTGGGAGCTGGGAGTGTGGAGTCTTAACCACTGGACCACGAGGGAAGTCCTGCTACCTCTATCTTTAAAACGTAAGTCTAGATCCGTATTCAACATTTTGTTTATATTAGCAACAACTCCTAAACTGGAGATTGAGACAAAGAGCCCTAAAAAAAAAAGTATTGCCAAACAAACAACAAAGACAAATTTTAAAAACATCAATGGTGGGACTTGATAGTTTTACCTAAACTTTATTCGTAATTAGATGTCTTATCTAGTATATCATATGGCATCTGATAATTTTATGGTGAATCCAGAATTCTGGGGAAATTCAAAACATTTAATTCGTATTAGCTATAACTTAATCTAGTAACCAGCCACACATACACATAACCCTGCAGCCTCATTATATCAAATGTTAGTATCCAAGCAGTATTTCAAGCACAGTGATAAAGACTCTTTTCTTAAGAAAAACAGCTTATTTCTTCTTACTGCTGTACCAATAAAAGCATAAACAAGATAGATACATATCCAATGACAATGCTAAGATTTCACAAATTCTACTAAAACAGTCTAATTTTGTTCAGACAGGTTTACTAATATTACAGCTATCAAACAGTTCATTTTAGCAACCTACTAGCTTTTGCTGGTAAAACTTTGAAAAATCTGTATTTATTGCTATTTGATTATGTGCTATTAACCATGAAATAACATGAATTCAACCATACATATTTTATTACCTTTTTAACTTTTAAGAGTCTTCCCGATTCATTTTCCCAGATACATTCAAAAGTAGTAAATGGTTTATACACTCAATGGCCACAGTACTTTTTAAAAAGATGGGGAGGAATTCTCTAAAATATCAGAGTACATAGGACACTGTTCTCCCCACTTTACTCTGACATAATCAGGGCAGACAGGCTTCCCGAGGAAGAGTCCCTTTATGAAATTAAAACATACCACATACTATTCTCCAGAGGAGTAAATTCTATTTGGGCAGAATTATTAGCCTCACTCAAGTCATTTCACAGCAGAGAGAATAAACCGATCTATTGTATATACCATAATTACACTTTGCATGACTTCCTTCAATTAAAATCTTTAAAGTAGCATCCATATAACAGTACAGAAATTTTAAAAGTCATTATCTAATATGACCTAATGACTAACAAGGAATTAGTCTGAAAATGACTTCATATATTTCAAAGCAATTATTGGCATTAGGCCCTCCCCTCAGCAGTATTACACAATACATTTGCAAGAGAAATGTATGTACATGGGTCAACATCACTTAATTCTGCATCTATCTGATATATATATATTCTGCATATATTCATTCATCTACCAAGAACAGAGTACTCTGAACCTCCAAACAAGGACTGGATATACTTTGCTCATATTAGAACTCATTAATTACCTAAGGATCTTGACTAAGATCTGATGTCTGGTAAGCAATTAGAAGGAATAAAAAGAGTTTTAATGACCTTTCTGACAAGTGCTGGTTAAGATCAACATCTCAGACATTCTTTGCACTAGACTGGCAGTTATAACCCTCACACTATCAATTTATCATTAGGTTAAACATAACCAAACAGGAAGGAGTGGAAAGCCCCATAGTTTTACAAGAAAACAAGAAAAATATCTGCATATTTGTGTCATCTACAGCTAACTCCATCCATCTTGGAAAGTCTCTCCCACATGTACTAAAGAACAGGCCATTTCACAAAATACCACAGAAATCAGTGTTCAGGTTCATTACGATTTTGAAGTCTAACCCTCCAAATGTTTTCTACTTCAGAAAATTCTGGTCTTAAAAATCTTACACTTGGGAAATTCCCTGGTGATCCAGTGGTTGGGACTGAGCGCTTTCATTGCCGTGGGTGCGGGTCCAATCCCTGGTCAGGGAACTGGGATCCCACAGGACACATGGCCAAATAATAAGAGTAATAATAATAATAACAGCTTACACTTGGTGGGGCAGGGTAATAAAGAATTATAAGAGAAACTCTAAGTTAGTATATTAACGGTTGTAGTGTTAATTATACACACACACACACACACACACACACACACACGATAGAAAACAGAGGGCTAAAGAAGAAAATGGATTAACTGACCAAGGGATTCTCAGTACAATTTATACTAAGAACTTCTTTTCCTTTCAGGTTTCAGTTCTGTTGTTTAAAGCAGCACCTCTGAACAGGCATAGCTCACTGATCCACAGTCTCTCAGACTTGGAGGTACAGTAAAACAATTTTCACTGCAACGCTTGTTTGGAATTCACTGCAAACAATAGATGAGAAGGGAAAAAAAGCTTTTTTTTTATTTTGGTTTTTTAAGAGGAAAAAAGGAGGAACAGCGTATTTGACAAAATATGAACAATTAGCTTTCCGCCCCAACATAAACTTGTGATATTATTTTTGGCTTCTCTTAATATAATTTTTTTTGCCTTTAAAAATCAGGCATTAGGGATTTCCCTGGTGGTGCAGTGGTTAAGAATCCGCCTGCCAGTGCAGGGGACGTGGGTTCGATCCCTGCTCTGGGAAGATCCCACATGCCACGGAGCAACTAAGCCTGTGCGCCACAACTACTGAGCCTGAGCTCTAGAGCCCGTAAGCCACAACTACTGAGCCCGCATGTCACAATTACTGAAGCCCGCGCACCTAGAGCCCACGCTCTACAACAAAGAGAAGGCACCACAATGAGAAGCCTGCGCACCGCAACAAAGAGTAGCCCCCGCTCGCCACAACTAGAGAAAGCCCACACGCAGCAACGAAGACCCAACACAGCCAAAAATAAATTAAATAAATAAATTTATTTTCTTAAAAAATCAGGCATTATACTTTAGTAGTCAGTCTTTTTTGAGTCACATATCTCTCTGACCCTTTACTAGAAAAAGGCATTTGTGGACACATAGTATTGTACAAACAATTTCCAAACGCACATAGTGAAAATGTAAAGAAATAGAAAGATAAAAAACCAAATTCTGGAAAAGTTGTTAACTGTGGTGGAGAAGAAAGGCATTAAAATTGGAGGCTGTTCACAATAGGCTTTAACTGTATTGGTAATGATTTATTAAACTGAGTGACAGGTGCCTAAGTGTTTTATTCTTTAAACCTTTTTATACACTATATTTTTTAAAACTTTGCTCAATTATTTTAATTGTAATCTGAATGCCTTCGGGCAGGGTATACACTCTCCAATTAGCCAGAGTCACCACCATTTTCCTTACAGTAAACGAGCGTTCTTTAAAAGCCAAAGAAACTGGAATCCTCATACACTGCTGGTGGAAATGTAAATCAGTGCAACCGCTTTGGAAAACAGTCTGACAATTCCTCGAAATGTTAAGCACAGAGGTACCATATGACCCAGAAAGTCCACTCCTGAACATCTATCTAAGAGAAACAGAAACATATGTCCACAGAAAGACCTGTATACAGATGTTCACAGCAGCATTATTCATAATAGCCAAAAAGTGGAAACAACCCAAATATCCATCAACTGATGAATGGATAAACAAAATAGAATATGATGAAATATTATTCCACCATAAAAAGGAATAAGTACCAATAAATGCTATAACATGGATAAACCTCAAAAACATTACGCTAAGAAGAAGCCAATCACAGAAGACCACAAATTGTATTTCATTTGTATGAAATGTCCAGAATAGGTAAATCTCAAACCTAGAGACGGAACATAGATTAACAGTGTGATAAAGATGTCATAAAATTAAATAATTGTGCTGGTAACTATAATAAAAACCATTGAAACTGTTCATTTTAAAGGTATGAATTATATGATATGTTTATTATATCTCAATAAAGTAGTTTAAAAATAAACCAAAGACATCCATTCAGTCTAACTTTGGCTCCCAAATTGTGGTCTGAGGACTCCTGAGAGTTTCCTAGAGCTTCTCAGTGGGTCTTGAGGTCAAAACTATTTTCATAAAATACTAAGACATTTGCCTTCTTCACTGTGTTGATATTTGCATTGATGGTGCAAAAACAACGGTGGATAAAACTGCTGGCACCTTTGGCACAGTGACGCCAAAGTATATTAGTTACTGATAGTCAATGCATTCTTTATCTCCATACACGCACAGCAAAAACAAACAAGCAAACTTTACCGTATGAGTTGTGGGCCAAACTAGTCACTCTTTTTAATAGAACAGCCTTTCTCCTAGAAACAACTGTCAATACCTATCGGAAAATGCATTCCCATTTCCAAACTCACAGAAACATCACTTTCATAACACAACTGTTTCATAAAGTGGAGGCTGCCACTCTCCATGAGAAATCACACCTCACTCCCTTTGAAAACATTTTAAGTATCTCAATTTTCTAGCCAGAGTGAGCAGCAAAGGCCTGTCTGGTGGGTAGAGGAGGGAATGAGGCAAAAGGCAGAAGATAAAACTTAGCCTAAGAAACTGTTTTGTCCTATCATGGTGACAAGCACTAGCATTAACATTTTATTATAAGATAAAATTTTCATGTTTTAAGACATAATTCAAACAAAATAAGGCTTAAAGATGTATTTAGCTATTTAAAAAGGGACTGTTCTACATCATGGTATTATTGTAACTAGTGATAAAAGGGACTTAAAGAGCTCCTAAATGTGAAGAATCACACACTGAGAATCACACTTGTAAAAATCTACTAAGAATAGATAATGAATTAGTCACTTATTAGCCCTAAAAGATGATTTGTAAATATAGTGCTGAAGATTTGGGAAAGCCCATGGACCAGTCTAGAAAACTAAATTGGTTTAGTGCAAAAGGGTAATTCGAAAAAGACATTTAACGTACTACTAGTATAAGCAGTATGGCTCTGCAAGAGAAAACAAATAGATCAAATCTGTCAATGTGTATCTAGTACTATATATAGAAGAAAAAGACCCAAGGGGTGGATACAAGTGTTTCAGTCTCTAGGGTGTTTCAGTAGAGTGCTGTGGAATAGAAAGAGTCTGTCCTTAATCTTCTCCATATTTAATAAAACGTCCCTTTGTTCTTACCCTATGTTCACAAGCAATGTTTTAACCTGGCTTCCCCAGTTGGTTGATACTACGGAGAAGCCCGGATGACAGGGATTAATATTTTGTTCACTGTAAACTTAAAATTAAGGGGCTATCTCTCTAACACATGGCATGTTAGTTCCTAAGAGCCCCACCAACTTTGGGCAAACTAGACAAAATAAAGTTTCTGACTTTGCAAAGCTGAAATTTTTCTAGAACTAGGTAATTTCTTGATAGGCATGTATACTCAAGTACTGAATATATTTTGGTTTAAAAAATTTTTAGGGGGCTTCCCTGGTGGCACAGTGGTTGAGAATCTGCCTGCTAATGCACGGGACACGGGTTCGAGACCTGGTCTGGGAGGATCCCACATGCCGCGGAGCAACTAGGCCCGTGAGCCACAACTACTGAGCCTGCGCGTCTGGAGCCTGTGCTCCGCAACAAGAGAGGCCGCGATAGTGAGAGGCCCGCGTACCGCGATGAAGAGTGGCCCCCGCTTGCCATAACTAGAGAAAGCCCTCGCACAGAAACGAAGACCCAACACAGCAAAAATAAATTAATAAACTAATAAACTCCTACCCTCAACATCTATTTTAAAAGAAAAAAAAATCCGCCTGCCAATGCAGGGGACGTGGGTTCGAGCCCTGGTCCGGAAAGATCCCACATGCCACAGAGCAGCTAAGCCCATGTGCCACAACTACTGAGCCTGTGCTCTAGACCCCGCGAGCCGCAACTACTGAAGCCTGTGTGCCACAACTACTGAAGCCCGTGCACCTAGAGCCCATGCTCCACAATGAGAAGCCACTGCCATGAGAGGCCCATGCACCGCAACGAAGAGTAGCCCCTGCTCGCCGCAACTGGAGAAAGCCCTCGCGCAGCAACGAAGGCCCAACGCAGTCAAAAATAATAAATAAAATAAATTTTAAAAAAAATTTTACTTCCTTTATGAAGTTATAGCTCACAAACATACCATGGACTACAACTTGAATACAGGCCATAATAACAGTAAGAGTCAAAGTAATAGCTAACTTTTTACATAAGGTTAACTGTACACCAGGCACTGCCACTTTACATATTTTAACTCACTTAATCCTCATAACAACCTATAGGCAGGTACTACTATAATCTCCACTTTACTGAGGCAGAGGACAATTACGTAACTTGCTCCACATCACACGTTAAGTAGCAGAGCTGAGATTCAGTCCAGGATGTCTGACTCCAAAGTCAGCATTTCTTAATCTCGTTAGCCATGTACAATCAATTTTCTGAATTTTAAGCATCTTATTTTTCAAAACAGTTTTGAAATTCCACACATATAGCACAGCAAAAATGTTTCCCAAATTCCCATGATTAAGCTGTTAAGCTGAAAATGGTCTTCCTCCTCATTTAACCATGACTTTTATTAGCTTTAATAAGCATAAACATCAAACCATGAAACTTTCAGAAGTTAATGCAAAATTAATCAGAAAAATATACAAACGATTGTTATAAAATGTATACATGTTCACTTTCAAAGTATACTAACTTAGGTTGTAAGTATACATACAAAGCTAGTCATATTTTTATATTAATAGGATTGGATACTATTCTAAAAACAAGGATATTGTAGCTTTTAAAGGAAAAACATTAATTTGAGCCTTTCTGACTAGTGATTTAGACTGACCAAACCACTTTTTTTAATGTTAGTTTCAAATCCCTGGCTCTCTGCTATTGGGTTGGCCAAAAGGTTCGTTCGGTTTTTTCCTTAAGATGGCTCTAATAGCACTTAGTTGTCTTTAACTTCATTCGAAACAATTTTGTTAGACTGTATTGTGACAGCTGTCATATCAGTGTGCATTTAAAAAAGACATTAAAATTGGTGAATTTTTGTGTAGCCATTTTAATATTGAAGATGGAAGGAAAGCAGCAACATTTTTGGCATATTATACTTTATTATTTCAAAAATGGTAAAAACACAACTGAAATGTCAAAAAAGATTTGTGCAGTGAATGGAGAAGGTGCTGTGACTGATCAAATGTGTCAAAAGTGGTTTGCAAGGATTCGTGGCTGGAGAATCCTCGCTGGACGATGCTCTGTGTGGTTGGGTAGACCAGGTGAAGTTGACAGCAATCAAATTGAGACATTAATTGAGAACAGTCAGCGTTATACCACGCGGGAGATAGCCGACATACTCAAAATATCCAAATCAAGCGTTGAAAATCATTCACACCATATTGGTTATGTTAATTGCTTTGATGTTTGGGTTCCACATAAGTTAAGCAAGAAAAACCTTCTTGACCGTATTTCCACCTGCGATTCTCTACTTAAACGTACTGAAAATGTTCCGTTTTTAAAACAAATTGTGACGGGCGATGAAAGTGGATACTGTACAAGAATGGGGAATGGAAGAGACTGTGGGGCAAGTGAAATGAACCACCACCAACCACATCAAAGGCCGGTCTTCATCCAAAGAAGGTGATGTTGTGTATATGGTGGGACTGGAAGGGAGTCCTCTATTACGAGTTCCTTCTGGAAAACCAAACGATTAATTCCAACAAGTACTGCTCCCAACTAGACCAACTGAAAGCAGCACTCAATGAAAAGTGTCCGGAATTAGTCAACAGAAAACACGTAATCCTCCATCAGGATAACTCAAGACTGCACGTTTCCTTGATGACCAGGCAAAAACTGTTACAACTTGGCTGGGAAGTTCTGATTCATCTGCCGTATTCACCAGACATTGCATCTTCGGATTTCCATTCATTTCGGTCTTCACAAAATTCTCTTAATGGAAAAAATGTCAATTCCCTGGAGGACTGTAAAAGGCACCTTGAACAGTTCTTTGCTCAAAAAGATAAAAAGGTTTTGAGAAGATGGAAATATGAAGTTGCCTGAAAAATGGCAGAAGGTAGTGGAACAAAAGGGTGACTATGTTGTTCAATAAGGTTCTTGGTGAAAATGAAAAATATGTCTTTTATTTTTACTTAAAAACTGAAGGCACTTTTTGGCCAACCCAATACAAGTATACCTCCTATAAAACCATAACTTGTTGTATGGATTAGTCATTCTACAAACTAGACGGTAATTAACCTTAACTTTGTAATTTGTGCTTTCCTCCTATTT
The DNA here is from genome assembly GCF_949987515.2 of Delphinus delphis. Classification (NCBI taxonomy): domain Eukaryota; kingdom Metazoa; phylum Chordata; class Mammalia; order Artiodactyla; family Delphinidae; genus Delphinus; species Delphinus delphis. The sequence continues at coordinate 105,600,311 of NC_082688.1, forward strand.
TTTTCCTTTAATGGCCTCAACATATACCACTGAACTGCCACATCCCAAAATTTCTGTTTTCCCTTTTCACCTTGATATTACATTAAAAGAAAAAGTGCTTCTCATGAGATGGTCACACTAGTAATGTTCTTGTTTTTAATCTGGGCGCCAGTTATAGGACTGTTCAACTTATGAAAATTCATCAAGCTATATATACTTTTCTGTGTGTATAGTATGTACTTCAATAAAGAGTTGTTTTTTAAGCAGCTGTGCTTCCTAACTTTACTTCACCAAAAGCCATTACATACCAACCTTATTGACAGTTGTCATTTCTAAAAGTTTTTTTTTTATCAGACAGTAGTCTACAGCACTGAGTTAATATTCAATCTGTTTTCAGCACATGTAAAAAAAGAGTCATCCAAGATACTCTATGGAACCAAAAAGTGTTAGTTAATTCTTTCACAAATCCCTAAGATTTAAAGGTCTCTAAAGGAAAGAAAACATTTTTTAATAAAGCTTCTATGTGCTCATTTTATTCTCACAATTACCTCATCAGGTACACACTTGTGGATGGAGCCACAACGATACATCTCCCACCCCAAATGCTTTCCTGATTTGACACTAACTTTCCTCCACCCTAAGACAGATGAGTCTATGTTTCCTCTTCTTGAAACTGTGTAGAGCTTTATACCAGACTTGAGCAAGAAAATGTGACAAAAATGACACTGTGTGACTTCCAAGGTTAGAATATCAAAGGCGGTACTTCTTCTACCTGGCTTTCTTGTGCTCTCAGGATGCTTGCCTTTGGAACCTGCCACCAGACTGTGTGCAGGCGTTCTGCCCACAGCCCCAGAGACCTCTCCAGCCAACAGATGGCACCAACTGCCAGACCCAGGTGAGCCTTCAAGTCTTCCCAGTAGGCCCCAGACAGCATGGAGCAGAGCAAGCCGTGCCCACTGCACCCTGTCTCAATTCCTGACCCACAAAAAACAGGAAATAATGCATGGTTATTGTCGTTTTAAACCACTAAGCTTTTGAGGTAATTTGTTACACAGCAACAGAAAATGAAAACACTTTACAAATAAAAAACACAGGTAGATAACCATGCCAGCGAGTGGCAGAGCCAGAATTTGAATCCATCAGCCTGTATAAAAAGCCCATATTCTTTCTACCAGAGGGTATTGCCTCCAAGTTTGTTCAGAGTCGCCCACATTGCCAAAGAAAGCCATAGTCTTCAGATTGGAAGCTCTAAGAGCAATAAACAGCCCCCAAATTAATGTTTTCAATTAACACTCAGGACAACAGGTCATTCAGTTAGTAGGCTCAAAATCCCAGCACCTTTCTTGACACATCTATACCCTTCCCACCCTAATAATGGCATATCCCAGAGATGCTTAAGAAATATCTCTACATCAATAACAATAAACCTGAACATTTACAGAACACTTTACAAAGCACTTTAACAATCACTAATTTGATCTCATAGAGGTGTGAGACAGGTAAGGCACGTATCTTACAGATAAGGCTCAAAAAAGTTAAAAATATATACTCCAATAAAAAATAATTTTTAGGGCTTCCCTGGTGGCACAGTGGTTGAGAGTTTGCCTGCCAATGCAGGGGACATGGGTTCGTGTCTCGGTCCAGGGAGATCCCACATGCCGCGAAGTGGCTAGGCCCGTGAGCCATGGCTGCTGAGCCTGCGCGTCTGGAGCCTCCTGTGCTCCGCAACGGGAGAGGTCACAACAGTGAGGGGCCCGCGTACCACCAAAAAAAAAAAAAAAACTAACTACAATAACATAAGTAGGGATTCTATTTCAGATTTTCTGACTCCAAGGCCAGTGCTCTTTTCAATGCAATTCAACTTGAAAGAACCTTTATGGAGTACCTTCCGGGTATGTTTCCATATACAGCACTGCTCTACAAGTACTCTGAAGCACCTACTTTGTGCAAGGCATCGTGGCGGGCACCATGTGTTCTCCACTTCCAGGATCGGCACAAAAACATCTCTGATAGAGCTGATCTCTGCAAACAGCCAGTCTTTTCCCCACTAACCTATTCTCTGCATTGCCATCCAACAGCTCTTCCGAATCCACCTCCTTAATCACAATAATTAAAAAACTGTCAAAGATGACATCCTACCCATAAAAATACAGGCCAAATCTCATCTGCTTTCAAGGTCTTCTGTAAACTGACTCCAACTTACGTGATTAAATTAATTTTCCCGCACTTGCTGAGAAAAACCAAATTAATCTCTTCCTTCCTCCCCACATTCAATTTCTTTACAACTTCTTGCCCTCTCTTTTCTTCATACTATCACCCAAATCCAGAACTGATGCTCACGTATTCATCCCCAACCCCTGACAGAGAGTCTCTTCCCTCCAAGACCTTAAAATCTACTGTTAAGCTACAATTAATAATTCAAAACAATATATAATAATTAAATTAGGTAGTACAGATTAGAGTTCATGAGGCCTTAAAAGAGAGGAATCACTAAGGGTTGCAAGAATGTCTTCAGGAAGAAAATAGCACTTGAAATGGGCTCTAAGTGACAGACAGGATGAGAATTGGCAGAAGTAAAAACAACACACACTGAGGAACAACTTAAAAGCCTTCCCTTTTACCCGACTTCTTCCCGTTCACATCTTACCTAAGCCTCCAGCCAGTACCACCTCCTCAAGAAGCCTTCCTCAGTTACTTCACAATCTAACCGACACTCTCTTCTCGGACCTTCCAATACCATTACCGCCTACAACACGCATTCTGGCACTCAGTCATTCCGTATTACAGGCCTCGTCTATCTGGCAGCAATATGTCTCCACATAGTAAGCATTCAATATTTGTTCAATTGAACTCAGTTCAGCAGCCATTGTTGCTTTCCGCCATTTAAAAATCCGTTGATCGTAACACTGTTTAACTTACCGGGCATCTCCTTTGGAAAGATTGGTATTTACAGGATTGAGAATAACCTTGTTTGCATCTACATCCACCACACATTTGGTATGCAAGTCAATTTCTGCAGATTAAAAAAAAGAAAAAAAATTAGTCATTTTGAAGTAATTTATGTCAGAAAAAAGCTTTTGACAAAAAATCCAACACTCCTCCATGATAAAAACTCAACAAACTAGAAACAGAAGGGAACTTCCTCAACCTGATAAAGGGCATCTAAAATACCTGCGGCTAACATCACACTTAACAGTAAAAGACTGAACGGCTTACCCTCTGGCATCAGAAATAAGACAAGGATGTCTACTACTGCAACTTCCGTTCAAAACTGGACTAGAATTTCTGGTCAGGGCAGTTAGGCAAGAAAAACTAATAAAAGGCATCCAGATTGGAAAGAAAAAATAAAACTACCTTTATTTGCACACTATATGATCTTACATATAGAAAATCTTAAAGAATCCACTAAAAACTACTAGAATAAACAACTTCTGCAAAGTTGTAGGATACAAGATTAATATACAAAAATCAGCTGTGTTTCTATACACCAGCAATAAAAAATCCAGAAATGAAGTTAATAAAACAATTTCATTTATAATAACATCAAAAAGATTCAAATACTTAGGTATAAATTTAAAAGAAGTACAAAATATATACACTGAAAATTCCAAGACATTGTTGAAAGAAATTAAACATTTAAACAAATAGAAAAACAACTTATGTTCATGAATTGAAAGACTTAATTCTATTAGGATAGCAATACTCCCCCAATTGGTCTATAAAAATTCAAGGCAATCCCTATTAAAATCCAAGTTAACTTTTTTCAAAAGTTAACAAGCTGATCCTAAAATCTATATGGAAATACACAAGACCTAGAACAGCCAAAAAATCTTGAAGAACAAAATACAAAGACGACAACGCAACAATTTCAAACTTACTAAACAACTACAGTAATTGTGGTACTAATATAAGAAGGATAGACATATAGATCAATAGGACAAGAGAGTACAGAATTATACTCTCATATTTATGGCCAAATGATTTTGATGACAGTGCCAAGAAATTCAATGGAGAAAGTATAGCCTTTTCAACAAACAGTGCTGGGACAACCTCATCAAAATGAAAAATTTTGTTCTTCAAAGGACACCATCAAGAGAGTAAAAACACAATCCACACCAAAAAACAAACAACCCAATCAAAAAATGGGCAGAAGACCTAAATACACATTTCTCCAAAGAAGACATACAGATGGCCAAGAGGCAAATGAAAAGATGCTCAACATTGCTAATTATTAGAGGAATGCAAATCAAAACTACAATGAGATATTACCTCATACCAGTCAAAACGGCCATCATCAGAAAATCTACAAACATGCTGGAGAGGGTGTGGAGAAGAGAGAACCCTCTTACACTGTTGGTGGGAATGTAAATTGATACAGCCACTATGGACAGCAGTATGGAGGTTCCTTAAAAAAACTAAAAATAGGAGACTTCCCGACCGTCCAGTGGTTAAGACTCCATGCTTCCACTGCAGGCGGCACGGGTTTGATCCCTGGTCAGGGAACTAAGATCCCACATGCCATGCAATCAAAAAAAGAAAAAAAAAAGAAAAAACTAAAAATAGAGCTACCATACGATCCAGCAATCCCACTCCTGGGCATATATCTGGAGAAAAACGTGGTTCGAAAGGATACATGCACCCCAATGTTCACTGCAGCACTGTTTACAACAGCCAAGACATGGGAGCAACCTAAATGTCCATCAACAGATGAATGCATAAAGAAGATGTGGTATATACATACAATGGAATATTACTCAGCCATTAAAAAGAATGAAATAATGCCATTTGCAGAAACATGGATGGAGTTGGAGATTATCATACTAAGTGAAGTCAGACAGAAAAAGACAAATAGCATATGATATCTCTGATATGCAGAATCTAAAAAAAATGATACAAATGAACTTATCTACGAAACAGAAACAGACTCACAGACTTAGAGAATGAATTTATGGTTACCAGGGGGAAGGGTGCGGGGGGGAGGGATAGGTTAGGAGTTTGGGATTGACAAGTACAAACTGTTATATTTAAATCAGATAACCAATAAGGACCTACTGTAAAAAAAAATACATAATTTTTTAAAAAAGAGAAAAAAAAGAATTCTTGGGAAAAAAACAATCCACAAAATTAACAAAATATTTGTGAATCATATATCAAATAAGGAACTTGCATCAGAAAATATAAAGAACTCATACAACTCAATTTAAAAAATTTTAAATGAATTTTTAAAAATTCAATTTTAAAATGGGCAAAGAACTTGAACAGACATCTCTCCAAAAAAGATACAGAAATGGCTAATGAGCACAAGAAAAGATGCTCAGCATCATTAGACAATGGGGAAATGCAAATCAAAACCACAATGAGATACCACTTCACACCCACTAGCATAACTCTAACCAAAAAGATAACTTAAACTAATATAATATTGTAAGTCAATTATATTTCAATTAAAAAAGAAAAAATAATAAAGTGTAAATTGGATGTCAAAAAAGAGACAGGTAAGTATAGGTGAGGACATGGAAAAATTGGAACCTTCATACATTACTGGTGGGAAAGTAAAATGATGCAGTCACTTTGGAAAATAGTCTGGCAGTTCTTCAATGATTAAACACAGAATTAGTATATGACCCAGAAATTCCCACTCCTAGGCATATACCCAAGAGAAACCTATGTCCATACAAAAGTTTGTACATGAATGTTCATAGCAGTATTATTTGGCTACTCATAACAGCTAAAAAGTGGAAACAACCCAAATGTCCATCAACTAATGAATGGATAAATGTGGTATATCCATAAAATGGAACACTATTTGGCTATTAAAAGGAATAAGGTACTGACACATACTACAACATAGATGAAGCTTGTGCTAAGTAAAAGAAGGCAGTACAAAGGACCACATATTGTATGACTTTACTTATTTCTAATGTTCTGAACAGGCAAACAGAGACAGAAAATAGACTAGTTATTGCCCAGAGCTGAGAAGTGACTGCTAGTGGGTACAGGTTTCTACTGGGGATGATGAAGATGCACTAAAATTGTGCTGATTGTTTTCACAACTGCATGAGCACAATAAAACAACTGAATTGGGGACTTCCCTGGTGGCGCAGTGGTTAAGAATCTGCCTGTCAATGCAGGAGACACGGGTTCAAGCCCAGGTCCGGGAAGATCCCACATGCTGCAGAGCAACTAAGCCCGTGCGCCACAACTACTGAGCCTGCGCTCTAGAGCCCACGAGCCACAATTACTGAAGCCCACGTGCCACAACTACTGAAGCCCATGCGCCTAGAGCCTGTGCTCTGCAACAAAGAGAAGCCACCGCAATGAGAAGCCCGCGCACCGCAACAAAGAGTAGCCCCCGCTCCCGCAACTAGAGAAAGCCCACATGCAGCAACGAAGACCCAACACAGCCAATAAATAAATAAATAATTTTTTTTAAGTTTAAAAAATAAAAAACACTGAATTGGTTGAATTATGTCATACGTGAACTATATCTCAATAAAGAGAAACATGGCCACATCATGTTTATGTTCTTATATTCTTCAAAATTTCTGACCCAAAGTATGAAACTGTTTCTGTTTGCCTTATCTCTATTACCCAAAGATATGCTCTAAGGAAAGAAACTGTACTACACTGGAGTCATTTTGTATTTCCCTAAGAACCTTGGCCAAATGTCAATGTCAAACTCATTATAACTTTAGAGTATCTGCACTGCCAGGAAAGATGATTTCTTTTTTGTTTCCTTTAACTTATATAATTGAGACAAATGCAAACAAAAACAAAAATTTCCCTCCCGGTGCCTACCACTCAACCTTTCTCACATCAGTTATTCTACATTTGTTCTCAAAGATATAATCTAGAAGTACCAAAAATTTAGTGGTCTTTCTTTTAGCCAATACATTTTTCAGGCAAAGAGAAACTGAAAATATCAGACATATGTTTTACCCAGGTGTGGAAGGCTAACCTGGAAAGGCAGATGTCTCACTGTGGTCAACTAGTAGGAAAGCCTATTTCTAATACTTTGTGTTTAAATCCACTCTACACTACCACAGAAATGCTGCAGGAAAGCCTCAGCCACAATGCAAAAACTTTTCAAACATGCATTTTTACTTCTTTCTTTCCTTAGGCCCAGAGCTCAAGAAAGTTTGCAAAGAGATATGGGAACATATGTATATGTATAACTGATTCACTTTGTTATAAAGCAGAAACTAACACACCATTGTAAAGCAATTATACTCCAATAAAGATGTTAAAAAAATTAAAAAATAAAAACACTTCACACCCTAAAAAAAAAAGGTTTGCAATCATCGTACTTTGTTGATACTACCCCTTAATGACCTCTGACCATATTGTATTGGCTGACCCTGTGCAGTCAAATCTATATTATACACAAATGCTTTATCAAGGCTCCAGAAATTGTACTGACTCAGAATCTCCATCTCACCACCCACCACAAAGTTAGATATTAGTTTCTTGCAAGAACCTTAGGTCTGAGCAAAGGAGCTGCATGTATAGTTCTGCACGCAAAAGCACTCATCTAGAATGCATGCCTGCAAAGCCGTAAATCAAGTATCTCCCCCGCCCCCACTAGAGTTTTGCCTTCAGTTCAGATGATCTGGAATTGAAAAAGGATTCAAACGTTTTCTTTCAATATTTGTAGGCTTTTTCCCTATACTCTTCACAGCTCCTCCATCCTGCCCCTCATGACTTCATCAGACACACTAATAGTTTGAAAGCATTAAATGGCATGATTCAGGAACCAATCCCTGGAAAATCCTATATAATTCAAAGAAGCACCTAATAACTAATATATCCAACCTAAACTCATTTTGTCCTAAAGAGTACAACACTTACAAATGTCCCTACATTTAACATCCAGTGGAGGTGGCCTTCAAAATATAAACAACTATCTTCACTTCTTTATTAGCTCAGTTTTTATTACCAAACAAAATTCCCACCCCAACGCTGTTAAAAGAAGGCTTTTCACAAGACTGTTTAGAATATGGGTGGAACATCTAGGACACACACTCAAGCAAATAAGAGCAGTGAGATTTGAGGAGAGTTTAAGGGTCAGATATATGAAAAGCATTTTATCACCAAATGCCACCAATGTTTGAATGAAACTATACTGCTACAAAACTCTAAATATGACACTTTCTCCATGGAAAACTTCTTGCTCTATACTGCTTAGAAAGCAAAGTTGTGATTAAATATTAATTGACTAAATAGTAATACCAAATTTAGGCCTTAAATTTAAGGTGAATTTAAAAAAGAAAAAAAAATTTTTTAACACCTACCAAAAATCCAAAACATAAACATCTTCCTCTTAGTTTGGAACAATACTTAGATTAAAAAGATTAATACCCAGCTGCTATGCACTACCTTTGCAAAAACAGCATTAAAGTACACCCATGTTCACAGCAGTATTCACAATAGCTAAAAGGTGGAAGCAACCCAACTTTCCATCAATGGATGAACGGATAAACAGAATGTGGTATATATATTCAATGGAAGATTATTCAACCTTAAAAAAAGAATGAAATTCTGCTGAAACATGGATGAACCTTGAAGACATTATGCTAAGTAAAATGAACCAGTCCCAAAGGATAAGTTTTGTAGGATTCCACTTATATGAGACACCTAGTGTAGTCAAACTCATAGAGATAAAAAGTATAATGGTAGTTGCCAGGGGAGGGGCTAAAGGAGTTAGTACCTCATGGGCATGTAGTTTCAGTTCTGCAATATAAAAAAGTTCTAGAGATGGATGGTGGTGACGGTTGTACAACAATGAGAACGTACCTAATGCCACTGAGCTGTACCCTTAAAAATGGTTTAAGATGGTAAATTTTATGTTATATCTATCTTACCACAATAAAAAATAGCACTAAATACTCATTATTATAATAAGTAACATATGGACAACAGTTTGTTCTCAGTGAAGCCTAAAATTATGAGATTGGGATTTAATTAGTACTATGTCTGAAAACCAATAAAAAACCAGAGTGATCTTCGAGTTAAGTAGTGGTATAAGTTTAGGTCATGACCAATCAAGCTTTATAGTACTCAGAACCATGAATTCTTTGATGTATTCACGAGTCCTTTAAAAAACAAAGAGAGGGACTTCCCTGGTGGTGCAGTGGTTGGGAATCCGCCTGCCAATGCAGGGGACACAGGTTCTATCCCTAGTCCAGGAAGATCCCACATGTCGCAGAGCAACTAAGCCCGTGCACCACAACTACTGAGCCTGCACTCTGGGGCCTGCGAGCCACAACTACTGAAGCCCATGCGCCTAGAGCCCATGCTTCACAAGAGAAGCCACCACAATGAGAAGCCTGCGCACCAAAACGAAGAGTAGCTCCCGCTCGCCGCCAACTAGAGAAAGCCCGTGCACAGCAACGAAGACCCAACAAAGACCCAATGCAGCCAAAAATAAATATTTTTTTAAAAAAAATAGAAAGAGAGAAAGAGAGGAAGAAAGAAAGAAAGGAGGAAGGAAAGAAAGTTAATTTAGTCCACTAACATTAAAGATCCCATATTATTTCCCAAACAGGATCTTTTTCTAGGTCAAGTTCCTCAAGGTGAATAAAATATCAACAGCTGATAATTCAGCTTACTCAGCCAGCAAATTAGTCACCTTGTAAAAGTGAACGATAATTTGAAACAAGTCTTTCTTCAATGCATAAATCAGCTATGGCTCTTTCTTCAATGACATCATAGTCAAAGATAGGTGGGGCGTGGGAGACTCCCTTTATATAACTCATATTCCATCTGGGGAAATGCATCATTCTCAGTGTGGACAAAATAATTCTGAGTTGCCCATTCAGTAACCTGCTTTTCTAATTCTCCAGAAAATTAATAGTAATTTTCAAACAAAATCTACTACTCAGAAATATAAATGAACCTCCCTTTACCTATGTCACATTCCTAAAAAGCTATAACTTACTGTTAAATTCACTAGGGTCCATTTTTAAAAGGAAGATAGTAAATTATTTGTAAGAGTCACATTTTAATTAAATTGAAAATTTTGCATGCTATATATGGTTCTATTTTCAACTAAATTGTGTCATGTGCCTAATATTTTTACATGTCTATGCATGCTGATGATATTCATAACTCATATTTCATGTATGAAGCACTTGTTTTCCCAACTGGAATGTAGTATTCTTACTTGCAGAATAGGGAATAAGACTTATAGTTCTTTACTACACTTACAAGTTGCTTGGGACCCACTGACCCAAGGAAAAAGAAAATTAGGTGATGCCACAGAGGTAAAAAACCAATTGGTAGTTTGCTTTCTAGTAAGAGATATATAAAATATCCTAATCACCTACTTTTATGTTTTTACCAGTGAACATGAGAATCTATTCAATAAACAAAAGATAAAATATAACCGAGTTCTAATACAGCTAAAGAAAAAACTGAGGAATGAAGGAAGATCCAAGACACGATGCCTGATGGGGTAATATCAAAATAATTGAAATAATCTTATGTGGCCCAAAACATAAAATGTGTATTTTCAAGAAACCAATCAACTTCAGAGGGTTAGAAAGCAGGTATTTAAAAACTTATAAGGCAAAACCAGAATAGCCAGACCAATCTTGAAAAAGAAGAACAAAGTAGAAGGACTACACTCACCAATTTCAAACTTACTACAAAGCTACAGTAATCAAGACAGTGTGATACTAACCTAAGGACAGACGTATAAATCATTGGAATAGACTTGAGAATCCAGATGTATGCTGTCACATTTATGGTCAACTAATTTTCAACAAGGGTGCCAAGACAATCCAATGGGGAAAGTATAGTCATTTCAACAAATGGTGATGGGACAACTGGGTATTCACATGCAAAAAGACAAAATTGGACCTCTACCTCACACCACATTCAAAAATTAACGCCAAACAGGTCAAAGTCCTAAATAAGTATAAGAGCTAAAACTATAAAACTCTTAGAAGAAAACATAGGCATTAAATCCACATGACCTTGGGTTAGGCAATGGTTTCTTAGATATCAAATCAAAAGCACAAGCAACAAAAGAAAAAAACAGATAAATTGGACCACATCAAAATGAAAAACTTTTGTGCTTCAAAGGACTCCACTTTAAGAATGAAAAGGAAACCCACAAATTCAAGACAGTATCTGCAAATCATGTATCTGTTAAGGGACTGGTACTCAGAATATAGAAAGAACTCTTAGATCTCAATAATAAAAAGACAACTCAATTTTAAAAATAAGAATAGGGTTTGAATAGGGATCTCCGAAAAGATATACAAATGGCTTAATTACATGAAAAGATGCTTAATTAACATCACTAGACATTGGGGACAAGCAAATCAAAAATCGTAATGAGATACCACTTCACACCCACTAGGATGGCAGTAATCTGGAAACTTCATACATTGCTGGTGGAAATGTAAAATGGTGCAATAACTTTGGAAAACAATTTAGCGGTTTCTCAAAAGTTAGAGTTACTATATGACCCAGCGATTCCACTTCCATGTATACACATACTCAAGAGAAATGAAAATACACAATAACTTATATATAAATGTTCATTATTCATTAATAGCTAAAAAACGGAAACAAGCCAAATGCCCATCAACTGATGAATGGGCATCAAAATGCAGCATATCCATTTCACAGAATATTATTCAGCTTTAAAAAGGAATGAAGTATTGATTCATGCTACAACATGGATAAATCCTGAACACACTATGCCAAGGGAAAGCAGATACAAAAGTCCATATACTGTATGATCCCATTTATAGTAAATGTCCAGAAAAGGCAAATCCACAGGGACAAGAAGTAGATTAGTGGCTGCCAGGGGCTGTGGGGAAAGGGGAGGGTGTGGGTATGGATGGAGAGCGACTGCTAACGAGAGAGTCTCTCTTTGGGATGATGAAAATGTTCTGGAGTCGGACAGTGCTGATGGTTGCACAGCTCTGCAAACACACTAAAAGCCACTGAACTATACACTTTTGATACATGACCTACATCTCAAAAACAGCTGAGAAGGAATGGTCCCACTGCCCTCAATGTATATAAATTATGGTTCAAGTCCTTCAACCACACTTCTAGACACTCACTACTTTGAAGATCCCAGCCAACCCAATTCTTCTTACTCTCAATTAATAACCTCACATTCTACCTCATCTAGAAAATTAAGCACTCCAGGGCTTTCCCATTATATAATTATCCTCTTCCCCCTATACTTCAAAAATTTCCGTCTCTAGGGACTTCCCTGGTGGCACAGTGTTTAAGAATCCGCCTGCCAATGCAGGAGACACGGGTTCGATCCCTGGTCCGGGAAGATCCTACATGCAGTGGAGCAACTAAGCCCGTGCGCCACAGCTGCTGAGCCTGCGCTCTAGAGCCCGCGAGCCACAACTACTGAAGCCTACGCGCCTAGAGCCCATGCTCCACAACAAGAGAAGCCACCGTAATGAGAAGCCTGTGCACCGCAACGAAGAGTAACCCCCGCTCCCGCAACTAGAGAAAGCCCACGTGCAGCAACAAAGACCCAGTGCAGCCAAAAATTAATTAATTAATTTAAAAAAATTTTCCCTCTCTATTGGCTATTTCTATTTTTTTACAGGCTCCGGACGCACAGGCTCAGCGCCCATGGCTCACAGGCCCAGCCGCTCCACGGCATGTGGGATCTTCCCGGACCGGCGCATGAACCCACGTCCCCTGCATCCACAGGCGGATTCTCAACCACTGCGCCACCAGGGAAGCCCAGCTTTTTTGTTTTAATTGAAGTATAGTTAATTTACAATGCTGTGTTAGTTTCAGGTGTACAGCACAGTGATTCAGCTATATATATATATACACACACACACATATATATTCTTTTTCAGATTCTTTTCCCTTATAGGTTATTACAAAATATTGAGTATCGTTCCCTGTGCTATACAGTAGGTCCTTGTTAGTTATCCATTTTATTTATAGTAGTGTGTGTATGTTAATCCCAAACTCCTAATTTATCCCTCCCCCCTTCCCCTTTGGTAACCATATGCTTGTTTTCTATGTCTGTGGGTTTATTTCTGTTTTGTAAATAAGTTCATTTGCATCTTTTTTTTTAGATTCCGCATATAAGCAATATCATATGATAGTTGTCTTTCCCTGTCTGGCTTACTTCACTTAGTATGATAATCTCTAGCTCCATCCATGTTGTTGCAAGTGGCATTATTTCATTCTTTTTATGACTGAATAATATTTCTATACGGAGCTTCTTAGAAGAATGCTCACGTATACACACTGCTTCCATATGGAAACACCCACTGATTTCTCAGCCCACTCCCAACATGCCAACACCAATTCATTCATTCAGTAAAAATTATTCTTCTGCCATTTTTTGCCCTGGCCCTCCACATTACTTTCACCTGCTTTTCCTTATGCCTCTCTTCTTGGCCTCTGTGACCTCGTCCTTCACGCATGCCTTAATTTGATGTCCTATCTTCTAAATATAGTAACGACTCCCAAATCTACACGTATCTCCAGTCCCTTAGTTTCAGACTCCTGTACAACAGCTTTCTGCATCCATCCGCTTGGCTGCACTTCAGAACCTAAAACTCAACCAGTCTCTTGCGTTTCTTCCAGGCACGTACTACATCTTAGTTGTAGGTGCAGTGCATGGCACGTGATAAGCACTGACTAAATATTGTTGAATGTCCAAGAATGGAGCTCATAATTTCCCACACCTCCACCCTAAAACCTGCTTCTCCCACGTTTCTGATCCCAGTTAATGACACCAGCACTCATTCACTCAGTTATCTAAACCAGAAGCTTTGCAGTCTTCCTATATTTCCCAAATCTCAGTTGCTTTCATACCACCTTGACAAGTTCTTGCTGGGTGTGTCTAGACTGCAAGGCCAGAAATGCTCTTTACCCCACCCACCTCTCAGGAATGTGTTTGCAGCCAGCAACCCTCAGGACAAAGAGCAGGCTTGCTTACCACGTAAAAGCAATCGAGTCCCCCAGCTCAATGCTCCTCAGATGCAACCCAACCCACTGCCTGCACAGCATCCATCTGGACCCCTCCATGTCACCCCTGTGGGATTTGCAGGCAAAGGGAACCGCTCCTGCCACCTGCTGCGCCGTAAATCCTCTGACCCAAAAGTCCTGTGTCTTCCTCCAGCATTCATGAAACAGAAACAAGCTAATGTATTAGCTTGTAAGCAAGATAGAGACACAGCTTAATTTACCTTCCTAAAGCATCACTTTAACAGTGCCACTGCTCTATTCAAAAACCTATACGTTTGCGACAACACGCATGGACCTTGAGGGTATTGTGCTAGGCGAAGTAAATCAGACAAACACCACCGTATGATTTCACTTATATGTGGAATATAAAAAAAAAGAACAAACAAAACAAAACTTACAGACACAGAGGACAGACTGGTAGTTACAGAGCAGAGGGGGTTAGGGGTGGCAAATGGGTGAAGGGGGTTAATTGTTTGGTAACTGGTGATCACTTTTTAGAGTTACCTTGTACACCTGAAACTAATATACTGTTACATACCAATTTTACCTTAAAAAAAAAAAAAACCTACAGTGACTGCACTCCTCCAACCCTGCCCAAGACCCTTCTGAACCTGCCTGTACCTCACCCCTCTTCATACCCCTCTGCTGCCCACAAACCTCGTGACTTCAGTGAGGCCACCTTCCATCACTCTTCTCATGCCCCACTCCCTATATTCTTCCAGCTTTTCCAAGAAAGAACAGAATTTCAGGGCTGGGGCTCTGGAGCTGAACTGCCCAGGTTCCAATCCCCAGTTTCTCCATTTGATAGTTCTGTGATTTGGGGCAAGTGGCTAAGCTTGTTCAAGTTCCCATTTTCTCATCTGTAAAATGAGTTATAAATTCTTCCTAGCATTTTTGTGAGGATTAACCTAAAATAATCTAGTTCAGTGCTTGGGACCACGTCGATGCACAGCAACCTCTCTTTAACTGTTAATTATACAGATACTGTCTCCTTCCTGCTGTCTGAATTTTTACAGCTAACTTCCTCACTGTTCTTGCTTAATTCCTACATCCATGTTTTGCTAAGTCCAACAACTCATCTTGTGCACCCCACCTGCCATGCCTTCCTGTCAATTGCCTTCAACCCATGCCTCATCATTCTCAAGCCCCACCCCCATTTCTTTAATTCATAAGGCACTGCCATCATTGCTTTGTGTACTAATAACTGATTCACCTGTGTATCTTACTACCAACAAGACAGTGAGCTCTTGTTGTCAAAGATCATGACTTATGCTTCTCATATATCCTGCACATCTTTGAAAATTACGCAAGCTCAGGAATGCAACGCCCGTCTAAAGATCATCATGTCTGATAGAGTAGTAAAAGCACAGGTTTTAATGGCAAAATAGGTGAAATTCGGGCTCCAAAATACTGGTTTTGTAATTCTGGGAAAGTTACTTAACCTCCCTGAGATTCTGTTAAAAAGAAATTCTATAACTACCTTTCAAAGTTTTGTTTGAAGAATAATGTATAAAAAGGAATGAACTGTGTAGCTCACAAACAGAAAGCTCTCAAAAAGTAGCTATTATTTTTTTCCTCAATCAACACATGTTAAACTGAATAGGCGAATTCATTACTACCAGCTTTTAAAGATACCTACAGCTTCTGAGAGCTAAAGCCCAGGACCAATTAAGTCATGGATTTCGTGTCCCATACACCAGTTAGTTTCACACACTTCCCTAATGACTACACTGCTTCTCTCAGCCAAGCTTTTTTAAGAATATGCTTTGTTGAACACAAGGGGAAGCTGATCGGCAAGCATAGAGATCAATAACGAACCCATTTCCCTCACTAAACAGCTCAATCCATCTGCTTAACCAATATTTTTGCCAGTGGTTTCTTCCATCTTCAGAACTTAAGAAATGGAAAAGTTGACGTTAGTCATTGTTTTATGGGGGGGTGGAGGGTTAAAGTAATGCCAATTCAAACAAGTTTTGATCTGATTTGATAAACTTGTACTTTCTTCTCCAAAAGCCTCTGGCCCTATATGTATAAATCCCATTTTTCAGTCACGGAGTTGACAGCAGAAACAAAAGAATGTTGTGATAGATGTGTGTCTCATCCTCCATTAGCATCTCAAGCAGATGCTAATAAAACAAGCATCTTCTGTTTCAGAAAATATGTCAGAAATTTCCATCCACAGTCATCCCTAATTCCAACACCAGTTATCTGAGAAGGCTTAAGAACCACCAGTGGGCTCAGGGTCAAAGTCTCCTTCCTGTTTCAAACAGATGCTCCCACCCAACCCTGCACCTTGATTCCCAAGGATCACCTGTTTTCCTCACTGACGGGCCAGGGTCTTCCAAGCTTCCTCCTACTTCCTCAGTTTCACCTGTCTTTTGATTCACGACTGCTCACTTGGTTTTGACTGGTCTCCTTAATCTTCCTATTCACATGGCTTCATTTCCACCACACGCTTGTAAATGTTTTCTAGCTATACCCTGAATCAGTTACCTACCCAGGCTTTCAATCTTGCCCTGAGATCTGGCGATCTTTCTCCGTCATGCTTATGTCCAAGACCCACACGAAGTTCTCAAAAGCTAAACAGAGCACATGGACCAGCCACCCTGAAGCCAGATTTCTGGGCCCCCTGCAACTCCGCCTGACCTTCCTAATCTCAGCCTTCTCCAGTTAACCTCACGGAGCACTCCTCCCTCTGTTAGCACACGCTAATCTCATCTCTGTGCCTAAACTTGCCTGGCTCATTCCTGTCCCCTTGCCTTTGCTCTCAGGCCATACTTCCTTCTCAGAGAACCAACTCCCCACCCCTCCCACCAGGCACCATAAGCTTCCTCCCTCCACAGAGAAAGAAGCCTCCCCTAATCACCAGGTTTCCAGGGATCCTTCACTCTAAATTCCTACATCTCCCTATCACTCACCTGGTACTTTTAATAACTAGCAATCTGCTGAAGGTGTTTACCTTTTAATCTTATCTTTTCATGTGACGGTCATTTCCTTATGAGCATAAACCATAAAGTGCACTTTTAAAAACTGAATACTATAATACTAGACAACACTAAGAGAAAGTTTTTAGGAAATAAAATTCCCCCAACAAGATCAGTCTCATTTTTTCATGTTTCTTTCTAGCCCTTGCCCATTCCTGTTTACATTTTTAACATAGTAATAATCATAATAGTAGATTCAACCATACAGTTACACATACTGTTTTACATTCTGCTTTTTCTAACATAAAAAAGTCTTCCTTGTTAAATGGTTTTGATTTTCATTTTTAACGTCTATATCTTATCCACTGAGAAACTAGACTGTGATTCACTTAAGCACTGACTTCTTTTCCTAGTTAGACATTACATTATTCTTTGTGTCTTTCGCTGTGTTGATTCTTCTCCGTGATTTTCACTGCATCAAGTACTGAAAAATTCAAAGCAAACCGTTGAGAAATACCTGTTAAAATAAATTTATTGTCCATGCTTCCTAACACCTGAAATAATCCATTTCACTGTTTTTTCTCTCTAGCTAAATTTCTAATGTAATTTCCGGTTTCATCACCTTAGGCTAGGTAGACAGCAAAGATATTTCCCAAACACTTTTTATACAGATTTATTTATTTTGATAGTTAATCTCATACATATTTAAACACTGGAAGCCCCTTGAGGGAAGGCAATAAGATCCCATACTAAGATAAGGTAGACACCTGGCAGGCGTTCAATAAATATTAAATATTTTTTAAGCCATCTAAAGTTATAAAACATCAAAGTCCTGAACAGGAGAGTGTCGCTGATCTAACTAGTGCCATCAATTATGCTTGTAAAACTTTCGGCTCACTTAATAATTTCACTGGTTAATAATGTATGAATGGGTGTTCCTTACAGTTTACAGAACACAAAGAGGTTACCTGGTGAGCTGTACAGGTCTGAGAGATGACAAACAGAACTGCAAATAGAACTCCCAGATCTCATGACAAAACAAGCTTAACCTCTTTTACTTTAGCTGTTTAAGTTCATACTTCAAATGAAGAAAAGCAAAAACAAAAGTTGTAGTATTAAAACTACGTAAAATTACATATGCATGTAAGTACGACCTGGAATGAAAATAAGAAAATGAGTGTGAATTGTTAAGGTGAAAGAATGTCAGAGACATTTTCCTTTTTATTTTTTGTTTTCTTAGTATAATGTTAAAATGTATAACAAGAAAAACATTCCCGACAAAAGCATATTCATTAGTCATTACAATTCTTGCTATTATTGAAGTAGGGCCTAATGCTGAATGTTCAAATAACTAAGTTTCCCAAGCCCACATGTAATTTAGCAAAAAAGACTGAAACACTCTTAATTCCATGATAAATGTTAAATAATAAACCAATTATCTACCTTAACACCTAAGCACAGTCAGATACTGAATCACATGAAGGACTTAATGGTACACTAGAAGCTTCTTGCAAATTTCAGATTTTCCTCAACGAGTAGCTAACGTGATTCCAACTATCAGTCTTTAGAGTAAAACTACATTATCCCAGGAACCCATTCTCATCTCATTCTCATTTGTGAAGAGTGATTTCTGAGGTTGCTTCCTGCACTAACCTGCTAAGGGAGAAACAATTATGACTAAAAGTTCACTATTCATCAGAATTGTATACTATTACTTAATCCATTAATTTTCCCGGAAGTAATAATTGGTCACAGTAATAATTTTTTTCAAAATTACCGGAAAGGGATATGACTTTGTTTTAGGTTTTTTAAGCAAACTCTACACAGCAGTATAAAAATCACTGGGTTTAGAATTCCACTCCATTGTATTCCACAAGAACCTCTAGATTTATGTAAATGCCTACTTTATGACAACATAGAAATAGAACCACTTTTAATTATCTGTAGTAATCACTAAAAAAAAAAGTCCATGTGCATTCAGGAAATGTGAGGCTAGGTAAGAGACAGCACTAAATGAATCAGAAGGCAGTATACCACAAACAACGCGCTTCTACTTATAGGGTAATGGATCTATGCATAAACCTTAATTTTAAAATGAGTTCAGCCAAAGGGACAACTAACATCTTTTCCAAAGCTAAAAGTATTATTCTAAGTATCCCTTGAACCTCTGATACTGACAATTATTACAATCTAATCAATGTCAATTTATAAGTAAAAAGGATAGTGCTTCCCCTGGAAAACTGAAACTCAAGGTCGGGGGAGGGGAAAGAGGAAAGAATTTTAATTATCCAAGATAGGTCTTTGGTGGTGGTGAGTTAGCTGCCTCTTTTTAGCACTGGCATTTCCCAAGTTTTTCGTGAATAGGAAATTTTTTGAATGTGCCGAAATCATCCTTTCAGAATCAAATCCCAGCTAAGTTGTGTTTTCTGCGGCTTGGCGTTTTGTTTTGTTTTTTTTTAATCACTGTGATGGTAATAAACTTGAAGTGAATTGAAATAAAGCTGCCTGAACACTCGAGGACTAGAAGCTTTTGGAAACTGTCAGAGTTCATCTAAGTTCTTTCATTTTGTCAGAGCATGGAATTAATGAGGCAAAGGTTGAAGACCCAAAACGTGAACTCGTTGAGAACTTAAAGTAATTAAGTTCTTAGGGAAAATTCTTGTGTCATCTTGACAGCCTTAAGCCAAGCAGGGACAGGAGGAATCACCAACTCCAAAAAAAAAAAAAAAAAACTTCCAAGAGGACAAACCTAGAAAGCATGTTATCCTGTTGAACTGTGTACCTCAATATATACCAAAGACAGCTAGAAAGAAACTCCATTTCTACACAGACTTAAACAACACAACTACAGGGTTTCCCTGGTGCCGCAGTGGTTAAGAATCCGCCTGTCAATGCAGGGGACACGGGTTCGAACGCCTGCGCTCTAGAGCCCGCGAGCCACAACTATGGAAGCCCACGTGCCTAGAGCCTGTGCTCCACAACAAGAGAAGCCATCGCAATGAGAAGCCCGCGCAAGGCAACGAAGAGTAGTCCCTGCTCGCCGCAACTAAAGAAAGCCCGCTCGCGGCAACGAAGACCCAACGCAGCCAAAAATAAATATAATAAAATAAATAAATAAACAACAACTACAAACAAAGAAGTTGCGAAAATGACTGAGAAAATGATTCTGGTACTTACACGAATGATTCGCATTAGTTAAGAGCCTTCTCAGCTGAAAAGTCATTTCCTGGGACTATAATGATCCCACTAGTATCACCTGGTATATATAGGAGGTGTTTCCAATATATCTCACTTAAAGTAACTTGCCCTGTCACGCTGCTAGTTAAGCATTAAAGCCAAGGCCCGGCCCACCTCCTCTGACTTGAGTCAGGTTTTCTCCATTACATTTGACTGTCTAAAGAGGATTTAAAATATACTGTTTATCTGCTTTCTCTACCCTCCCTGCAGAATTGAGAGAATGTCTGAAAGATACAATTTCACAAGAATCTTGGCACCTAATCTATTTATTGTTGAGAGATGACAAAGATGACTTCAAGCAAAAACAAAACTTTCTTAACAGTCAAGAAAAAGCGGGGGGTCGGGGGAGGGCAACTCCTCTACCCAAGTTCAATCAAAGGATTTACAAGTCTTCATGACAATCCAGGTTAAAGGAATATAAAGTGAAAAGCCAAGAGGAAGGACTTTTGCACTAGACTGCTTTCTCAGAAGTAACCCCAACTCCCTGCCCTTCTTCCTGCCACGGGCCACAGGAGTGCGGGGTCGGGGCGCCTGGGCCACCGACGTGGGGCCTGGGGGTCCCCGGCTGTCCCGGGCCAGGCCGGGGGCCGCGCTGACAGCTGGCGGGCCGAGAGCGGGGGCGCGGCGAGGCGCGGGACCAGGGGCCGGGTGGGGAAGGAGGAAGCGAGCCAGGGGCGCGGGCGCCCTCCTAGAAGAGCAGGGAGACAGGAGGGCAAAAGGGCGGCGGGGCGGGCGCGCCGGCGGAAGGGGCAGCGGGCCGGGACATGGGGCCCGCGGCGCCCCGGGACGCGGTGCGGGCCAGGGGAGGGGCGTCCCGAGCAGGCGGGGCGGGCACGGGCGACGAGGTTTCGGGGTGCGCGGGCCGCCCCCCCACCCCGCCCAGACACGGACTCCAGGGGCGGGACCGGCCGGACCCCACACGGCGGCCGCGGCCAAGGGAAGGGCGCGCCAGGCACCTGCCGCCTCCGCCGCGGCGGCCCCAGGCGCGCTCGGCTCTCACCTCTCCGGTTCATGGGTCGGATCCGGACGGCCACTTTCACTTTGGAGTCCCCCATCCTGCCGCCGCCGAGGCTCTCGCTCGGCTTCCGTCTGCCGCGGCCACCGGGCAACTCTTCGGGGCTGACCGGGCGGGAGGGGGCTACGGGCGAGAGGGGCGGGGCCGGGGCGGGGCCTGCGGAGGGGCGGGGCCGACTCGGGGCTCCCGGCGGCGCCCCCGCTGCATGACGGGACTTGTAGTCCCTATAGGTGGTCGGGGGCAGAGCTGCATAGGTCCGGTGCGCTTCCCTCTCTGGAGCTTGTAAATACCCCTCTGTTTCTACACAATTCTTACTTACCCTTACAGTTAGTACTGAGACGTAAGCTGTCGATGAGCTGATATCTCACCTGAAAACAAACAGTTGAATAGATGGCACTGGAGACCTTGCGACCTCTCTCAGACTCATTTCCTGCCAATCT
Source organism: Delphinus delphis (assembly GCF_949987515.2). Lineage (NCBI taxonomy): Eukaryota > Metazoa > Chordata > Mammalia > Artiodactyla > Delphinidae > Delphinus > Delphinus delphis. Next base: position 105,621,883 of record NC_082688.1, read on the forward strand.
TAGTGTTTTATCCCTGGCTCAAATTATTTCCTCTGCCTGGATTGCCCTCCCGGCCGTGTTTGCTGAAATCAGCCTTCAAGACAAGTCAAAAGTCACTTCTGGAGGTCTTCATAAATCCACAGGTTACCCTATACCAACCCACCCCCTGCCCCCCTTCCAGTCAAGACCTTGGGCTCTGGCATCAATCTGGGTTCAAACGCGCTCTTAGCACTTTCCAACTGTGTGATCAAGGCAAGTGATTTGACCACTGTATGCTTGTCTTTTCATATGTAAATGAAATACCTACTTTATGGGATTGTTGTGAGGTTTAGTGAGTTAATGTAGGTAAACCTCTTAAAACTCCCAGGCACAAAAGTGCGCAATACAAGTCATTATTTTTGATCTGTTATAGCATTTATGCTGCAACTATTTATGTCTCTCCTATTTTGTTTTTTTTGTTTTTTTTTGTTTTTTTTTTTTTTGCGGTACGCGGGCCTCTCAGTGTTGTGCCCTCTTCCATTGCGGAGCACAGGCTCGGGATGCGCAGGCTCAGCGGCCATGGCTCACGGGCCCAGCCCCTCCGCGGCATGTGGGATCTTCCCGGACCGGGGCACGAACCCGTGTCCCCTGCATCGGCAGGCGGACTCTCAATCACTGCGCCACCAGGGAAGCCCGTATTTTGTATTTTTAAAACCATATCTTACATGTGTAGCCTTGCCTGTAGTAGAGACCCAGTAAACATTTATTGTGTGAATGAATCAATGACTCAGTGAAGCCACACTAAAATGTGCTTTTTGTTAAGCCCTAGCAGAAATGCTAACTGGTGGCCTGTGGGCAAGATCTGACCTGCAAACATGTTCTATTTGGCCCAACGTTATTGGCCAATGCATGAAAACTGGGAGATTTTTACATGCAATGCTGGGCCTACATTACATATTGGGAATATCAATAGGAAATGAGTAGCAGTGGCCACCTTTATAAGAGGCAGTTCCTCTTCGATATGTTTAAATGACAGAATAGAACTCAGAACAATTTTACAGATGAGTAAATACAGAAAGCTGGCAAGACTTGCCCTTTTACCAACCATCCTATTGTTGAAATAGCTTCAATACAAGCAGAGTTGTCCAACAGGTTAAAAACACATTTAAGAGACTATATAGCACAGGGAACTATATTCAATATCCTGAGATAAACCATAATGGAAAAGAATATAAAAAAGAATGTGTATATATGTATGTGTATATATATATATATACACACATATATATGTATGTATATATGTATAACTGAATCACTTTGCTGTACAGCAGAAATTAACAAGACATGAAATGATCCAGACACAAAAAAAGCAAGCCCTGTATGATTGCACTTATATGAGGTACCTAGAATAGTGAAATTCAGAGACAGAAGGTGGAATGATGGTTGCCAGGGGCTGGGAAGAAGGGGAATAGGGAGTTAGTGTTTAATGAATACAGAGTTTCTGTTTGGGAAAATTAGAAAAGTTCTGGTGATGGATGGTAGTGATAGTTGCACAACAATGTGAATGTACTTTATGCCACTGAACTGCACACCTGCAAATGGTTAAAATGGTACCTTTCAGGGCTTCCCTGGTGGTGCAGTGGTTGAGAGTCTGCCTGCCGATGCAGCGGACACGGGTTCGTGCCCCGGTCCGGGAAGATCCCACCTGCCGCCGAGCGGCTGGGCCCGTGAGCCATGGCTGCTGAGCCTGCGCGTCCAGAGCCTATACTCTGCAACGGCAGAAGCCACAACAGTGAGAGGCCCGCATACCACACACACACACACAAAAGGTACCTTTTAAAATATAAATTTATTTATTTTTGGCTGCATTGGGTCTTTGTTGCTGCACACGGGCTTTCTCTAGTTGTAGTGGGCGGGGGCTACTCTTCGTTGCAGTGCATGGGCCTCTCATTGTGGTGACCTCTCTTGTTGCCGAGCACGGGCTCTAGGCACGCAGGCTTCAGTAGCTGTGGCTCGCGGGCTCTAGAGCGCAGGCTCGGTAGTTATGGCTCACGGGCTTAGTTGCTCTGCGGCATGTGGGATCTTCCCGGACCAGGGCTCGAACCCGTGTCTCCTGCATTGGCAGGTGGAATTCCAACCACTGCGCCACCTGGGAAGCCCTAAAATGGTACATTTATGTTGTGTATATTTTGCCACAACTAAAAAAAGGTAAAACATCATATCATTATGTTGTACACCTGAAACTAATATGTCAATTATACCTCAATTAAAAATTAAGTAAGAAAAAAGGTTAAAAATAGAAAATGCAACCCCAGAAGGCCCTCCTTACAGGAAGGGAATTTCTTTCTTAGCCGCACCTCATCTGAGATTTCAAGGGGGCCTTCTCAGCTGGAGAAGCAGTAGGTTTCAGACAGTAAATCTTTTGATTTTCACAGCGCAATAAAGTGAACAAAATAAGGAGGACTAATTTAGCATTGTCAGCTTTTTAATTTTACCAAGTAAATTCTTTAAAAACTAATGGATACAACAAATTGCTGTCTACTATCACTGTCATCCTTTAAAAAAAATAAAAGCCAGGTCGCAAAGAATATATTTTTATATTGAAATCATTTGCTGGATGAAAACCCTCACTCCTACCCTTTTGCTCTTATTTAGCATTGAAAAAACTTTTATCATGGCCCTTGGACTGATTACCAGAGTTGGGTATTCTAGGCTTAAACGGATTTCCTATTAACCATCTCACCACACGCAGGTTATAACAAATGAGGGTTTGCAACGTGCCAAGGTTCCTGGGCATCCACTGTTCGCTTTATATCTCTTTTATAACCTGGTAAATTTTCTTTTTAAAAGGCCTGTTCTCATGACAGCTTGAATCTAGCTTAACAGAAACAAGGCAGGCAGAAAAAGAGAAGGCTACCAGTTTCTATGTGAACACTGTATTTCCATTTAAGCTCAAATTTCCAGAGGAGAAAGCCCCTTAGGAGTCAGAGAGGTGGGGGGGATACAATAGGGAAGAGGTGAGGACTTTCTCTAAAGTTTCAAAACCATTTAAGTGGTCCTGGAAACATTTGACTGGAAGAAAATGACAGGAGCTTCCCAAGGGACCGTAGAGAAACACCCCTGTGGGCTACTCTCCCTTTGACCTCTTATTCACACTAATCTCCCCCTTTTGACTTCTGCAATAAAGGTGAGGAGAGAGGATTCTTAGAGGAAAGAGCCAGAGCCTAGGAATGGCTTTATCTTCCCAGGGAAAATCTCACTGAGATAGTGAGAGAGAAAGGACTGAGAGGCGAGTTTCAACCTGCAGCCCAGGAGCCTGGGGACTTTCACACCAGGTAACTGGAGAGCTGCCCTGTCACCTGGCTGGGAGTGCTGGTTCGGACTCCAACAGAAGAGGGGGAAAGTCAGGGTTTCTCCCTTTTGAACTATTAGAGGAAAAAGAGAAAAGGAACTAGTAAATAAGGCACTCGCTTGGACCATTTTCTTGCAAAGCAAGGACTTAAGAAATCCACCAATATTTACGGTGTAGATACTGCAGTTAAGACATTGTTGAATTTTAGCTGTGTTGATAAGAAGGTCCTCCTTTATTTTGCCCTGACCCTTTGCAGATCTACTTGTTCTAAAACCAATTTCTAGTTTACTTTTTTGTTGCTTTGATCCACAATTTCTGATGATCCCTGCAGAGGTTGAGGAAGACATTTTGCCTTATAATATCATCACTTAATAGAATAATGAGAACAAACATATTGAATAATCACTATGTACCAGACGCTCTCTAAGCATTTTATGGGTATTAACTCACCTAATCCTCACACTAACTCTATGAAGCAGCGACCATTACTCTCCTCACCTTACAGATGGGGAAACTGGACCTGACAAACTTACTGAAGGTGCCACGGTTGTGCTCTGATCCCCCTCTCTACAATCCTTCATGATGGGAAGTGTCTCCACACAGACTGTTCAGCCCATAGGAATTTGAAAACATCTAATTTTCCGCTATTCTACTTTCCAGAATAGTTTCTGAAACCCTATTATTGTAAAAAAAAAAAAAAAAGTGAGGACTGTACGCTAAGTTCTATATTTTTAAAAAGGGAGCGAATGAGCTAATCACTGCATCAGGGCAAAAGACATCTCTCTGGCGTCATTAAGGATTTACCTGCGTGCCTCAGGCTTAGCTTTGCCAGAGGTCTAAGTTTTCCCAGTTGTCTCTTTCTGTCTCCCCAGCTATACTGTGGGCGCAGGAGAGTGTCTTGTTCAAGTCTCTTTATCTCCAACACCCAGTATAATCCCTGGTACTCAGTAGGCAGGCACTTAATACATGTGAGGGAAGATATTAACAACCCAGCACCATGATTAACCACAGACAGGTGAAGTTACTTGCCTCCAATCTACACAGAGCTAGTAAGCTTCAGGGTTGGAATGCAAACACAAATTTGATTCTGAAAATCTAGGCTGTTTCCACAAAGAAGGCCATCCCTGTGCATCCTCTTATGTATTTTTCATGTTAGTGTTCTCTTTCCTATGTTGTGAATTCCTAGTGGATGTCAGTCTCCAGAGTGGCCTTTATTTTATAGGTGTTATTTATCAAGTGCTTATTATGGGCCAGGCATTGTGCTCAGCACCCCCCATACACGATCTCATTTAATTTTCACAACAATCCCGTGAAGCTTGGCGATATTATTACAGCCTTTGACAGATGGGCAACTGAGACTAAATGGGGCAAGTTAACTTGTACGCTAGCCTGAGTAAGAGGTTCCTAAATGCAAATTCTGGGTCCCTGCTGTGTGCTCTTGCCCAGGCCTTCAGACCTTTGCCACCACCCCACCCTGCTTCATGTAGCCTCTGATGCCCTGCTGGGTCCCTCAGCCTCTTCTGACACTTCATCAGCCACGGACTGGCAGGGCCACACCTGGATCTTGCCATGATCTAAGATGGCTCCGCCTATGAAACTCAATAACTCTCATTCACAGCCTCAGTCTCATCCAACCTGACTCACTCCCCTACTGCCAGGTACCAATGCACTGTTTTTAAGCCTCCAGTTCCTCAACTTACCCCTTTCCTCACACTCAAGCTCCTTCAGGGGCTCATTTTCTTACATCTGTAGCTTAAACCTTCCTCTTGCCCATGTCATCACCACCACTCATGGCCCGTGAGTTCCTAAACTTAAGTCATTTCCCTTCCCTCCTTCTCCCATACTTGGTCAGTGCCATGTTGTGATTTACAAGAAATACATATTTGATCATTCAGAGGACCAAAATCTATGTCTCATATGTATTTGATCTTCATTCACAGTTGTTCTGATGGCTCATAGCTCCCCAAGCCCTTGGAATTTCCTAAGGGTTGAGAGTGATCAAGCTGTCCCTTGTTGTGTTAATGATGTGTCTTTTGGAAAACACCTAAGGCTGGGGGTTGATTGCCAATGGGACCAACCTGTGATTAGACCTCCAGGGAGGGGAGCCAGGCTGGAGTTGAAATCAACACCATTGGCCAATGATTTAGTCAATCATGTGTATGTAATAAAGCCTCCATAACACCCCTAAAAGGACAGCGCTGGGGCCCTTTCTTGGAGTTTCCACAGGAACCAGTTTCCATGTGGGCTCTGGGCCCCAACCCTCCACGAGGACAGAACCTCCTTTGTTTGGGACCTAGCCCTATGTATCTCTTCATCTGGCTGTTGATTCCTATCCTTTAATATCTTTTTATAACAAATCTAGTGAAATGTATTTTCCTAAGTTTTGGGAGTCATTCTAGCAAATTAATTGAACCCAAGGAGAGAGTCATGGGAACCTCCAATTTATAGCCTGATGGTCAGAAGTACAGGTAACACCCTGGACTTGCAATTAGCATCCTGAGGTAGAGGGGGGTCAATGGAACTGCGAATTCATAGCCAGTCGTTCAGGAGCACAGGTGACAACCTGGGCTTGGGACTGGCGTCTAAGGTGGAGGGCGGTCTTGTGGCCCTGAGCCCTTTACCTGTGGAATCTGATTCTATGTCTAGGTAGATAGTGTCAGAATTGAGTGGAATTTCCTGTCACCCTGTTGGTGTCCAAGAATCGCTTGTTGGTGTGGGGAAGCCTACACACATACACACGTTGGAACTGGGCCCAGGAACCCTGCTGGAGGAAGTCACATACCCGTGCACCTTGGTGCCCTCACAGATCAGTTCTCTTTAGTCTCAGCGTGGCCCTCAGTGCCCTCCCCCATTCCTCCAGGGCCTTTACCATCTTTACCACTTCCCCTCAACCCTTAGTCCACCTCTAGTTACCTCTCTCTCTGCCTCTTCCACAGCCAAGCTTCCCCAGATAATTTACACTCACTGCCTTCCCTTCCTCACCTGTCATTAGTCAACGGACTATTAATTCAATCATGCTTTCGGCCACCTTCACCCCTCCAATAAAACCAGGCTGGCCAGGTGTATCATTGGTCCTTGATTTGCAAATCCAGTAGTGTGCCTTTCGGTCCTCATTTTACTTGATTTCTCTGTGGTATTTGGTGTTATGGACCATCCCCTTCTTGATGGTCTTACTTTCTATGACATCACTCTGTTCTCCTTGGGGGATTTTTTTTTTTTTTTGGCCACACTGCATAACATGAGGGATCCTAGTTCCCTGACAAGGGATTGAACCATACCCCCTGCAGTGGAAGGGCGGAGTCTTAACCACTGGACCACCAGGGAGGTCCCTGTTCTCCTTGTTTTAATTAATTTATTATTTTAATCAACAAACTTCCCCACCTTGTGCTTGGCATTATGGCATTAGGTACTTGGGATACAAAGATCAAAAAGAGGTGGTGACTGTCCTTAAGGGCTAAGAAGTTTGGTTAGATTTCTGGAAATTTCGTAACTTCTTCAAGTTGTTTTGCTGCCTCTTTGTTTCTCAGAATAGTGTGGGAACCCCCTTTAAGGATGGTGCACTGGGAAAAGAGAAGGCTCAGTAGACCTGGCTTGGGAGATCACAGGGAAGGCAAAGCCAAGGGTACTCCACCCAATTCCAAAGCTGGGGGGGAAAGAACAGCCAATAGATGGAGCGGCAGCTAAGCAGTAGAAGAACTAGGCACGAAAGAAAGGGGACAACGGAAAGAAACACTAGTATTCATCGAAGAGTAGCTGCTGGAGCCTAAAGTGCAAAAAGCTCATATGGGTTCCTTGCTGTCAAAATCCATGTCTCTTGTACCTGTTTGTTCTATTCGCATTGCCACCATCCTATCCTAAGCCTTCTACAGTTCTGGCTTTCAAAGCTTCTGCATGACCCCTCCCCAAAAGATACCTCTGGCAGAAAGTATCCCTCCATCCTGTGCATGGGGTCATGCACTTTGGGGTCACAGAATTGGGTTTCTCCTGAAAGGGTAAAAGGCCACAACTGTGGGGCTCAGGAGGTTGAATGGAATTGACTTGGATTTTTGAGAGATTTCGATGATTCAAAGAGTCCACTTGGGTGCTGGAGGTTAAAGATGTCCCCTGAAGTGTACTAGGTAGGGTGCACCCCTCTCTCCCTGGGATCTCATTTGGGATGAAGTAGGGTTTATGAGCCCCAGAGAGCGAGGTGTACCTCGTAAATGCGATTATTTATACATTAGTTTCTTTTTTCTCTCTTTGTGCTCAACTTTTTTTTTTAATTTAATTTTTATTTTATATTGGAGTATAGTTGATTGACAATATTGTGTTAGTTTCAGGTGTACAGCTAAGTGCTCAGTTATACATATACATGTGTCTATTCTTTTTCAAATTCTTTTCCCATATAGGTTATTACAGAATATTGAGTAGGATTCCCTGTGCTATACAGTAGGTCCTTGTTGATTATCTATTTTATATATAGTAGTGTGTATATGTTAATCCCAAATTCCTAATTTACCCCTCCCCCATTAGTAAACTTTTCTTAAATGTATGTGTATTTGACCTATGCTAGGGGGAAGCAGAGGAAGGGACTTTTGACAGAGCTTTAAAAGGGAAGAAGTCTACCTCTGAGGCCAATGTGGTGGAGGCAGTGGGGACGGGGGGAAAGACCACAACACGAGTCAAATCAGAAGTAAAGATCTGAGATCACTGGGCGCTTCATACTAACCTTACAGCCCCGGGTTTTACTTCATTTTAGAAGGCAGCATCCCCTTACTCACCCCTCACTGCTGGACAGTCTCTCTTACCCAGTACTTTTGCTCTAGTTGCTCTCACTCATGTTGCTAACTTCCCTAGGATGTCCTCCCTCCCTCTGCCAATTAACACCTAACCACTCGAGCCCTGTTTTCTCCATAAACTCATCCTTCGCTCGTCCAACACACGTCAATGTTCCCTTTTGGAAGCTTCTAGCTCTGTACCGCACGAGCATTGGTGACAGGCCGACGTAAGCAACGTGTATAGGTCTCATCTTCTCCAATTAGGTGGAGAACTCAGTAGTGGAGATGCTGTCTTCTTGTCTTTGGTATTGCTCCAAGTGACAAGCACACAGCCGACCCCATCTATACTCGGAGACTGAACTATTCCAATTTAAAAGACACAGAGTGGAAGAGACAGGAGGCATGAGAAGGGCTTTACGTTCATTGTTTTGACTGATATTCTACAGTGACAAGAAATTCCAGGAATAACATAAGCACGGGTGGTGGCACGGAAGTTCTTTCAAACTGCATTTTGCCCTCTTTATTGAGGAAAGGTAAACTCCCTCCTCATCTCTGAAGATCCAGAACGAAGAGTCCTCTCCAAACACACAGATTCCACACTAAACTCCCCCAGAGTGTCCACTATCTGTACGAACATATTACTTCCCTCTTTGTTGAAAAGTGCCTGGAAAGAACAACCTCCATAATAAATCTCTTGATGGGCCTAGTTCATCTCCATAAATCATTCAGGGATGGAGGTCAGGAGAGGGTATTCTTTTGGTATTATTCCAGGCAGATTGTACAGTTCAGGCCCCATTAGTGAGCACAAAAGGACATCTATAAAATATTCATAGGCTGTGGTACAAATACATTGACTGCTTGGGGGACCCACTGCCTAAGGCATGAGATTCGTCAGACCCGTGGTTGCAGCAGTCTGCTCCCTTCAGCTCAGAGGTTTCCACAGCCCATCAACAAATCTGATTTAGAATTTAAAGGGATTTTTTGAAACCACAAGAGAAAGGGTGAGGTAAGTTGGAGGTGAACTATTTTGCCCAGGTCTCCCAGCCTGAGGAGAAGCAACTGGCTTCTCATGGGGAGGGCCATCTGGTGAAGCAGCAAAACCTCCTGGGAGAAATACTGGATAAAGTTAGCACGGGAAGAAGGAAGGAAGGGAGGAAGGAAGGAAGAAAGGGAGAAAGGAAGGAGAGAAAGGAAGGAAGGAAGGAAAGAAAGAAAGAAAGGGAGAAAGAAAGGAAGGAAGGAAGGAAAGAAAGAAAGAAAGAATGGGAGAAAGAAGGGAAGGAAGGAAGGAAGAAAGAAAGGGAGAAAGAAAGGAATGAAAGAAAGGAAGGAAGGAAGGAAAGAAAGAAAGGGAGAAAGAAAGGAAGGAAGGAAGGAAGAAAGAAAGAAAGAAAGAGGGAGAAAGAAAGGAAGGAAAGAAAGGAAGGAAGGAAGGAAAGAAAGGAAGGAAGGAAGAAAGAAAGAAAGAAAGAAGGAAGGAAGGAAGGAAGGAAAGAAAGAAAGAAAGAAAGAAAGAAAAAGAAATCTCCTAGAAAAATACCTGGGGAGGAATCCCTGCTGTGAAAGACACCCTCCCCCCTCTATTCATATTGCTGTTTTCTATCACATACAATTCCATCTAATCCAAATTTGATAGCATAAGCAATCAATGAAAGGTACTTCCCCGATAAGGAATCAAAAAGTGAGGATGACATACTTTACATTTCCAGGTTAGAATTTACTGGAAGAAAATGATGCTGTTCCAGTGGAAGAAAAAAATATCCATCAAATTCCTCCTTGGATACTGGCAGGTAAATGAGATCCTGTTTTCCCAGGGAAGTTGTCACATGTGGCAGCTGCAGGTGGCTGGGGTGGAGGCCTGAGCCTAGCTGGGGAGAGAGAAGGAACATTCTGAGCTACCCCAGATTCAGATCTAGGAGGTGTTACCTCTGCAGGAAGCATGAAGGCGGGTGGCAGTGAGGGGTGGGAGGGCGGAGTGCATCAAAATCCCGATACTGGAGGGAAGAGAAGGGCAGAGAAAATGGTTCAGGCTAGGATGGATGCCTCATGTGGTTTTAATCTTCTAGACACTGGGCATGAAGTGGTTAAAAAGAAACCCAAGGCAGCTGCAGCCCGGGGACTCTGTAATAGGAAGTAACATAGAGTTCATTTTTCTATGCCATCGAGGGAGACTTTGTTTTTCAGCTGGGACTCAATCTGGAAGCTGTTCTACCCACTAGAAAGCCGGAGGCTATAAAACCCTGCCAGTACCACAGCATGACTCAGGGGCAGCTGAACAAAGCCCAGGACAGAGCAGGGCAGCTGCAACTGTCTCGCACTTTGGCACCATCTATGGAGAAGAGCAAAACCACCGTAGAAATAGAGAACGATGTAGCCATCCTTCACCAGTATAACTACCAGACACATTCAAGGCGTACCTGTAAAAACCTGAAAAACTAGAGAAAAATAAGAGCGAATATTTAGCTGAGCTCAAGCAAAGAAAGAAGTCATCAGTAATAGTAAAAGTACTGAGAAACTTGTGCAAGGTCTGTAGGTGGAGCTGGGGTCTGTGCTACACCAGAGCCTTACTCTCAGCTCTGCACAGAAATGCTTCTTCAAGGGGAAAAATAAAAACAGGTAGTTTGGAAAACGAATATTTCTAAAGTATACCCAAAGAACTCACCAAAACTGGAAAGAGTGAGCAACAAATTGGAAAGCTTTGGCAATATATGATAAACGTAAAGTTATAGTCCTGAAGAAGACATTTAAAAACAAAACAAAACAAAACAGCAAGAGACTAATAGAAGGTAACAGGCTATTTCTTAAGGAAGAAATGTGAACAATGCCTAAGATACACAAATGTAATACGTTTTAAAAGGAGAGTGAAAATACAATAGGACTAATTAAATAAATATTAACCTATATTTAAGAAGAAAGCACAAAGACATGTTTCTTTTTCTCCCACAAAGACATGTTTCTTTTTCTCCCAATATTCTCTCCAAAAATATCCCATAGGATATTTTTACTCTTTGTTTCCTTTTTACAATAACTTAGAGCATCCTTCTTTGCTTTCATGTGGTGACAGACTGAACATACTCAAATGCAAAATTCAGTTGATGCTTACCAAGCCCACATTATGCTAATTCCTGGTGTCAGCCTGATGTGATGACATCAAGCTAAATATTCCCTCAACAAAAGCATACTGTATGGAATGGTAGATTTTTCTTACTAGTAATTGCAGGGTTTTAGACTTGTGGGACTTTGCTTCTAGCTTTCCAAAAATGTTCATCCGCTTTGTATCTACAAGCTTGTTTCGGTAGGTCAGCTGTTTGTCAATAACGTCCTTTACAGCTATAAATTCATCGTATGCACTATCTGTATGGAAAATGTCCATCATTTGTGAACACTCCAGAGCAGCTTGGATGATATCATGAGTTAAATTTCTCTCAGGGAAAATGATCTTAAAGCATGGATGTAATCTGAACTTGTGAAATCAAAATTTGATTCCAAGTAAATTATAGTTTTAGTAGAGAAATGAGAAAGTCCTGTTTAATTTGGTTGCCCTTTTTTGGTGACTTTTTGTTTTGTTTTGAGTTCTGAAGCAGTCTTATTTCCAAAAACTTCCTTATGAAACTTTTTGTTACAACCTACACATAACATCAAACAATTCAAGTGGGCTCAGTCCATCCTTAGCTAGGCTTCTTATGGCCTCTTCAAAGATCATCAAACACTTTTGGAGAAACAGCATACAAATTTCTGTTCTACAGTCATTCTTTTTTCCATTCTTATCCTCATTGTATTTTCAAATTAGAGAAGGACAGTGTTCTTGTCCCTCATTTTGAAAATATAATTTTACAGGCAATATTTAATATCTTTTCTATGGCCAGCAGCAATGACAGACTATGTCTAAGACATATGTCCTATGTCAAACAAGGTGAGCTCCTTCCATTTCTATAAAGTCAAATATCTCATTAAGTGATTCTGCAGTTTTCAGAAAACTGAAAAGTGACTAAAACTTTCATAATGAAAACCTCAGCTTCACAGGTGAGCAAATCATATTCCTCTTCAGCAGTGTGGTGTATAAGATATGCAAAACATTCAGTAGGAGAGATGTTTTTTCATTGCCTTTGGTTAAAAAATGTATAGACTGAATCTGCCAAAATTTACATTTGGACCGTCTGCCAAATAGGCAGATAGATAAGCAAGGTCCGGTTGGCAGTCGGATAATATATCAACAATCTTTTATGTTTTCTGTAGTTTCATTTAAATCTTCATAGAAATCAAGAAGACAATTTGAGATTCCATTTTTCATATCAAAGTACCTAAGAAATAGAACATATTTTTTGTTGTTGGGGAGGAAAAAAACTTTTCCTCCACACTCTTAGATTCAGTATCTGAGGCCTGGGAATTAAACGGGCCAAAGACTGATTAACAGAAAAAAAGGCACAATTTTTATTTAATAGTTACAGACACAGGAATTCACAGAAAAGAAATGAAACTCAAAGAAGCAGTTAGATTCAGGAGCTTATATACCATTTTATTTATTTATTTATCTTTGGCCATGGCTTGCGGCATGTGGGATCTTAGTTCCCCGACCAGGGATTGAACCTGCGCCCCCTGCGTTGGGAGCGTGAAGTCTTAACCACTGGACCACCAGGGAAGTCTCATATACCATTTTAACAAAGGAAAGGACGTTTGGGATTCAAGGGATGACAAATTGCAGGGAAGTAACTGGGAAATACATGGGGGGGAATAGTTATTTTAATAAGGCCTGTTTGTGCAAATTCATCTCAGTGTGGACTCCCTATCTCTGGTGATAAGAGTGCTCTCCCTGGTACAAGGGGCTGGGGGTGGGAATGGAAGGTTAGCTTTCTCCAGGGGAAATTTATGCCTTGCTTTTAGGCATACGGGAGAGGGCAGAGAGTTCTTCCTGCATCTGCTGTTTCTCAAGTACCTTTAGTTCAAAATAATATGCCAAAGTGGCATAGCCTCATCCCCTTCGTTATGACTAGCGTTGCTTTGATTTAACCCATCACTTGATACACTGTAGAAAGCATAATTGTTGGTAAGTTCTGCCAGAATCGGCCCTACATTTTTTTTTTTTTTTTTTTTTTTTTTTTGCGGTACGCGGGCCTCTCACTGTTGTGGCCTCTCCCGTTGCGGAACACAGGCTCTGGACTCGCAGGCTCAGCGGCCATGGCTCACGGGCCCAGCCGTTCCGCGGCATGTGGGATCTTCCTGGACCGGGGCACGAACCCGTGTCCCCTGCATTGGCAGGCGGACTCTCAACCACTGCGCCACCAGGGAAGCCCCGGCCCTACGTTTTAAGAGGCCAGTTTGGATCGGTTTAGAAGGACTTGCCCATTTCATCCTGGACTTTTAAGATTCAGTCTCCATGTGTGTCTTTACCTCCCCTTCTGCACCATGCTCGATCCCAGTATATTTTCTGCACCTGTGTAGCATGCTCAGTTTTGTTGCTTTACCTCCCTAATCATGTACCATGTCCTTCCATCTGTCATTAAAATGTCATGGTCCTTTAGCCTTCTTTTTTCAGTGATGTCTAGGTCACGCTGGTGTTTGTATTGTAACATGAACTCTTAGAAAACATGGTCACACTATTCACAATGTTAAAAAATTAAACTAGCATTCGGTACAAGCAAATTCTCAATACAAATACAGAACAAGAGTTAAACCACAGGCAGAGGCGAAGACAGACTGTTAAAGATGATAAGGCCCTTAAGTGGCACACCTAAGTAGTATCACACCCAGTGATGTAACAGTGGATGATCTGTTATGGAACTGAAAATCATGGTAGACAACATCAGCAGTCAGTGACCATGCAAGGTGGGTAATCTATCCACCATATCCATTTGACACTAAAAAGCGTGTTTCCTTTAGCCCCTAGGTTTTCGCCACTATAACGAGTTTTGTACTTTCCCCCAAGCTTCCACACTCATGCCGAAAACCATGCTTTCTCATGTACAGTGGAGGGTTTCCTGGAATGTGGAACTTTCAGTGCTGAAACCACAGGGGGACAGTCCTTGTGAAAACAGTACTTTCAGATATTTCTGGTCAGAAGTATATATTGGTGCACCTTTCTGGAGAGCACTTGCATGTGAATTTCAAGAGCCTTAAACATGTGTAACCAGTCATTCCATTTCTAGGAAATTTATCTTAAGGAAATAAGTAGAGGAGGTCATAAACATTTATGATTATGGATAGCCAATTGGATTTTACTTACTGTATTCAAAAATTAAAAACAGTTTAAAGTTTCAGCAATAGGGAAATAGTTAAACTGTGATATTTTTTACAGTGAGATGCAGTAATTAAACACCATCATTAAAATTCATGTTTTGGGAGGATGTTTAATGGCGTGGAAAAGTACATTCTAATGATAACTTTGAGGCAGTTTATAGTATATCATTTTCACCTAATGTATGCATTTATACACATGTACATAACAATATACAGTAAAAGGGAAAGAAAAACTAGAAATACCCCAGAATGGTACATTTGAGTGGGAGGATTATGGCTAATTTTAATTATAATTTTCCCAATTTTCTATAATCAAAATTTTTCCTTATGACTTTTTTGCTATTGTAACATTGAATTAATTTATTTTTTTGAATCACATATTTTAATGACAAAAATAGCATTATAAAAATAAGAAAACACACTTCTCTGTACCATAACAAAATAGCAGTTGCAAGGTATGACTGGATTTCTTGACTAGCCACTGTCGAGATGAAAAGGTTAAGAGAGAATTCTGATAGCCATCATCCAATGTAAAGTGAATACCAAAGGACCCAACCCAAGAGATCACTTCATTTAGCTACTTGGGATACATTTGGCATGAAGTTAAAGCTGGTGTTCATTCAGAGGCTCCTCTCCTCCAACTTGGAGCCAGTGTCTCTTTCATGAATGAGGCAGACAATATAATTATCCTTCAGACCCTCTCTTGTAGATTTGCCTGATGATTTTTTTTTAAATAATCAGATAGAATGTTTTAATACTGTCTGAAAGTCGAGCAATTGCCAAGTATGAATGTGAGTTTTCTGGAATTAGCAATAAGTTTCATAATGTAAGGAAATGACTTTTTTCTTGGACCAGTATGAGATGCTGATGATAAAATAAACCATGAAAAAATACGAGACACTAGAAAGAAATTTGTCTAAGCTTTCACCAAGATGTAGAGAAGAAATTAATATCGAAACACTACTCCAGGGAACTTCCCTGGTGGTGCAATGGTTAAGAATCTGCCTGCCAATGCAGGGGACAACGGGTTCAATCCCTGGTCCAGAAAGATCCCACATGCAGCAGAACAACTAAGCCCGTGTGCCACAACTACTGAGCCTGCACTCTAGAGCCCACGAGCCACAACTAGTGAGCCCACGCACTGTAACTACTGAAGCTCGCAAGCTCTAGGGCCTGTGTGCCGCAATTATTGAGCCCGCATGCTGCAACTACTAAAGCCCATGTGCCACAACTACTGAGCCTGCGAGCCACAACTACTGAGCCCACGCACTGTAACTACTGAAGCCCTCAAGCTCTAGGGCCTGCGTGCCGCAATTATTGAGCCCGCGTGCTGCAGCTACTGAAGCCCGTGCTCCTAGAGCCCGTGCTCCACAACAAGAGAAGCCACCGCAATGAGAAGCCGGAGCACCACAATGGAGAGTAGCCCCCGCTCGCCACAACTAGAGAAAGACTTCGCGCAGCAACAAAGACCCAACGCAGCCAAAAAATAAAAAATAAAATTAAAAAAACACTACTTCATATTATTTATGGCTATGATTTAAGCTAACTAGAGAGTAAATTGTACCCAGTTCTCATCCCATAGTGTGTATGTCTTATTCCTGATGAACATTTTAGTTGCCTTTAAAGTCTTGAGCGTAAGAACTCCTTGAAGCTTCTACCAGGTAGATTTGTGAACTATATATGCCCTCCACTGACAACTGCAGAGGGGATGCAAGTGCCCAAAGTGAGCTGATGTGAGATCCAGAACCTTCCTCTTCTAAAACGGGACTTTCAGCTTAGTCCTGCGTGACCCAAAGCAAGTAGGGAAAAAGTGACAAATCTCAAGTCTATTGCAGGAGCTTTAATTAAACAGCAAGGCCCTTCCACATTAGTGATACAAACATTCTGAGAAGGACCTGTGTAAATACTGACCCCTTGTCCCCTGTAAATTTCCCTCTCCATAGCCCTACATGGGTTGATTTGATTCTGAAATCTTATTCTCGCTCTGACTGTAAACATAATTCTGATTTCCTATCTGGGCTCCATGTGCTGTGTGTGATAAAAGGGGAAAAAGGAAAACCAGATGAGGGAGTAAATAAGGAGCAGAAACCATGATATTAAGATGGGAAGGGGTCTTCCCTGGCGGTCCAGTAGTTAAGACTCCATGCTATCAATGCAGGGGGCGCAGGTTCAATCCCTGGTCAGGGAATTAAGATCCCACGTGCTGTGGGGAAGTGGCCAAAAAAAAAAAAAGGTGGGAAGGATTGTGGTTGTTGACAGTCTACTAGAATACCCTATGCATTACCCTCGGGTTCCTAAAATCCACAAAAAAGGTAAACTGTGTTGGATAACCCTCCAAACTACCCCCTTCCACTTTCTCCGGATCAACCAGTTCCAGACGTGTGTTTTCCTTGTTCAAGGTTCGGCTTATCACCTAGTTCTCTATAAGAAAAGTAAGTGGAAACCGGACACCCAAAAGGCACCAGCGTCCAGGATTGGGGGCTGGGATGGGGTTAGCACTGCAAGAGGAAAGCTAAAGGCTGTAGAAGCTCCCGAAGGCTAGGACCTATCGTGGTAGAAATCAGGAGGCCAAGCACTAAATGCCAAAGAAGTAATCAATTCCTGCTAGTCTGGGATAGGGGAGGAGCCCAGAGCACATGAGAGTCCAGCTCCAGCCAAGGGGTGAATAGGTCATTGCGAGTCAGAAACTGGTTTTCCATCCAGGATGTTATCAGTAGACCATAAACCGGATCAAGAATGAGGGTGAGTCAAGGTGTGTTTGTGGCCTGATTTGAAGACAAGGCTTATTTGCATCAGAAGGTGCCTCCTTACAAACCCTTCGGGGTAGGAGCTCGTGTGACTTGGGCCTATACCAGGCAAACTTGGGAACAGGAACGGCCAGCTGACAGCAAGGACCTGAAAACTGTGTGGTTGCAGGTGAGTTGGCATGAAGGCTCTACCCGGTGTGACACAGCAGAGGGGGCCAGGGGGCCACTCAACACTGGCTGCACAGCAGACTCACCTGGGGAGCTTTTTCAATCCCGATGTCCAGCCACACCCTGGAAAAATTAGATTGGAATTTCTGGGGGTTGGGTGTTGGAGTGCTTTAAAAAGCTCCCTGGGCTATTTGAATATGCAGCCAGGACTGAGAACCCCGGATTAAAGGTAGGTTCACAGAATTGTTCCCTATAAGGTTGATTCTGATAGAATCATTTTCTTGTGACCAACTAGTAATTACAAAACAAGCTTTATGAAAATAGTATTTAACGAAACATTTACACAATAATAGATGTGTTTTGAAAATCGAGGTAAATCAATACCTGCTAAAGCTAAGGGGTTAGAGTTTCATCCAACCAGGAGGATTTTGATCCGAGAGTGATATGACACAAGTGACAACGTAGGAAGAGTAATTGGACAGTGATGTGTAGGGTAGAGCTGGTTTAGTTCAGCAGACGTTCAGTGACTAATTATGGTCACTAGCACTTATTGAGGCAAACACTGCAACAGTCTTACTCAATCCTGCCAAGAGTCCCACAAGGGTGGGTAGTTTGGGTACCATGTTTTATAGATGGAGAATCCAAAGGTGAGAGAGGTTAAGTGACTTGCCCAAAGTCATAGGTTAGTAAAAAGAGAAGTGTCAGAATTTGAATCCAGAACTCCCTTGACAACCACCTTGCTGCACCACCTCTCATGTCATGAATGACTGTGCCAGCGTATTTTGGGGGGACATACAATGAATGTCACAGTCCTTACCTTCAAGAGAGGGCAGACAGGTCAAGAAATATCCACCATGCTGAGTGATAAGTGCGTAATGGTGTTCTGAGAACACAAATGGTCTGCCTCAAGGAGTGATGTTGGAAGAAAGCCAACAGTAGACTTGTTCTGAAAGGAGAGGAAAAGAGTGGAAATGGGAAGGCCAGTTAGAAAGCCATTGCAGTCGTCAGGTCAGGAAGCTGGGATGTGGCTGTGGGGATGAGAAGGAAGTGTCAACAGGGTGGGACTAGGCTGAGTATCTTAGTCTACTCTGGCTGCTATAACAAAAATACCACAGACCGGTGGCTTATAAACTATGGAAATGTATTTCTCACGGTTCTGGAGGCTGGGAAGTACAAGATCTAGGTGCTGGCAGATTCAGTGTCTGGTAAGGGCCCACTTCCTGGTTCATAGGCAGTCTTTTGTCCTCACATGGTAGAAGGGGCAAGGGAGTGCTCTGTGATCTCTTTCATAAGGGCACTAATCCCATTATTGAGGGCTCCACCCCCATGACCTAAGAACTTCTCAGAGGCCCCACCTCCTAATACCATCACACTGGGGGTTAGGATTTCAACATATGAATTTTGGTGGTGGGGGGACACAAACATTCAGTCTATAGAAATGAGGCAAGGGAGGTCCCTAGGATGCAGAGCTTAAGAAGTCACCCACTCTCAAGGCTGTTCCTGCACTTGTGCTACCTGGAGAGTTGTGCCACCTTAAAGGTTGTGCCACCTCAGTTTGCCTCACCCTAGGCGCCTTGCTTCCTCACCTAGTTCTGGCCCTGAGGGTCTACCTAGAGAGAGCCCTGCTAAAGGAGGACCCAGGGATTCAATCACCTGGAAATGAAGAAATCAAAGGTAGTCTGTGGTGTCAAGCTTAGATTATCAGGAGAATAACATAGCAGATAACATGAGATAATGACAGGATATCAAAGTGGAAACATGCAACCAGCACTTAGAATACAAGTGGATCTCATGACTGATCAAGACTAGGGATGCTGATGGAGGGACTGCCCTGGTGGTCCAGTGGTTAAGACTTTGCCTTCTAATGCAGGGGGTGTGGGTTCGATCCTTGGTTGGGGAGCTAAGATCCCACATGCCTCGTGGCCAAAAAACCAGAACATAAAATAGAAGCAATATTGTAAAAAATTCAATAAAAACTTTAAAAATGGTCCACATTAAAAAAAATTAAAAGAAAAAGATATTAGGTCACTTTCTCAATTCTCACTGACTGAAATGTCAGTAAATGTTCCTTGTTTAAAAAAAAAAAAGCAATGGAATAATTGCTTATTCCATTCTGAGAGCAGAAGGCTGAGGGTCTCCCACAGGTAGGCTAAGGTTTGCCCAAAGGAAAACAGCTTTGCACATGGCTCTTCAAAAGACGGCAATAATGTTCACAATAAAGTTACTCCATAAAACTTGACAGTGAGTGCCAACACAGGGAACACAAAGTGTTTAACACCTTTTTTACTGTTACTGAGTGTTTCCTATAATCAATAAACTACTGTTATATAAGCAATTTCCTATAATTACTACCAAAGTTTACAATTACAGTTGAGTCCTGAGCAACTGGGGTGTTAGGGCCACCAGTACTCAGGCATCAAAAATTCCTGGATAACTTACAGTTGGGCCCCATATATGTGGTTCCTCTGTATCCGAGGTTACACATCTGCACATTCAACCAACCAGGATCGTGTAGTACTGTAGTATTTACTATTAAAAAAATCCGGGCTTCCCTGGTGGCGCAGTGGTTGGGAGTCCACCTGCTGATATAGGGGACACGGGTTCGTGCCCCGGTCCATGAAGATCCCACATGCCGCGAAGCGGCTGGGCCTGTGAGCCATGGCCACTGGGCCTGCGTGTCCAGAGCCTGTGCTCTGCAACGGTAGAGGCCACAGCAGTGAGAGGCCCGCGTACCGCAAAAAAAAAAAAAAAAAAAAAAAAAAAAAAAATCCATGGATAAGTGGACCCAGGCAATTCAAACGCATGTTGTTCAAGGGTCAGCTGTATAAACAATTTTGTTAGTAGTTCCCCTCTGATCAAACTGAGCCCAGAATATAGAACTAGCTTAAAGATTGTGCAGGTCGTCTGATTTTCTAAGCTACATATTCAGTAAAGGGAAAGCACACATTTACTGAGCACCAGCTATGATCCAGGCAGTATTCCAGGCCCTGACATGTGCACCATCTCATTTAGTTTAATGACAGCCATTAGCACTTTTTCGTATCTTTGGGTCAATTATAAATTAAAACTCATTGAGGGGAATTTCCTGGCAGTCCAGCAGGTAGGACTCTGTGCTTTCACTGCCACGGCCCGGGTTCGATCCCTGGTCAGGGAACTAAGATCCTGCAAGCTGCTCTGTGCGGCCATAAAACCCCCAAAACCAACCAACCAAACAAACAAACAAAAAACCCACTGAGGAGAAACCAATCCCTGGGAAGGTGACAGTTAATTTCAAGCCACCTGATCCCTGAATGAGGAACTGAGGTTTCAACACCTTGACTTGGCCTTTTAGGGAATGAAGTTCTGCTCTGCGTTTGAGACGACTCATTATACAGCAGCGAGGGGTGGAATGGCACAATCTACAAGCAAGTGTGTCTGGGGAGAGGCAGACTCCTGGAGCCAGACGATGTCTTTATCAACGCCAACAGCATACGGATCACCCAGCCACTTGCAGCTCAGTTAAACAACAGTGGGGTGGCAGAATCTTGGACAGACTCCACCAACGGACCCCAGGGTCACCCAGGAGAACTCCTGCCTTCCCACTGTCTCCCTAAATCCCAAGCAGGTACATGATCTTGCGGGTCCCCTTACCGGTAACGGCTGGCCTCAGAGAAGTCAGAAATCTGAGGACAGGAGACTTCACCTTCCTGCCAGGAAGGTGGTCTAGGTCTGATCCAAAGCCACACTGAACATAACACTTTCCCAAAAGCTAATGTTGCTATTGGCTCAGAAGCGCGACTTGCTTACAAGCAATCTGAGGCCTTCATCTTTGCTCGTTCCCGGATGCATACTTGGTGGCGTCTGCCTTGGAAATTGGCTTCCCACTCAGCTGATTGAGTTACATCTCTTGTGGCTGTGCTCTCCTGGGTGATTTTCCTTTAAAAAGGCTTCTGACTGTGGCAAAATACATATAACACAAATTGACTATTTTAACGCTTTTTTAAGGTTACAGTTCAACGGCATTAAGTACCCAAAAAAATTTTTAAGGGGTTTTATATCCTGAGCCTTAAGAATATTTAACCACCTTTGTTCTGCCTAGTACCAAAAATGCTGCTCTTAAGAGCTCAAAGTCATTCCAGAACCAAAGGGTCCTGCCATCAGAAGGAAAATTTTTTGTTTTTTGACATCTATGCTGTCCCGAGAGGGAAATTCCACTTTTTTTTTTGGAATTATATAAAGTATTTATAGAGGAACCATTGATTCTCTACATCTGTTAATAATCTCTCATCTATGAAAACAGCTTTATTTTTAGATTTAATATGTTCATCAATGGCAACAAAAAAAATGAGCCATAATGTAAACTGTGGATTTGAGTTAATAATAATGTATCGATATTGGTTCATCAATTGTAATAAAAGTACCACACCAATGCATGATAAACTCGTGTGTGTGTGTGTGTGTGTGTGTGTGTGTGTGTGTGTGTCAAGGGGTAATATGGGAACTCTTTGTACTTTCTGCTCAATTTTTCTGTAAATCTAACACTGCTCTAAAAATAGGCTATTGATTAAAGACATAACTGAATTAATTCCTAAAATAAGTCTTTCCAAATCCTCCTTTCTCTTTTTTTTTTTTGGCCACTCCCCGCAGCTTGTGGGATCTTAGTTCCCAAACCAGGGACTGAACCCGGGCCTTCGGCAGCGAGAGTGCAGAGTTCTAACCACTGGACCACAGCGGAATTCCCTCCAAATCCTCTTTGACATACTCTGTCATCCTTAACAGTTTCCAGCTGTGCCCCACCAGGAATAGTCCGCCTCTGGCCTTCCTATCTTAACTAAGAGGGAAAGAAAATATTCATAAATACTACATTGCTTAATAAAAACCTACTTCCAGCATTAAACTTTCCCTTTCCAAACTGACATTCTCTTTCTCTCCCATTTATTTCTTCTTTAACCTAGTCCATATTTCACCCTCCTCTCTGAGGTCTCATTAACTCATGCTGGGATCAGTCACCATTCTCTCTACGGCACAGGCTTTTCTGGGATGATATTTATTATCCCTCCCCTCTTTGAAGGAAGGAGTAGTGGTTTCCTGTTTATAAAAGTTTTTTTTTCTTTTAATACTTTTTTAAGTTGATATGTTGTATTTTCATTTTTATTCAGTTCAAGAAATTTTCTTTTTCTTTGTTTTGGCCACGTGGCGTGCAGGATCTTAGTTCCCCGACAAGGAATCGAACCCATACCCCATGCAGTGGAAGAGTGGAGTCTTAACCCCTGGACCCCCAGGGAAGTCCCTATAGAAGTTCTTTTTTTTTTTTTTTTTTGTGCGGTACGCGGGCCTCTCACTGTTGTGGCCTCTCCCGTTGAGGAGCACAGGTTCCGGACGCACAGGCTCAGCGGCCATGGCTCACAGGCTCAGACGCTCCGTGGCATGTGGGATCTTCCCGGACTGGGGCACGAATCCGTGTCCCCTGCATCGGCAGGCGGACTCTCAACTACTGCGCCTCCAGGGAAGCCCCCCCTATAGAAGTTCTTAATCCCTTCCTCTCTACATTCTTGGCTTTCTGATTCCCCAAATCCTTACAACTGGGTTTTAAGAGACTCCTGTATTGATTTCTCCCATTTTCCACTTTGAAAGCAAGCTATTTCCAACAATCTTCCAAACTAGGTGGGGGGGCCTGGGTTCAAAATGAAATGCACCTAGTCAGAGCCAGTGTAGTTGTGGGCCTGAGATAGTGGACACAGGCAGGCCCTCCTGAAGAGGACTCGGGGAATCCAGGGCCAGCAGGGGGCTCACCACACCTACGGGCAGTTAGGTCAGCCTGGGCCAGTGAGGTCCAGGATGCAGGTGAGGTCCGATGTCAGCTAAACCAGGGTCCAAGGTTTCAAACTGGAGGGGCCTTTCAAGACCAAGGAGAATATCCAGGCAAATGTTTATAACCCTCCTTCCAGCCCTGCCCCATCTGAAAGAGAGAGCCCGGTTCCACTGGAAGGGAAGGAGATCTTACTATCAGCAGATCCCAGACAAGCAAGTGGAATCTAGAGAAAAGGCCCAAACGGTTTGGTATTTTTCCATTACATCACCTTTCAGGGGTGTAGAGGCAGCCGTTGGTTGGCGTAGAAGGTTTTTCCTGGTTTCAGGTCTCTCCTCTTCAATCTCTGCCTGGATCCTTTCCACCCCCGTCCTCCCCACGGGGTCCCAGCTCCCTCCTGGTACCAAGTGGAACTCCTGAGCTCCGTTCAGGGATCAAAGCAGAATATCTACAAGAGAAATAAACCATTTCCTTGCTATGTTAACCTTTCAGGGCATCATTTGTCATGTTTTTCTTGAGAAAAGATCACATTCCCACCAGGAAGGGAAGAAATAGAGTGAGGACAGAAAACTTTATCTTTGGCTTTGTGCACCCTTCAACGAGAACATACCTTTGAATCCTGAGTGGAGGAAGGTTAGGTGCTGTCCTGCCCCCTCCCCACTTCCACACACATGAAGAGCAGGACCCTTTAGGTCCTAAAGAACCAGGATGAATTACAGGAAGGGTGGACCTGACCTACATTCTCTAAAACTTTTCTGTATTTGGCTGAGGGGAGAGCTGCCGCTCTTCAGGTATCTTTGGGCTAAACCGGGGCCAGGGGAAAGGTCAGTCCCTGACACTGATGGGTTAGGTGGGCGGTGGGAAGATCCCAGCTCATCATCATAGCTTGTGTGTTTGTGAGTCAGTCGCCCTCCTGGCCAGTGCACAGGGCAATCTAACCCACCACTTGGACCAATAACTAGGTCGGTATCGTGCCCACGTGTCTGTAGTATTTGATTTTGGGTTTGTCCCCATTCTCATATCTCACACCACCACTTAAATTATGCAGTTCTCATCTGATTCTTAGCTTTTCTTTTCTTTTTTTTTTTTGCCTTGCTGCAGCATGCGGGATCTTAGCTCCCTGACCAGGGATCATACCCACACCCCTGGACTTTCTTGGTGGCGCAGCGGTTAAGAATCCGCCTGCTAATGCAGGGGACACGGGTTCCAGCCCTGGTCTGGGAGGATCCCACATGCCACGGAGCAACTAAGCCCGTGCGCCACAACTACTGAGCCCATGTGCCTAGAGCCCATGCTCTGCAACAAGAGAAGCCACTGCAATGAGAAGCCTGAGCACTGCAACAAAGAGTAGCCCGCGCTTGCCGCAACTAGTGAAAGCCTGCGTGCAGCAATGAAGACCCAACGCAGCCAAAAATAAATAAATAAAACCCCCACACCCCCTGCAGTGGAAGGTCGGAGTCTTAACCACTGGACCACCAGGGAAGTCCCTCATCCTTAAATACTAGTCCATGATTATATTTCTTCTGATTCTTTAAATATATAACATACCTATCATCTACTTCCTTGTAAGGATCTTATCTTTCTGATATTTTCCAATCATTCTTCAAGGGACCCTGATTTCTCAAAATTTTATTTCCACCTAGGCAGGAATTTTAAAACAATGCCCTATGTCTAGTTTTCTCTTGTTTTATTGTGACTAAAATAGAATGGTAAGTTGTAAACGAGTTCTTCTTTTATCATTTCTAGTCACTCTATTTTCAGTGGCAATTTTGTAGTTGTTTTAGGCTATGTCACCCTACAGGCTGTTAAAATCAAATGGGGTGATATATATGAAAGCACTTTGAAAAGCATAAAGACACTACTCAAAAAGACTCTCATTGGTGTTATTCCAAATGGCCTTTAAAAAGTTGCGGCTTATGGCACAGGGAGATCAGCTCGGTGCTTTGTGATCGCCTGGAGAGGTGGGATAGGGAGGATGGGAGGGAGGGAGACGCAAGAGGGAAGAGATATGGGAACATATGTATATATATAACTGATGCATTTTGTTGTAAAGCAGAAACTAACACACCACTGTAAACCAATTATACTCCAATAAAGATGCTAAAAATAAATAAATTAAAAAAAAAGTTGCGGCTTTTTTTTTCAGGACCACACCTATGATTGCTCGGAATTATACAAAACCTAACAAAAAACAACTACTAGAAACAACTATCAGTTTTACTGTTTTTCTTTTCACAAATATAAATTTTTTATTGACATCATTCCAGAAACTTTTTTCTCTTTAAAAATTTTTATTGGAATATAGTTGATCTACAATGCTGTGTTAGTTTCTGCTGTACAGCAAAGTGAGTCAGTTATACATATATCCACTCTTTTTTAGATTCTTTACCCATATAGGTCATTACAGAGTATTGAGAAGAGTTTCCTGGCTATACAGTAGGTCCTTATTAATTATCTATTTTATATATAGTCGTGTATATATGCCCATCCCAATCTCCCAATGTATCCCTCCCCCACCCCTGTCCCCCCTGGTAACCATAAGTTTGTTTTCTACATCTGTGACTCTATTTCTGTTTTGTAAATAAGTTCATTTGTACGATTTACTCTTTTTCTAATGATGATTCCTACATTTTTCATAGGATACTTTTTTATGTTTTCTTTCTTTTTCAATCTTTTTCTTTTTAAAGTCTTCATTTTTTAAAAAGAGCAGTTTTAGGTTTATAACAAAATTGAGAGGAAGATACAAAGGTACAAAGATTTCCTATCTACCCTCTGCCCGCACACATGCAAAGCCTCCCCCATTATCAACATCACTCCCTAGAATGGTGCATTTTTACCAAGGATGAACCTACATTAACACATCATAATCAGGACTTCCCTTGTGGCGCAGTGGTTAACAATCTGCCTGCCAAGGCAAGAGACGCAGGTTCGAGCCTTGGTCCGGGAAGATCCTACATGGCGTGGGGCAACTAGGCCTGTGGACCACAACTACCGAGCCTGCAATCTAGAGCCCAGGAGCCACAACTACTGAGACCGTGTGCTACAACTACTGAAGCCTGTCACCTAGAGCCTGTGCTCCGTGACAAGAGAAGCCACCACAATGAGAATCAAAGAGTAGCCCCTGCTCGCCACAACTAGAGAAAGCCTGCGTGCAGCAACAAAGACCCAACACAGCCAAAAATAAATTTAAAAAAAATTTTTTAATAAAAAAAAAAACACATCATAATCACCCAAAGTCCATCGTTTACCTTAGGATTTACTTTTTTTTTTCTTAAATGTTTTATTTATTTATTTATGTCCCCTGCATTGGCAGGCGGATTCTTAACCACTGTGCCACCAGGGAAGTCCCAGGATTTACTTTTGATGTTTTACTTTCTGTGGGTTTGCACAAAAGTATAATGACATGTATCCATCATTATAGTATCACACAGTATTTGTCTTTCTCTGTCCTCTTGCTATCATAAGGGTTCATGGACTTCCTAGAACAATGGTTAAAATCTTTTGAGGGGGCAGAGAACTTTAAAGAACTGAACAAAGAACTATGGTTCTTCTCTCCAGAAAAACACACATGCAAAGTAGATTTCGCAGATAATTTCAGGAGATTCATGTCCCCAAAAGCCCATCCATGAGACCCTTGGTGGTTAAAAACTCCTGCCCTCAAAGAGGTCTGTGGCTCAAAATAAGGCTAAAAAACCATAACAGGGCTTCCCTGGTGGCGCAGTGGTTGAGAGTCCGCCTGCTGATGAGGGGGACACGGGTTCATGCCCCACTCCAGGAAGATCCCACATGCCGCGGAGCGGCTGGGCCCGTGAGCCATGGCTGCTGAGCCTGTGCGTCCGGAGCCTGTGCTCTGCAATGGGAGAGGCCACAACAGTGAGAGGCCCGCGTACCGCAAAAAAAATAAACAAACAAAAAACCGTAACTGCAAGGTATTCCACAATATCTCTCTCATTTACCAAAAGTTGGACTGTCCCTTGGGAATCATACACTCCTGGATTTGAGTCCTGCTTGCTCCACTGGCTAGCTGTGTGACATGGAGCACGTTCCATAAACTGAACATTGGTCTTCTCATCTGCCAACCGGACATAATAATACCAACCTATTAGGTTAGTATGAATGTTCAATAAGATGTAAGTGCAAAACACCTTGCAAAGTATCTGGCCCGCAGTAAAGGTTCCAAAACTGAACATTCACTCCCTCCTTTCCTTCTTATTACTTATTTCTGCTTTTTATCCCATCTGGTTCTCAGAGATTCTTAGTTGGAAAGGACCTCCAAGGTCATCCACTGAGGACTATCTCCGCATCTCTTTTTAAATGACTGCATAAAGCCCCTCCTTTTCTGTCTTCCTTGCTGTGAGCACTGATGCCTCGAGCAGTTCTCAGACTCTTTCTAGATCTCAGTGGAGTGGGCCCAGGAATTGCTCCTCATGGGTATTGTTCCTATGCTCTTCTTTACCCTCCCAGCTGTGATGTTGACCTGCAATGCACCCTTCATTCCCTCTGATCAAAAGCTTAGTGTTTTTTGACCCTTCTTTGACCCTTGGTCTACACCTACACCTGTCCCCCCGGCTCCAGAAACAGTTCCCTGTGGAGCCCTTCTCTTAGCAGCCACTTGCCTGCCAGTTCTAGATGAATCAGCTCATCTCTACCCTTTAAAAGCCACTCAACCACAACTCCCTTTCTCTTCTGAAATGCTTCTTGGAAGTGTCTTCAACATTCCTCAAAAGAAGCAAGCTATTTTCTCTCCAGAACCTCTTATCTCTCATGGCTTTCTGAAGCTGGCCGGGCAGGTAATCTAATCTTGTAGGAGGTGAGCATGAGAGGAAACCTTAAATCCATAATCCTAGCACTTGCATAAATTTCATAAATGTGAATACATTTTTGGAGAAAATGTAGAATGCCATTTGAGAATGCTGAAGGGGGTATGGGTCTTCTTCAAAAGTTATCTTTCTCAGTGGGTCAATGATGAAATCAAAGAGGAAATCAGAAAATACCTCAAGACAAACAACAAACGACAATGAAAACACAACCCTACAAAATCTATGGGACTCAGCAAAAGCAGTTCTAAGAGGGAAATTCATAGTGATACAGGCCTTCCTCAAGAAACAAGAAAAATCCCCAATAAACAACCTAACCTACCACCTAAAAGAATTAGAAAAAGAAGAACAAACAAAACCCAAAGTCAGCAGAAGGAAGGAAACAATAAATATCAGAGAGGAAATAAATAAAATAGAGATCCAAAAACCAATAGAGGGGAAGGATAAATTAGGAGTTTGGGATTAACAGATACACACTACTATATAAAAAATAGATAAACAACAAGGATCTACTGTATAGCACAGGGAACTATATTTAATATCTTATAATAACCTATAATGGAAAATTATATCTGAAAAAGAAATATGTTTCTTTTTCATGTATATATATATCTGACTCACTTTGCTGTATACCTGAAACTAACACAACATTGCAAATCAACTGTACTTCAACTAAAACAAACAAACAGTAGAAAAGATCAATAAGACCAAGAGCTATTTTTTCTTTAAAGGATAAACAAAATTGACAAACACCTAGCTAGGCTCACCAAGAAGAAAAGAGAAGACCCAAATAAACAAAATAAGAAATGAAAAAGGAGAAATAACAAACTATAGCACAGAAATACAAAAAAAATCAGAAGAAAATACTATGAACAGTTATATGCCAACAGACTAGAAAACCTACAAGAAATGGATGAGTTTCTAGAAACATACAGCCTGCCAAAATTGAGTCTAGAAAAAACTCGAACAGACCAATGACTAGAAATGAAATAGAATCTGTAAAAAAAAAAAACCTCCCTGCAAACCAAAGTCCAGGACCAGATGGCTTCACCAGGGAATTCTACCAAACATACAAAGAAGAACTTATACCTATCCTTCTCAAACTCTTCCAAAAGATTGAAGAGGAGGGAACACTTCCAAAGGCATTCTATGAAGCCATCATCATCCTGATACCAAAGCCAGACAAAGACAGTACAAAAAGAGAGAATTACAGGCCAATATCTTTGACGAATATAAATGCAAAAATCCTCAACAAAATATTAGCAAACTGAATCCAACAATACATAAAAAGGATAATACACCATGATCAAGTTGGATTCATTTTAAGGTCACAAGGATGGTTCAACATTCACAAATCAATCAATGTGATACACCACATCAACAAAAGAAAAGACAAAAACCACAGGATTATCTCAACAGATACAGAAAAAACATCTGATAAAATTCAACATCCATTCATAATAAAAACTCTCACCTAAATCTGTATAGAGGGAACATACCTCAACATAATAAAAGCCATTTATGACAAACCCACAGCCAACAAAATACTCAACAGTGAAAAGCTGAAAGCCTTCCCACTAAATTCTAGAACAAGGTAAGGATGCCCACTCTCACCACTTCTATTCAGCATAGTGTTGGAAGTCCTAGTCACGGCAATCAGACAAGAAAGAGAAATAAAAGGTATCCAAGCTGGAAGTGAAGAGGTTAAATTGTCATTATATGCAGATACCATGATACTCTATATAGAAAACCCTAAAGACTGCACAGAAAAACTATTAGAACTAATAAATGAATTTAGCAAGGTAGCAGGATACAGGATTGATATACAGATTTCTTTACACTAACAATAAAATATCAGAAAGAGAAAGTAAAAAACAATTCCATTTAAAACTGCATCAAGAAAACATTACCTGGGTTTCCCTGGTGGCGCAGTGGTTGGGAGTCCGCCTGCTGATGCAGAGGACACCGGTTCGTGCCCCGGTCTGGGAGGATCCCACATGCCACGGAGCGGCTGGGCCCGTGGGCCATGGCCGCTGAGCCTGTGCGTCTGGAGCCTGTGCTCCGGAACAGAAGAGGCCACAGCAGTGAGAGGCCCGTGTACCGCAAAAAAAAAAAAAAAAAGAAAACATTACCTAGGAATAAACCTAACCAAGGAGGTGGCAGACATATACACGGAGAACTCTAAAACACTGATAAAGGAAATTGAAGATAATTCAAGGAAATGGAAAGATATCCCATGCTCTTGGATTGGAAGAATTAATATTGTTAAAATGGTCATAATACCCAAAGCAATCTATAGATTTAATGTGATCCCTATCAAATTACCCATGACATTTTCCCACAGAACTAGAACAAATAATTCTAAAATTTATATGGAGCCACAAAAGACCCAGAATTGTCAAAGCAATCTGAGGAAAAAGAACAAAGCAGAACAAGGAACTGACAGTCCATTGGTTAAGACTGTGCTCCCAATGCAGGGGGCACGGGTTTTGATCCCCGGTCAGGGAACTAAGATCCCACATACCACATGGTGCAGCCAAAAAAAAAAAAAAAAAAAAGAACAAAGCTAGAGCCATAACCCTCCCAGATTTCAGATGATACTACAAAGCTATAGTAATCAAAACAGTGTATTGGCACAAAACCAGATATATAGGTCAATGGAACAGAATAGAGAGCCCAGAAATAAGCCCACATACCTACGGTCAATTAATCTTCAACAAAGGAGGCAAGAATACAAAAAGGAGAAAAGAGTCTCTTCAGCAAGTGGTGTTGGGAAAGCTAGACAGCCTCATGTAAATCAATGAAATTAGAACACTCAAACCATACACAAAAATAACCTCAACGGTTTAAAGGCCTAAATATAAGACGTGATATCATAAAACTCCTAGAAGAGACCACAGGCAAAAGATTCTTTGACATAAATCGTAGCAATATTTTCTTAGATCAGTCTCACAAGGCAAAGAAAAAAAAAGCAAAAGTAAACAAATGGGACCTAATCAAACTTAAAAGCTTTGGCACAGCAAAGGAAGCCATCAACAAAATGAAAAGACAACCTACAGAATGGGAGAAAATATTTGCAAACAATGCAACCAACAACGGCTTAATTTCCAAAATATACAAACAGCTTATATAACTCAATATCAAAAAACCAAGCAACCCAATCAAAAAGTGGGCAGAAGACCTAGATAGACATTCCTCCAAAGAAGACATACAGATGGCCAACAGGCACATAAAAAGATGCTCAGCATCGCTAATTATTAGAAAAATACAAATTAAAACCACAATGAGTTATTACCCCACACCGGTCAGAATGGCTATCATCAAAAAGTCTACAAATAGGACTTCTCTGGTGGCGCAGTGGTTAAGAATCTGCCTGCCAATGCAGGGGACACGGGTTAGTGCCCTGGTCCGGGAAGATCCCACATGCTGCAGAGCAATTAAGCCCGTGAGCC
The DNA here is from genome assembly GCF_949987515.2 of Delphinus delphis. NCBI lineage: Eukaryota > Metazoa > Chordata > Mammalia > Artiodactyla > Delphinidae > Delphinus > Delphinus delphis. The sequence continues at coordinate 105,653,156 of NC_082688.1, forward strand.
ACAACTACTGAGCCTGCGCTCTAGAGCCCACATGCAGCAAGTACTGAGCCCATGTACCTAGAGCCCGTGCTCTACCACAAGAGAAGCCACCACAATGAGAAGCCCGCGCACCACAACGAAGAGTAGCCCCCGCTCACTGCAACTAGAGAAAGCCTGCATGCAGCAATGAAGACCCAACACAGCGAAAAATAAATAAATAAAAGTCTACAAATAATAAATGCTGGAGAGGGTGTGGAGAAAAGGGAACCCTCCTACACTGTTGGTGGGAATGTAAATTGATGCAGTGCCACTATGGAGAACAGTATGGAGGTCCCTCAAAAAACTAAAAACAGGATTGCCATATGATCCAGCAATCCCACTCCTGGGCATATATCCAGAAAAGTCAAAAACTCTAATTTGAAAGATATACGCACACCAATGTTCACAGCAGCACTATTTTAAATAGCCAAGACATGGAAGCAACCTAAATGTCCATCGACAGATGAATGGATAAAGAAGATGTGGTACGTATATACACTGGAATATTACTTAGCCATAAAAAAGAATGAAATAATGCCATTTGCAGCAACACAGATGGACCTAGAGATTATCATACTAAGTGAAGGAAGTCAGAGAAAGACAAATATTATATGATCTCACCTACATGTGGAATCTAAAAAATAATACAAATGAACTTATTTACAAAACAGAAATAGACTCACAGGCATAGAGAACAGACTTGTGGTTACCAAAGGGGGAAGGCACAGTAGAGGAATAAATTAGGAGTTTGGGATTAACAGATACACACTACTATTTATAAAATAAATAAGCAACAAAGATTTACTGTATAGCACAGGAAACAATATTCAATATCCTTTAATAACCTACAATGCAAAAATAATCTGAAAAAATATATGTATAACTGAATGACTTTACTGTACACCTGAAACTAAGACAATATTGTAAATCAACTATACTTCCATAAAAAAAAGTTATCTTTCTCTTTGAGTGAAAATTCAGTGAGGCCTTGACCAGAGAGATACAAGTCCATTCACCTCGTGCTCTTAGTTTTTTGTTTTGTTTTTTTAATTTATTTTTTATTTTTTGGCCACACCTGGATACTTAGTTCCCCAACCAGGGATCAAACCTGTGCCCTCTGCAGTGGAAGCACAGAGTCCTAGCCACTGGACCACCAGGGAATTCCCTCACCTCCTGTCTTAGGACCACAATGTGCCTCATTGGACTCACAGTGGGCTGTTGGCATGAGTCAAACAAAGCCCCAGCTCCCTTATTTCCCTTACACGCCTGTGATATGGGCTGCTCCTTCAAAGCCCAGCCCTCATATATAGAAAATAACAAAGTCTCTCTCATTCATTCATTCAAACAACCATCATATACTGAATGTGCCTACTATGTCAGGCACTACAGTAAGTTTCCTACATACGACTGAGTTCCATTCCGAGAGTGCGTTCATAAGTTCAATTTTTTTCCTAAGTCCAACAATGTTAGCCTAGGTACCCAACTAACACAATCGGCTATATCTTACTGTACTGTAATAGATTTATAATGCTTTTCACACAAATAATACATAAAAAACAAACACGAAAAATAAAGAAAACATTTTTAATCTTACAGTACAGTACCTTGAAAAGTACAGTAGTACCGGCTACATCACTGCTGATTTTACTCTTGCTTCTGGACGTCCTGGATTTGAAATAAAGATACTGTACTATTGTACTCTGTACAGTACTATACAGTAAAGTACACAAAAGCACAACCACTTGTAGAGGATGCATGCACATGACAGTACATGCCAGTCATGGGAACCAACTTACATGACTGGATGTGCGAATGCACATTCGCATCTTTGTTTTTTTAAAAAACATTTTACTTATTTATTTGTCTGCATCTAGTCTTAGTTGCGGTATGCGGGCTTCTCTAGTTGCAGTGCATGGGCTTCTCTCTAGTTGTGGCGCGTGGACTCCAGAATGCTCAGGCTCTCTAGCTGTGATGCGCGGGCTCTAGAGCTCGCGGGCTCAGTAGTTGAAGCATGCAGGCTTAGTTGCTGTGCTGCATGTGGGATCTTAGTTCCCTGACCAGGGATCGAACCTGAGTCCCCTGCCTTGGGAGGCGGATTCTTAACCACTGGACCACCAGGGAAGTCCCTCGTTCGCATCTTTGAAAGTTTGCAACTTGAAGGTTCGTATGTAGGGGTCATCGCAGAGAACATATGGCCACCAACAAATCAACACACAATGCAATTCTGGTATGAAGGAAAATAAAGCAAGACTCTAGGATGGAGGCTGAGGGGGATGAGCTATGTCAGAGGAGGTGGTAAAGAGCAGCCACTCTGAGGAGGGGATCTGGGAGTGCAGATGTGAAAGAAGAGAGGGCTCGAGCCAGGTGCAAATCTGGGCTGTTAGGGTACCAGGCAGAAAAGAGAGCAAAGGCAAAGGCTCCAGAGGGAATGTTCTTGGGAAGCTCAGGGAACAATAAAGAGGCCATGGAAGTAGGAGTGTTGAGTGAGGTCACTTCTGCTGTGAAGGGCGTCTGCCGTTGCGTGTGGAAGATAGGCTACAGGTGGGGCTGGGAGCCCTTTTATGAGCCCACGTGGGAAGCAGCCCAGGACAGTGACAGGGGCCATGGTAAGAGGTAGTCACCTTTAGGATCTATTTTGAAAGTAGAGCTACTAGGCCTTAATGATGAATTAGATCTGGGATGAAAGAGAGGCTTCAAGGGGGACTCTTGGCTTAAAAACAATTTTTTTTTATTGTGGTAAAATAAACAACAAAACTTACCATTTAAACCGTTTTAAAATGTGTAGTTGAGTGCAATTAAGTACTTTCACATTGTTGTGCAACCATCATCACCATCCATCTCCAGAACTTTCTTATCTTCCCAAACTGAGACTCTGTCCCCATTCATCAGCTTCCCATTCCCCACCCCCAGCCCCTGGCACCCACCATTCTACCCTCTGTCTCTGTGAATTTGACTATGATGGGTACCTCATGTAAGTGGAATTCTACAGCATTTGTCCTTCTGGCTTGCTTCACTTAGCATAATGTCGTCCCGCTTCATCGAATTTGTAGTTCTTCTGGGTTTTGGTTTAGCAACTTAGAGATACCATTTGCTGAGAATTGGAACTCGAAGTGAACAGCTTTTCTACTCAGTGGGCGGTGAGCGCCCCCTTGAGGTCAGAGGCTGACAGTTCATCCTTATATTTCCAAGGGCCAAGTATCAACACATAGCAAGTGCTCTGTAAAATGATTGTTGAATGAAATGTACTTGTTCATTATATTTTGGCTTTTTAAATGGGAGTAGACAGGACTTCCCTGGTGCAGTGGTTAAGAATCCACCTGACAATGCAGGGGACAAGGGTTCCAGCCCTGATCCGGGAAGATCCCACATGCCGCAGAGCAAATAAGCCCGTGCGCCACAACTACTGAGCCTGCGCTCTAGAGCTCGCGAGTCACAACTACTGAGTCCGCGTGCCACAACTACTGAAACCCGCACGACTAGAGCCTGTGCTCCACAACAAAGAGAAGCCACCGCAATGAGAAGCCTGTGTGCCGCAATGAAGAGTAGCCCATTCTCGCCGCAACTAGAAAAAGCCTGTGCACAGCAACGAAGACCCAACGCAGCCCAAAAAAACAAAAAAAACAAAAAAAAAAACCAAAAAAAGCAGGGTCTTTACAAAATAAATAAATAAATGGGGTAGACAAAGATGATCCTGAATGTGTGGATCTAGGAAGAAAAGTAGATAAAATTATGAACTTTCGACAAGGATTGAGAAGAATTTCTTCTCCTTAAAATGCAAGGTCATGGAGAGTCGTGAACAAGTATAGAGTATTTAATACATTCACCTGCAGTGACCGTCTCAAAATACAGCACAGAGAGGCACTTCAAGCAAAGCTCCTGGCAACTTGAACTGTAAACTTTCTACAGGATTTTCTTTTAGAAGCAGTTCCATTCCTATTGCAAGAAGACGTCCATATCTGTGAAGTTACCCTGTGAAAAGGTAGGATGCCATGGGGAGCATGGTGAAACTTGTTGAAATATTTGCTACTTCTTGTAGGGAGATTCCAAGGATTAAAAATTGAAAGCATGGGGCTTCCCTGGTGGCGCAGTGGTTGAGAGTCCGCCTGCCGATGCAGGGGACACGGGTTCGTGCCCCGGTCCGGGAGGATCCCACATGCCGCGGAGCGGCTGGGCCCGTGAGCCATGGCCGCTGAGCCTGCGCGTCCGGAGCCTGTGCTCTGCAACAGGAGAGGCCACAACAGTGAGAGGCCCGCGTACCGCAAAACAAAACAAAACAAAAAAAAAACAAAAAAATTGAAAGCACACATGACGATTTTCTTCTGAAAACGTTGCCAATCCTGATACGATTAAAGCGATCCAGAATACTCTGTTCTCTCACTGACAGGGATGAAAAGAGGGAACCACGGCAAGCAGCACGTTCAAGCACATTGAATGAGTGTTTTTCTTTTCTCATCCTGTGTAACTGATGAGACAGTATTTCTGATGCTGCTGTTACATCTAACGTGTTAATGAGAAATTTGAAGTTACTGGCGATCTTCATCTTTGCCATCTTCAGCTCCAACTACAGATGCTGACACTTTTAATTGCTCAAGGGATGTTTTGGAAAAAATTGGGTTAAGAAAAAGTTTAGTGAATTCCTATGAACAGCATTTGTATTCATGGATCTCTCTGCCCTTTCCTGCCATTAATTTTTTATGGTCTTTTCTGGCTATTTTCTTTCCTCTTTTGGGTTAAAAAGAAACAAACAAAAAAACGCTTTCTAAGGTGGTATAGAACAATGTGTATGATAATATTTTTCTACAAATACAAAAATTAGTACACGTAAATAAACTGGCATGCATGAGTGCTATTTTCTAGAAAGACACCAGAGGTGCTTGGCAGAGAAAAAAAGTTTGCTTTTTATTTTATCTTGTAGGTTTTTTCCTTTCTTTTTTTCTTTCTTTCTTTTTTTTTTTTACTATATGCATATATTTTATTTTTGGTCAACATTTTTGGGTGATGGGATTCTGAGTCTTTTAAAATGCTTTTCTGTATTCAAAGGTTTATTTACACACATACACACACACCCACGGCTGGGGCAGTTCCCGGCCTCCCTGTTCTCTCTGTCTCTGTCTCTCCTCACCTGTGACTCATCTGTCCCTCCTCTTGCCTGCAGGCATCACAATAGTCTATTTTTTTCTTTTTTTTTTTTTTTTTTTGCGGTTCGCGGGCCTCTCACTGTTGTGGCCTCTCCTGTTGCAGAGCACAGGCTCCGGACGCGCAGGCTCAGCGGCCATGGCTCACAGGCCCAGCGGCTTTGTGGCATGGGGGATCTTCCCAGACCGGGGCACGAACCCGCGTCCCCTGCATTGTCAGGCGGACTCTCAACCACTGCGCCACCAGGGAAGCCCCCCTTTTTTTTTTGGTTGTTGTCCATACTTGTTGTAGAACTGTGAAACGTGAAGTGAAAATGTGCCAGAAATGACTCAGCAAATTGTTCTCTTGCTGCTGTTAAATTTTATACATATTCTCACCAGTCCACACCCCAGACAGGCCAGAGAAGTCATGATAATGAAGAGGGATTATCAGATGAAGCCGCTGGCCCCTGCCTTGCAGGCTCTCCCAGTCCTTTGAGAGAGATGGGTAAGGTTCCTCAGAAGATGAATTACCATATGGCCCAGCAATTCCACTTCTGGGTCTGTACCCAAAAGAAGAGAAAGCAGGGACCCAGACAGATAGTTATACACCCATGTTTGTAGTAGCATTATTCACAACAAACAAAAGCAACCCATGTGTCCACTGACAGATGAAAGGATAAACGAAATGTGGTCTATATGTTCAATGGAATATTATTCAGCCTTAGAAAGGAAGAAAATTCTGACACAGGCTACAACATGGATGAAACTTGAGGACATTATGTTAAATAAAATAAGCCAGACACACACATGAAAAGATGCTCAATGTCGCTAATTATTAGAGAAATGCAAATCAAAACTATACTGAGGTATCACTTCACACTGGTCAGAATTGCCAACATCAGAAAGTCTACAAATAACAAGTGCTGGAGAGGGTGTGGAGAAAAGGGAACCCTCCTACACTGTTGGTGGGAATGTAAATTTGTGCAGCTACTATGGAAAACACGTATGGAGGTTCCTTAAAAAACTAAAAATAGAGCTACCATATGATCCTGCAATTCCACTCCTGGGCATATATCTGGAGAAAAACATAATTTGAAAAGATACAAACACCCCAGTGTTCACAGCAGCACTATTTACAGTAGCCAAGACATGGAAGCAACCTAAGTGTCCATCAACAGATGAATGGATAAAGAAGAAGCGGGGGGGGGGGCTTCCCTGGTGGCACAGTGGTTGAGAGTCCGCCTGCGGAGGCAGGGGACATGGGTTCATGTCCCGATCCGGGAAGATCCCACATGCCGCAGAGTGGCTGGGCCCGTGAGCCATGGCCGCTGAGCCTGCGCGTCCGGAGCCTGTGCTCCGCAACAGGAGAGGCCACAGCAGTGAGAGGCCCGTGTATTGCAAAAAAAAAAAAGAAGAAGTGGTACATATATACAATGGAATATTAGTAACAAAAAGGAATGAACTAATGCCATTTGTAGCAACATGGATGGACTTAGAGATTATCATACTAAGTGAAATAACCCAGACAGAGAAAGACAAATACCATATGATTTTGCTTACACATGGAATCTAAAAAAAAATGATACAAATGAACTTATTTACAAAACAGAAATAGACTCACAGACATAGAAAACAAATTTATGCTTACCAAAGCGGGGGAAGGATAAATTAGGAGTTTGGGATTAAAATATACACACTAGTATATATTTAAAATAGATAACTAACAAGGACCTACTCTATAGCACAGGGAAATATACTCAATATCTTGTAATAACCTACAAGGGAAAATAATCTGAAAAAGAAAAAATATATATAAATGAATCACTTTGCTGTACATCTGAAACTAACACAACATTGTAAATCAACTATGTCAATAAATTTTTTTTAAATACATGATAAATTATATTGATTTAAAAATGTTAAACCATCCTTGAATTCCTAGAATAAAATCCATTTAGCTATGAAGAAAAAAGAAAAATCCAGACACAAAAGGACTAATACTGTATGATTCCACTCACAGTAGTCAAATTCATAGAAATGGAAAGTAGAATAGGGGTTGGCAGGGATGGGGGGGCAGTGGAGAGAGGGGAGTGGGAGCTGTTATCTAATGGGGACAGAGTCTCAGTTGGGAAAGATGAAAAAGTTCTGGAGATGGATGGTGGTGATGGTTGTAGTTTGGTTAGTGAATACATTGTTCAATAAAGTTCTTGGTGAAAATGAGAAATGTGACTTTTATTTTTACTTAAAACCGAATGAACTTTTGGGCCAACCCAATACGACCGTGTGCATGTACTTAGCGTCCCTGAACTGCACACGTAAAAATGGTTGAAAGAATAAATTTTATGTTATGTATATATTTGACCATGGTTTTAAAAGAGAGGAGAGAGAGAGAGAAGTTACAAACAAGATCAGTGTGTTAGTTTGGAACAAGCACAAGACACTTTAGCCAGTGAGGGGGAGAAGCACTTAATTCTGCCCGAAGCAAAAATAGTTAATTCTTCACCACGTGGGGAATTCTTTCCTCAATCTACCTTCTTCTCATCCCATCAGTTTTATAGGGCCATGCACTTTGGAAAGTTCCCCGTGTGTGATCCTTCCTGAATTCAAGGGATCACCAGGCAGCTATAAAGGGCTCTGGTGCCTGAGTCTCATTCCCAGAGATGCAGATGTATTGGTTTGGAGTGCGGCCTGGCATTAGGGAGTTTTGACACCCCTCTGGTACCGGTGACGTGCAGCTAGAGTTGAGAAGCACAGGTTCAGGCCAGGATTCCACAGAGATCTCCTGCCTGCAGACAGTCTCCCTGCCTCTCCCTCCCTTGCTTTCCATCTGCCTGGTCTTTGCAGCCTGAGGCATTATCCTGAAATGACTGGGCCCATGAGTTTCCCAGAAGTCGGCCACCTGTGGCAAGTGGAACAATTCTGGCCCATGGCCAAATTCTGCCTACTGCATGCTTTTTAAGTCATAGGAAAATATACATAAAATTGACCATTTAAATGCACATTTTATTGGCATTAAGTACCTTCACATTGTTCTGTAACTGTCACCACCATCCATCTCCAGAACTTTTCATCTTCTCAGACTGAAACTCTGTCCCCGTTAAACACTAACTCCCCATTCCTCCCAGCCCCTGGCGACCACAGCTCTACTTTCTGTCTCTATGACTCTGACTACTCTAGGACTTCATATAAGTGAATCCTACAGTATTTGTCCTTTTGTAACTGGCTTATTTCACTTAACATAATGTCCTCAATATTCATCCATGCTGTAACTTGTGTCAGAATTTCCTTTCTTAAGACTGAATAATATTCCACTGTATGTACAGATCACATTTCGTTTATCCGTTAATCAGTGGATGGACTGGGTTGTTCCTGCCTTTTGGCTATTGTGAAAAATGGTAAAAAGTTTCTCTGGGTATGCAAATATCTGTTTGATTTCCTGCTTCACTTTTTTCAGTATACACCCTGATGAGGAATTACTGGCTCATAAGGTAACTCTATTTTTTTTTTGGCTGTGCTGCACAGCTTGTGGGATTCCCTGATCAGGAATTGAACGTGGGCCACGTCAGTGAAAGCCCAGAATCCTAACCACTAGGTCACCAGGGACCGCCTTGGCAACTCTATTGTTAATTTTTTTTTTGAGGAATTGTTATACTGTTTTCCACAGCTATTGAACCATTTTTTAAAAGTATTCATTTATGATTTATTTTGGCTGCACCTGGTCTTAGTTGCGACACATGGGATCTTCGTTGTGCTGGATCTTTTTTTTTTTTTAGTTAGTTATCTATTTTTTTTGGTGTTGCCTGTGCTTTTGGTGAAACTGCCAGGAGAGCATTGCCAAAATCCAATATCACGAAGCTTTCGTCCTAAGAGGTTTATAATTTTAGCTCTTCCATTTAGGTCTTTGATCCATTTTGAGTTAATTTGTGTCTGTGGTATGACGTAAGGGTCCAGCCTCTTTCTTTCTTTTTTTCTTTTTTTTTTTTTTTTGCGGTACGCGGGCCTCTCACTGCCGTGGCCTCTCCCGTTGCGGAGCACAGGCTCCGGACGCGCAGGCTCACCGGCCATGGCTCACGGGCCCAGCCGCTCTGCGGCATGTGGGATCCTCATGGACCGGGGCACGAACCCGTGTCCCCTGCATTGGCAGGCGGACTCTCAACCACTGCACCACCAGGGAAGCCCCAGCCTCTTTCTTTTGCTTGTGGAAATCCATTTTTTCCAACACCATTTGTTGAAAAACTCCTTTCCACGTTGAATGGTCTTGGCACCCTTGCCGAAAATCATTTGACCATATATGGGAGGGTTTGTTTCTGGGCCATTGCATGTTTCTGCAAATAAACTTTTACTGAATACAGCCATGTGCTTTCATTTAATACCCCAGGATTGGCAGAGCCTAAACTATTTACTACCTGGCCCTTTACAGAAAAGGTTTGCCGGCCCTCACGCACTGGAGTATAAGACCTGCAGAGTTAGAAGCACGTGGGAGTTTGCTCTCCCAGGCCTGCATTTTAACACAATCCCCAGGTAATCTGTTTGCAAATTAAAGTTTGAGAAACTTCATTCTTAGAGGATGCTCTTGCGCAAGGTAAAATCGGACTCCGAAGCTTGGGACTCCTCTCCTCCGAGGCTCCTTCTGGCTTCTGTCTTTGGGTCCAGCCATTTCCTCACAATTTCCCACCTTTTAGCCAAGCCCACCTGCTCTTGAGTTCCCTGTGGTTTAAATTCTCTTCCCTTTCCTATCACTCGGACACTTGGTTAAATGCCCCCTCCTCCAGAAAGCCTTCCCTGAAATCTTTGGGCTGAATTAAGTGTTCTCTCCTCTCTCACCCTTAAAGGGCCTTGATCTACTGCCATATATAACACATTGTTCTTGTGGTTTGTAACTTCCTGTCTCTCCTGCAGCCCTGGGAGAGCCTGCGAGGCAGGGGCCAGTGGCTTCATTTGTGAATTCCTCTACAGCTAGCCAGAGCCTGGCACACAGTAGGTGCCCAAGGTATGAATTGTCTTATTGATCAAACTGAACAATCTTGGGACTTCCCTGGTGGCACAGTGGTTAAGAATCTGCGTGCCAATGCAGGCGACACAGGTTCGATCCCTGGTCCAGGAAGAACCCACATGCTGCGGAGCAACTACGCCCGTGAGCCACAACTACTGAGCCCACGTGCCACAACTACTGAAGCCTGCGTGCCTAGAACCTGTGCTCTGCAACAAGAAAAGCCACCACAATGAGAAGCCCACACACCGCAACGAAGAGTAGCCCCCGCTTGCTGCAACTAGAGAAAGCCCGCGTGCAGTAGTGAAGACCCAACACAGCCAAAAATAAATAAATAAATAAATAAACTAAAAAAACAAAACAAAAAAAATTGAACAATCTTTGTCAAAGCCTGGGCCCACTGGTTCACAGGATGGAGCAGTCCTGATTGGTTCAGAGAAAACAAATTTTTTTTTTAAAGTTTGGTTGGTTTAAAGCTTTCTCTGACTTCATTTTTGCTTAAGAATTTAGTTGCTGTGACCCATCTAATTACAACAATAAACAATACAGGGTTTATTGAAGGAATAAATGTGCAATATAAGGTGCTTTATCTGTGTTTAATTCACTTAACCCTCACAACTCTCTGATGGGCATTTTAGTATCCCTAATGTACAGATGAGGAAACTGAGGCACAGAGAGGTTAAGTAACTTGTTCAAGTTTGCATGAGCGAGTGACAGAGCTGACCCTCGAACCAGGCAGCCTGGGCCCAGAGGCAGCGTTCCTTCAGCTACTATGTTATTCCACCTTAGAGTCTCAATAACTCGTAGTAAACATTCCAACCATGAGCATTTTTCCCTGTGGAGGCCCCTCCCGGGTCCTCACAAAGGGCCCCCCTTCCAGGGAAGGGCCCATCGGCCCCATCTTCTTCGCAGAAGTTTGTGGGAGAGGCTGCACAGGCAAAGTGGAAAGAACATTCTCTGCGGGGAAGACGTGTACAAACCGCAGAGCCACCACCAGTCAGGATAGTCAACCTCAGCTTTCCTCAGCCTGAAATGGGGCTGTCATGGCTTCTTCCTGGGGCTATTGTGGTGAGGGTTGAATAAGGCACGGCTCAGAGCAGTCGTGAAGGAGCCGGATGTGTTCAGAGGATGGTGGCCTTGATGGGGTGGGGAGGGCATTTGGCTGAATGGGGGCCGTTCATTTATTTGGCTCCAGGTTTGAGATTTTATATTTACTGCAGATTCAACTCTGTCAAATTGGGTCTAGCCAGTTGTTGCTGCCTATTTTGTATCTGATAAACTTCTCTGCTTTGTGGTATTGAAAACAGGGTCAGGGCTGGTTGAAAGACAGAGCTTTTTTTTTTTTTTTTTTTTTTGACATTTTAAAAAAATATTCTTTTCCATTATGGTTTATCACAGGATATTGAATATAGTTCCCTGTTGAAAGACAGACCTTTTAACTCACCTCTGGAAACCTCCCTCCATCTCTCGCGTACACATACTCAGACCTCATCTCTCTCCTTCCACAAGGAATGAGACCTTGGCCATGTCTTACTGATGACCCCATGGAACAGAGAGAACCGAGCCCGGGTGGGAAACACTTCACCTCCTAGCTGACTGATCCTGCTAGAAATAGGAAATGAGCTTCTGTAAAATGTGTTTCCCTCTCTGTCTCCTCTAGATAAAATCAAACTGCATCTCAGATGAAACCGACGGTGAAGAGTCTGGCTGTAACGTTATCATTCTTCCCATTATTATTTTTTTTTCTCTTGTCAGTTTTTGTAATTAAAACGAATCTGAAGGTCGTTTTGTCTCACCAGTTGAGAGCAACGCTCAAGGACCCACCTGCAGAGGAGACTGTAGCGGAGAAGCTGACGGTAAGGCAACAGCGCCACCTGGCGACCAATATTTTTACTGGCACCCCAGTAGTGGATCTCGGTAACGCCACGCGAGAATACACACAACATTCCTTTTCAAATCCTCTGAATTTCATCGACTGTTAAAATCTTAACTTGAGAATTAAATACCGATCACATGTCTAATGAATATATAGTACACTGACCATTTCTACATATACCTTGAGTCATAGACTCTGGAAAATTGATGCTCTTTATTCATCAGGGGCTTCTTAACACGTTTTGGGTTTTATTATTTATTTAAATTTATTTGTTTATTTATTTTTGGCTGCCTTGTGTCTTCTTTGCTGCGCGTGGGCTTTCTCTAGTTGCAGCGAGCGGGGACTACTCTTCGTTGTGGTGCACAGGCTTCTCATTGCAGTGGCTTCTCTTGTTGCAGAGCACGGGCTCTAGCTGCGCGGGCTTCAGTAGTTGTGGCTCGCGGGCTCTAGAGCGCAGGCTCAGTAGCTGTGGCATACGGGCCTACTTGCCCCGCGCATGTGGGATCTTCCCAGACCAGGACTCGAACCCGTGTCTCCTTCATTGGCAGGCGGATTCTTAACCATTGCGCCACCAGGGAAGCCCCACGTTTTGGTTTTTAATGCGTTATCATCGACTCATTTATACTGTGTGCCAAGCTCTGTAGTGGCATTGGAAGAAAATAAATGACATATAGTATAGAGTCCCTGACCTCAAGCATATTACAGTCTGGTCAAGATGATTATATTCATCTTGCCTTGAATTAGGCTGTTGTCTCTTCCCTCTAAGCTTATGCCACCAAAATGTAGGTAGATACAAACTCAACTGAGGCAAAATACCACCACTTCACCTCCAAAACGTTTGTCATTGGCCAAGAACATGTGATTAGATGGTTACCTGAGCTAGAAGATTTCTTTAACACATATTTAGCCCTTCCCCAACATAGGATAGATTAGGAAGCTCTATCCAAGAAAGAATGCCTGTCCTACTTTGAAAAGGAAAATGGGACTGTCCTACCTTGCCTCCTCTGGCTAAAATTGGTGTTTCCCAAAACCAGAACTGGATCCCAAGGGAACTGGGAAGTCATAATGGTTCTCAGACTTCCTCTCTTACTGTTTTCCTTTCTCTCTTTTTTCCTTCCCTCCTTCCATTCCTTCCTTCTCTCTTTCTTTTTAATTTTCGGCGTTTTAATAACTCTTCTTACATTTCTCTCTGAGAAGGCCAACTAAAAAATACTTCGGGGGTGCTGGAATTTTATAACACTGGTTATCTCAGAGTGATCTGAAACGTATGATGGCTACTGTTTGTGCCTTTTATAAGTAAAAATTGGAAACCCAAGTTGACATTTCTTAATAAATTCAGTTTGTTTGGCAAGACAAAATATCTCAAGTCGGTTAGTCTTTAGATGAAAACGGTGGAAATTCTGCTTTAGGTAGTGGTAAGTGCTGACCTCTAGTGGACACATGTTAACATTACAACCTATGAATGCGGCTCAGAGAAAAGTTGCTTGATCACTTGCTATTGAATATCTTCTGCAAAGGGTACTCTTTTTCTTTTATTTGTTTGTTTTCTTTTGAGGATTCCTTGGGACCCTGAAAAATTCTCCTTAATCTCCTGAACCACCTTTTACATCCCAGGAGCTACAAAATACCTGCAGTTCTCTGGTGGATAAGCTACCAAATCTAGCTCTTATAACTAGCTCCTTCCCTCTTGCCTATGTGTGGCCTGATTACAATGTTCTGTTCAGAAAGCATCTAGGTATCCCATTATCCAGGGCTCCTAACAATTCTATTCCATGTCCATGTCTTGCTGCTGGGGCGGGAGGTGGAGAAAAAAGGGTAGAAAGGGACACTGTGCAACTTTTCATTGTGACTATCAAGGACTTCTCTTGCAGAAAATATGCATTACTTCATAACGTGTACAGGCCATTTATACAAAACATGTTAGTGAGCAAAACTCAAGAAGGCATTAGTTCTGCCTTAAATAGCAAGGGAAGTGAGGTTGAAGCAGTGTAGACACCTTGCATAAGGAAACAAACTAGGTTTAGGTCCTGGCCCTTCCCAAATGCCATGGGGCACTGGGAAAGTCTCAATCCCTCAGTTCCCCAACTGTAAAATGAGAGAGCTGGATAATGTGAGCTTTAAGAATAAGTTTAGGGCTTCCCTGGTGGCACAGTTGTTAAGAATCTGCCTGCCAATGCAAGGGACACGGGTTCGAGCCCTGGTCCGGAAGATCTCACATGCTGCGGAGCAACTAAGCCCGTGTGCCACAACTACTGAGCCTGTGCTCTAGAGCCCACGTGCCACAACTACTGAAGCCTGCGTGCCTAGAGCCTGTGCTCTGCAACAAGAGAAGCCACGACAATGAGAAGCCTGCACACCGCAACGAACGCTCGCCGCAACTAGAGGAAGCCCACGTACCACAACAAAGACCCAACACAGCCAAAAAAAGAATAAGTTTAGCTCTACTTTCCTATGATTTATATTGTCTGGACCCTTCTTGAAATTTCTATTCAAAGGTATCTCCTCTGAGGATTTAGTTCTTTGTGTGTGTATACCGATGCTCAGGAAGTCATCTCAGATAGACCTGTCAAATATCTGATTGCCTTATATTAGTGGTGTGTATTGGTTCTCTACTGTGAAACACATTATCTCAAAGCTTAGTGGCTCAAAACAACAACATTTGTTATCACACAGTTTCCATGGGTCAGGAATCTGGTTGTGACTTAGCTGGGTTTCAGGTGTCAGTTGGGGCTGTGGTCTCACCTGATGGCTCAGCTGGGGGAGGATTGGCTTTCGTGCTCATGTGTGGTAGTTGGCAGACCTCAGTTCCTCATGGGTTGCTGGACAAAAGGCCCCAGCTTCTTCTCATGGGTTTCTCCATAGGGCAGCTCGTAACATGGTAGCTTCCTTCATCATCAGAATGAAAAAGTGAGACGAGCCAGAGGAAAAGAGAAAGAGAGAGAGGAAAGTTAGTCTTTTGTAGTTTAATCTCAGAAGTGACACCCCATCACTGTTGCTGTAGTATTATTATTTATTTATTTATTTTGGCTACGCTGGGTCTTAGTTATGGCATGCAGTCTCTTAGTTGTGGCATGCAGACTCTTAGTTGCAGCATGTATGTAGGATCTAGTTCCCTGACCAGGGATCAAACCCAGGCCCCCTGCATTGGGAGCACAGAGTCTTACCCACTGGACCACCAGGGAAGTCCCTGTTGCTGTATTCTGTTGATTAAAGTGAGTCACTAGTTCTAGCCCAGCCCCCAAAGGATGGGCTAATACACAGGGTGGTGGTTATCAGGAGTCGGGAATCTTTGGGAGCCATTTCAGAAGCTGCCTTTCATACTATGTGACTTCAGGAAAGGCAGTGTCTTTGTACCTCAGTTTCTTCAGTTGTAAAATGGGGATACTAATGCCTATCTCATAGGCTTCTGGTAAGAAACAAATGTAGAGTACTGGGAACCTACTAAGTAAGAACACAATGACCATTACTTCCCATGTATTCCCTATAGGAGGCCTTCCATAAAAATAACTGCAGAATTGAATTAGCCAGACTGTTTCATGTTTCCTCCCTGAATAGGCTTTGAGCTCTCTGAGGAATAGTAGCAAATGGAAAACAATGAAGACACAGTGATTTATCTTACCCTTAAAATTATAAATCAAAATAATAAAATAATCTTTAAGCCACCAATTACATCCAGGAAAGAAATTAAATAGTCATTGGAGTGCTGGTTTCTGTATTTCTCACCATTGTATTCCTAGCACCACAGCAACTGGTTCATGGCAGACACTTAATAAATATCTCTTGAATTGTGTACTGTTTTGTTTTATAAACTGTTTCCCAAGGAAACTGACATAATATGTTGCTTTGACTTAAAGGGACAACAAGCTTCTTGATACCACAGGGAACATTATTAAAAGAAAGAACCCAGACATCATTGTCTTATCCTTGTTTAATGCTAGGGATTTCTAGATGGAACACCATGAGATTTCTGGTACTTTAAGAAGAAAAGTTCCCAGGGAAGGATAGTTTGTATGATGACCATAATCTGAAGCACAAAGGGCCATGTATTTAGGGTAAGGATGGACTGGCTCTCCAAGGGATTTTTCCTCCAGATTTCTGCCATCTGGGTAGCTTAGGAAACCTCAGGCAGTGCCTGGACTGGTGGTGTCTCTACACCAGGCAGCAGCAAATGCAAATCCCTTTGGGGGAAAAGAAACTTCATCTGAGGCCTCAAATACTTCCTATAAATAATTCCTCTAGTACAGTTGCAGCACACAAAGATAATACATGCAAAAGAGGAACAGAACTGTGATTGAGAACCAGAAAAAACCACAGAATGAGACCCACAAAGGCACAAGCTATTGGAATTGTCAGGCACAAGTAAACAACTGTGCTTACTTACTGTGTTTATATAGATAAAAGACAAGCTTGAATATTATTGCAGGGAAATGGAAACCAACAGCAACAACAAAGTTAATTGGAAAGAACAAAATAGAGCGTCTAGAAATAAAACATACAATAACTGAAATTAAAAGCTCAGTGGATTGGGTTCACCACCAGATTAGACATAGCTGAAGAGAGGATTAATCATCTTGAAGAGAGGTCTGAAATTTTTTCCAGAGGGCAGCACAGAGAAGCAAAAAGATAAAAAATACAGAAAAAGTTGAGACAGAGTGAAAAGGCCTAACATATATTTAATCAAATTTACATAAGGAGAGGAGAGTAAATGGGGCAACAGCAATATTTGAAAAAAGGTTAAGAATTTTCTAGAAATTTCTAAAAATGTTTAGAGACATCAACCCAGAGATGTAAAAACCCAAGAATCACAAGCTGGTTCAACAACAACAACAGCAACAACAACAACAACGAAGTCCATATTGAGATTACAGTGAAGTTTAGAAGACCAAAAACAGAGAGAAGATCTTAAAAACAACCAGAGACAAAAGATCTTCAAAGGAGTGGTAGCAAGACTAATAGCAGACTTCTCAGTAGCAACCATGGAAGCCAGAAGACAATGGAATGATAATGTCAATACGTGAAAAGAAAATACCTGCCACTTTTTATACAGTAAAGGTATATTTCAAGAATGAGGGTGAAATAGAGATTTTTCACATAGACAAAGAGAGAGAGAGAGTCTGCTATTATCAGAATTTCAATAAGGCAAATCCCAAAGAGTATATTTCAAATGGAAATAATGTGATACCAAAATAAGAAACAAATAAAGAAAAAAGTGGTATATAATCTAGACAAAATCTAAATTAATGTTGATTAGATAAAACAATAATAGTAGCTTGTAAGATTTTAAATAAAATTAAAATGCATGACAATCATAGCAAATATGCTGGAGAGGGATAAATGAAGCTAAAGTGTTCCAAAGATTTTTTGTTTTTTTTTTTTGGTCTCACAGCAGCTTGTGGGATCTTAGTTCCCCAACCAGGGATTGAACCCCTGCCCTCAGCAGTGAAAGCATGGAGTCCTAACCACTGGACCACCAGGGAATTCCCCTAAAGATTTTTAATTATCCAAGGAAAGGATAAATATTGACTAACTTTAGAATTTGGCAAGTTAATTATGCATATTTTAATTTCTAGGTATCCATTAATATAGAATCAGAATTGTAACTTAGCAGAAGGAAAGACATAAACCATAATCAAGTGAAAAAAGGGAAGGAAAGGGGAAAAAGAAACAGAATACATGAGATAAGTAGATTCAGGCATACCCTGTTTTATTGTGCTTTGCTCTATTGTGCTTCGGTGCTACTGAGTTTTTGTTTTTAACAAATGGAATGTTTGTGACAACCCTGCTGTTGGGCTGCACCCTGCAGGCCTGCAAGCCCTGTAGTTAGTTGCCTAGCCTTGAGACTGAAGAAAGAGCCTAGAGACAGTGACAGAGACATCAATGGTTTAGTGGACAGGGGATCTTGCACATCTGAAACAAAGGCCCTGGAGCAACAGCCACCATGGACAGCAGACAGTGGGCTGGACATAGTCTTTGCTACTTGGGGGAGAAGGAGGCTACCATTTATAGGTGGAATTGACATCAAGTTGGCTCATCAATTACCAGGGAAACCAGCGGCTGGGGCAGGGAGCAAGTGTGTGGGAAGTTACTAATTAAGCTCTATAATTAAGAAGATTGGATAGTCATGTGTGAGAAGCAAGGCCTGGTTGAGCAGGGGATGTACTCAACCGGTTAGCATTTTTCAGCAATAAAGTATTTTTTAATTAAGGTATGCCCAGTTTTTTAGACACAATGCTATTATGCACTTAATAGACCACAGTATAATGTAAACATAACTTTTTTATGCACTGGGAAACCAAAAAGTTCACGTGACTCCCTTTATTTGCTTTACTGTGGTGGTCTGGAACTGAACCCGCAGTATCTCTGAGGTCTGCCTGTACTAGATGTAAACCAAATACATGAGCAATTAATATATATACTAATATGAACATTAAATATTACTGGACTATATATTCCAGTTAAAAAACAAAGATTGTCAGACTCTAAGAAAAACAAAAGCAAAATCAAATCACATGCTGTTTACCAGAGATGTTCTTAAGAATACAATAATGAAAGTATGAGTAGAAAGAGAGTGCATTGGTTTCCTATTTCTGCTGTAACACATTACCGTGAACTTAGGGCTTGAATGATACAAATGAGGTCTTACTGGGCTAAAATCAACGTGTTGTCACGGCTGCATTCTTTTGAGGCTCTAGGTGAGAATCCATTTCCTTGCCTTCTCCAGCTTCTAGAGGCTGCCTGCATTCCTTGGCTTATGGCCCACTTCCTCAAAGCCTGCAATATTGGGCTAAGTCTTCACACTGCATCATTCTGGCCTATGCTCTTCTTCTCTCTGCTGCTTTTAACAATCCTGCTGATTACACTGGGCCCATCTAGATGATCCAGAAAAATTTCTCTTTAAGTTCAGGTGATTAAGGTCAACTGATTTTAAGCAGCCTTCCTCCCACCTGCAACCTTCATTCCCCTTTACCATGTAACCTAACACATTCACACGTTCTGAGGATTAGGGATGGGCATCGCTAGGAGGTACCACAGGTGGGAAAAGATATACCAAGCAAATATTAACCAAAAAGAAAGCTAGTATAGCTATATTTCTATCAGACAAAATAAACTTTAAGAAAGAAATAAAAGAAAACCTAAATAAATGGTGATAGATGCTCTGTCTGTCAACAGGAAGACTTAGTTTCATTAAGGTGCAAATGTTCCCTAGTTTGATCTGTAGTTCAAGTGCAATTCCAAACAAAACCCTAGCTGGAGACTTTGTAGATAGACAAGTTGAATCTAAAATTTACATAGAAAATGGTAGGAAATAGAGTAGTCAAAACAACTTAGAAAAGGAAGAAAATGTTGGAAGTTTCATATTACCTGACCTTAAAATTACTATGAAGCTACAGTAATTAGGACAATGAGATATTGTGGGAAAAGATAGACTGTAAGTCTATATGTATGTGAGATAGACTCCCACAAATATGGTTAACTAATTTTTAACAAGATTATAAAAGCAGTTCAAGGGAGAAAGAACAATCTTTTCAACAAAGAATTCTGGAAAAATTGGACAGTCATATGCAACCCCTCAAACAAACAACCCCCCCAAAGAACCCTTAACCCTTACCTCAGATTTTATACAGAAATTGACTCAAAATACATCATAGACTTAAATATAAAACCTAAAACTATAAAACTTCTCAAAGGAAACACAGGAGAAAATTTTTGTGACCTTGAGTTAGAGAAAATTTTTGGATATGGCACTAAAAACATGATCCTTAAAAGAAAAAAGAAAACTTATAAATGGGTTTTCAATAAAATTTAAAACTATTGCTCTGTAAAAGACATTGTTAAGAGAATGAAAAGACAAGCCACAAACTGGGAGAAAATATTTGCAAATCATATTATATGGAAAAGGGCTTGTATTCAATATATAGAACTCCCAAAACCCAACAACAATAAAAATAACCACATTTTTAAAATGAGCAAAAGATTTGAACAGGTATTTTCAGCAAAGATATATGGATGCAAATAAGCACATGCAAAGTTTTTCAACATCATTGATCATTAGAGAAATGCAAGTTACAAGTCCAATGAGATACTACTATGTACCTAATAGAATGGCTGAAAGAAAACAAAACAGGAATCCCCTGGTGGTCCATTGGTTAGGACTCCATGCTTCCACTGCTGGGGGCCTGGGTTCAATCCCTGGTCAGGGAACCAAGATCCCACAAGCCTCCTCGTGAGGCCAAAAACAAACAAACAAACAGAAACCAAATGATACCAAGAGCTGGCGACAATCAACAATGCAGAGCAATGGGGACTCTCATCCATTGCTGGTGGGAGTGCAAAATGGTGCAGCCACGTTGGAAAACAGTTTGACAGTTCCTTATGAAGTTAAATGTACATTTATCACATTACCCAGTAACCCCACTCTCAAGGGAAATAAAATGTTCCCTGGAAAACCTGTATGTAAATGTTTATTGCAGCTTTGTTCCTAACCACAGAAAACCTGGAGGGAACCCAAGTGTTCTTCAACTGGTGAATGGATAAGCAAATTTTGCTACAGTCAGACAGTGGACTACGCCTTAGCAACAAAAAGAACAAATTACTGATACATGCCGCAACATAGATGATTCTTGAACTAGTGCTATGGGAAAGAAGCCAGACTCAAAAGACTGTACACTTAATGGTTCTATTTATAGGATATTCCAGAGAAGGGAAAACTGTAGTGATAGAAAACAAATCAGTGATAACCAGGGATCAGTGGTAGGGTACCTACAAAGGAGCAGAACAAAAGAATTTTGGGGGTGATGAAATTGTCCTGTATCTTGATTGTGGTGATGGTTACACAACTCCATGCATTTCTCAGTAACTTTTAGAATTGTACTAAAAAGAATAATTTCATTATTTGTAAAATAAAAACACCAAAGGACTTTAAGGCAAAAAGCAATACTAGACATAGAGAGAGTTACATCAAAATGATAAAAGGTCAAGCCATCAGAAAGATTTTTTTATCTCTAAACTTTTATTTACCTAATAACCATTCACAGAATATAATTAAAGATAATTTGACAGAATCATAGGAGAAATAACCAATCCACAATTATCCCGGAAGATTAAAAGAAACTTTAACTCTCAATAACTGATAGAAGCAGCAGCAAGAGTCACACTGATCCCAATAACTTCAGAATAACATTTTTTTTCTTTTTTCCTTTAACATCTTTATTGGAGTATAAT
Source organism: Delphinus delphis (assembly GCF_949987515.2). NCBI lineage: Eukaryota > Metazoa > Chordata > Mammalia > Artiodactyla > Delphinidae > Delphinus > Delphinus delphis. The sequence goes on from NC_082688.1 coordinate 105,674,379, forward strand.
TGATTTACAATGTTGTGTTAGTTTCTGCTGTAAAACAAAGTGAATCAGCTATATGTATACATATATCCCCATATCCCCTCCATCTTGTGTCTCCCTCCCACTCTCCTTATCCCACCCCTCTAGGTGGTCGCAAAGCACCAAGCTGATCTCCCTGTGCTATGCAGCTGTTTCCCACTAGCTATCTATTTTACATTTGGTAGTGTGTATATGTCCATGCCACTCTCTCACTTCAGCCCAGCTTAACCTTCCCCCTCCCTGTGTCCTCAAGTCCATTCTCTACATCTGCGTCTTTATTCCTGTCCTGCACCTAGGTTCTTTAGAACCACTTTTTTTTAAATTATTATTTTAGATTCCATATATGTATTAGCATACGGTATTTGTTTTTCTCTTTCTGACTTACTTCACTCTGTATGACAGACTCCAGGTCCATCCACCTCACTACAAATAACTTAATTCATTTCTTTTTATGGCTGAGTAATATTCCATTGTATATATGTGCCACATCTTCTTTATCCATTCATCTGTCATTGGACACTTAGGTTGCTTCCATGTCCTGGCCATTGTAAAGAGAGTTGCAGTGAACACTGTGGTACATGACTCTTTGAATTATGAATAATCTCAGGGTATATGCCCAATAGTTGGATTGCTGGGTCATATGGTAGTTCTATTTTTAGTTTTTTAAGGAACTTCCATGCTGTTCTCCATAGTGGCTGTATCCATTTACATTCCTACCAACAGTGCAAGAGGGTTCCCTTTTCTCCACACCCTCTCCAGCATTTATTGTTTGTAGATTTTTTGATGATGGACATTCTGACTTGTGTAAGGTGATATCTTACTGTAGTTTTGATTTGCATTTCTCTAATGATTAATGATGTTGAGCATTCTTTCATGTGTTTGTTGGCAATCTTCTTTGGAGAAAAGTCTGTTTAGGTCTTCTGCCCATTTTTGGATTGGGTTGTTTGTTATTTTGATATTGAGCTGCATGAGCTGCTTGTAAATTTTGGAGATTAATCCTTTGTTAGTTGCTTCGTTTGCAAATATTTTCTCCCATTCTGAGGATTGTCTTTTCGTCTGGTTTATGTTTTCTTTTGCTCTGCAAAGGCTTTAAAGTTTCATTAGGTCCCATTTGTTTATTTTTGGTTTTATTTCCATTTCTCTAGGAGGTGGGTCAAAAAGGATCCTGCTGTGATTTATGTCATAGAGTGTTCTGCCTATGTTTTTCCCTAAGAGTTTTATAGTGTCTGGCCTTAGGTCTCTAATCCATTTTGAGTTTATTTTTGTGTACGGTGTTAGTAAGTGTTCTAACTTCATTCTTTTACATGTAGCTGTCCAGTTCTCCCAGCACCACTTATTGAAGAAGCTGTCTTTCCTCCATTGTATACTCTTGCCTCCTTTATCAAAGATAAGGTGACCATATGTCCGTGGGTTTATCTCTGGGCTTTCTATCCTCTTCCATTCATCTATATTTCTGTTTTTATGCCAGTACCATACTGTCTTGATTACTGTAGCTTTGTAGTATAGTCTGAAGTCCAGAAGCCTGATTCCTCCAGCTCTGTTTTTCTTTCTCAAGATGCTTTGGCTATTCGGGCTCTTTTGTGTTTCCATACAACTTGCGCAATTTTTTGTTCTAGTTCTGTGAAAAATGCCATTGGTTGTTTCATAGGGATTGCATTGAATCTGTAGATTGCTTTGGGTAGTATAGTCATTTTCACAGTGTTGATTCTTCCAATCCAAGAACATGGTATATCTCTCCATCTGTTTGTATCATCTTTAATATCTTTCATCAGTGTCTTATAGTTTTCTGCACACAGGTCTTTTGTCTCCTTACGTAGGTTTATTTCTAGGTACTTTATTCTTTTTGTTGCAATGGTAAATGGGAGTGTTTCCTTAATTTCTCTTTCAGATTTTTCATCATTAGTGTATAGGAATGCAGGAGATTTCTGTGCATTAATTTTTTATCCTGCTACTCTACTGAATTCATTGATTAGCTCTAGTAATTTTCTGGTGGCATCTTTAGCATTCTCTATGTATAGTATCATGTCATCTGCAAACAGTGACAGGTTTACTTCTTTTTTTCCGATTTGGATTCCTTTTATTTCTTTTTCTTCTCTGATTCCTGTGGCTAAAACTTCCAAAACTATGTTGAATAATAGTGGTGAGAGTGGGTAACCCTGTCTTGTCCCTGATCTTAGAGGAAATGGTTTCAGTTTTTCACCGTTGAGAATGATGTTGGCTGTGGGTTTTTCATATATGGCCTTTATTATGTTGAGGTAAGTTCCCTCTATGCCTACTTTCTGGAGAGTTTTTATCATAAATGGGTGTTGAATTTTGTCAAAAGCTTTTTCTGCATGGATTGAGATTATCATATGGATTTTAGCCTTCATTTTCTTAATATGGTCTATCACACTGATTGATTTGCATATACTGAAGAATCCTTGCATTCCTGGGATAAACCCCACTTGATCATGGTGTATCATCCTTTTAATGTGCTGTTGGATTCTGTTTGCTATTATTCTGTTAAGGATTTTTGCATCTATGTTCATCAGAGATACTGGCCTGTAGTTTTCTTTTTTTGTGACATCTTTGTCTGGTTTTGGTATCAGGGTGGTAGTGGCCTCATAGAATGAGTTTGGGAGAGTTTCTCCCTTTGCTATATTTTGGAAGAGTTTGAGAAGGATATGTGTTAGCTCTTCTCTAAATGTTTGATAGAATTCGCCTGTGAAGTCATCTCATCCTGGGCTTTTGTTTGCTGGAAGATTTTTAATCACAGTTTCAATTTCAGTGCTTGTGATAGGTCTGTTTATATTTTCCATTTCTTCCTGGTTCAGTCTCGGAAGGTTGTGTTTTTCTAAGAATTTGTCCATTTCTTCCAGGTTGTCCATTTTATTGGCATATATTTGCTTTTTAATCTCTCATGATCCTTTGTATTTCTGCATTGTCAGTTGTTACTTCTCCTTTTCATTTCTAATTCTGTTGATTTGAATCTTCCCCTTTTTTTCTTGATGAATCTGGCTAATGGTTTATCAATTTTGTTTATCTTCTCAAAGAACCAGCTTTTAGTTTTAATGATCTTTGCTATTGTTTCCTTCATTTCTTTTTCATTTATTTCTGATATGATCTTTATGATTTCTTTCCTTCTGCTAACTTTGGGTTGTTTTTGTTCTTCTTTCTCTAATTGCTTTAGGTGTAAGGTTACATTGTTTATTTGAGATTTGTCTTGTTTCTTGAGGTAGGATTGTATTGCTATAAACCTCCCTCTTAGAACTGCTTTTGCTGCATCCCATAGGTTTTGGGTTGTTGTGTTTCCATTGTCATTTGTTTCTAGGTATTTTTAAATTTTCTCTTTGATTTCTTCAGTGATCTCTTGGTTATTTAGTAGTGTATTGTTTAGCCTCCATGCGTTTGTATTTTTTACAGATTTTTTTCCTGTAATTGATATCTAGTCTCATAGCATTGTGGTCAGAGAAGATACTTGATACGATTTCAATTTTCTTAAAATTACCAAGGCTTTATGTGTGACCCCAAATATGGTCTATCCTGGGGAATGTTCCATGAGCACCTGAAAAGAAAGTATATTCTGTTGTTTTTGGATGGAATGTCCTATAAATATCAATGAAGTCCATCTTGTTTAATGTGTCATTTAAAGCTTGTGTTTCCTTATTTATTTTCATTTTGGATGACCTGTCCATTGGTGAAAGTGGGGCATTAAAGTCCCCTACTATTATTGTGTTACCGTTGATTTCCCCTTTTATGGCTGTTAGCATTTGACTTATGTATTGAGGTGCTCCTATGTTGGGTACATAAATATTTTCAACTGTTATATCTTCTTCTTGGATTGATCCCTTGATCATTATATAGTGTCCGTCTTTGTCTCTTGTAATAATCTTTGTTTTAAAGTGTATTTTGTCTGATATGAGAATTGCTACTCCAGCTTTCTTTTGATTTCCATTTGTTTTTCCATCCCCTCACTTTCAGTCTGTATGTGTCCCTGGGTCTGAATTGGGTCTCTTGTAGGCAGCATATATACAGGTCTTGTTTTTGTATCTGTTCAGCCAGTCTATGTCTTTTGGTTGGAGCAGTTAATCCATTTACATTTAAGGTAATTATTGATATGTATGTTCCCATTACAATTTTCTTAATTGTTTTGGGTTTGTTTTTATAGGTCTTTTCCTTCTCTTGTATTTCCCGCCTACAGAAAGTCCTTTAGCATTTGTTGTAAAGCTGGTTTGGTGATGCTGAATTCTCTTAACTTTTGCTTATCTGTAAAGGTTTTAATTTCTCCATCAAATCTGAATGAGATCCCTGCTGGGTAGAGTAATGTTGTTTGTAGGTTTTTCCCTTTCATCACTATAAATTTGTCCTGCCACTCCCTTCTGGCTTGCAGTTTCTGCTAAAAGGTCAGCTGTTAACCTTATGGGGATTCCCTTTTATGTTACTTGTTGCTTTTCCCTTGCTACTTTTAATATTTTTTCTTTGTATTTAATTATTGATAGTTTCATTAATAGGTGTCTCGGTGTGTTTCTCTTTGGGTTTATTCTGTATGGGACTCTCTGTGCTTCCTAGACTTGATTGACTATTTCCTTTCCCATGTTAGGGAAGTTTTTGACTATAATCTCTTCAAGTATTTTCTCAGCCCCTTTCTTCTTCTCTTCTTCTCCTGGGACCCCTATAATTCAAATGTTGGTGCATTTAGTGTTGTCCCAGAGGTCTCTGAGACTGTCCTCAATTCTTTTCATTCTTTATTCTTTACTCTGCTCCCTGGCAGTTATTTCCACCATTTTGTCTTCCAGCTCACTTATCTGTTCTTCTGCCTCAGTTATTCTGCTATTGATTCCTTCTAGAGCATTTTTAACTTCAGTTATTGTGTTGTTCATCACTGTTTGTTTGCACTTTACTTCTTTTAGATCCTTGTTAAATATTTCTTGTATTTTCTCCATTCTGTTTCTGAGATTTTGTATCATCTTTACTATAATTACTCTGAATTCTTTTTCAGGTAGGTTGCCTATTTCATCTTCATTTATTTGGTCTTGTAGGTTTTTACCTTGCTCTTTTGTCTGTAACATATTTTTTGTTGTTTTTTTCTTTTCTTTTCTTTTCTTTTTTTGATGTGTCGTGCTGTATTCCTGTCTTACTGGTTGTTTGGCCTGAGACTTCCAGCACTGGAGTTGGTGCTGAGATCCAGGTCTTGGTGCTGAGATGAGGATCTCTGGGTGGCCTCACTCTGATTAATATTCCCTGGGGTCTGAGTTTCCCTGTTAGTCCAGAGGTTTGGACTTGGAGCTCCCACCACAGAAGCTCAGGCCCAACCTCCAGCTTGGGAACCAAGATCTTGCAAGCTTCATGGCATGGTAAACAAAAAAGAAAAACAGGAAAGAGAAAGAAAAAAAGGAGCAGTACAATATCAAGGAATAAAAAATAAAATAAAATTATAAAGATAGAAAATATATTAGGAAAAATAAAACTATAATTGAAACAAGTGCAACAAGGTAAAATAAAGCCACAACAGAAAAAAGAAAAAAAGGGGGGGCGGGAACAAGCCTAAAGGAGAGAACAATAACAAAGTATAAAGAATAAAATAAAATTAGAAAAATAAAAGACTTATTAGGAAAAATAAAAATATAAATGAATTAACAACAATGAATCAACAAGGTAAAACAGAACCCCAATCTAAAAGAGGAAAAAAGAAAAAAAAAAAAAGCCTTTATGATAGGGGTGGAACTTAGGCAGGGGTGGAACTTATGCAGGGGCGGGGTTTAGGGTAGGGTGGGACCTAGGCAGTTGCGGGGGGTGACGTATGAGCGTGAGACAGGGCCTCTGCTTAGGACCTGTGCAGAAGGGGAGAGGCAGCACGTTGGAAGGAGCGCCTCTGAAGCGTGGAGTTCAGGAGTTTGGAGGTAAGGCCCTGAGTGAGCGTGGGTGGGTGGAGTTTAGGCCCAGCGTGT